>NC_090835.1:101370200-101713700 GCF_028021215.1 Eschrichtius robustus | reverse complement strand
AATCTCTCCTGAGTCTTCAACTCGAATTTTGATATTTTTAATATTGTATCAAAAAGTGTAAGGAAACTTAGACTGTAGGAACTAGGTTATCCCACATTACTGCTTTTGCTCTTCCTCTAGATTCTTGAGATTAGAGGCCAAGTGAAAATATGTTTCCCTGGATTGAGTATGAAGTAGAATTAGGAATAAAATACCAGAAAAAGGATTGGATCTATGGTCCGAGGTTGAAACCATTGAGGAGGCAATGTAGCTGTTCATATATGATAATAATTCCTCTAGGTATCTGGGTATCCAGAAATGCTATTTTTAAACATATATCTGGCTAAGTAGAGGGTTTGAGTTATCCCCTTTGCTTTACAATGCATATAACTCACATTTACCTAAAGTTTCTATTTACTCTGAATAGTGCTATAGAATAATGTATACTACACTCTGCAGTATGACTCAGCCAGCAACTGCTAAACCTTGGGTGTGTTCTAACACACAGCTAGCTAATACCTCAGCCTGCCCGAAGGAAGAGTGAGCTGGTCACCAAACAGAAGCCCTGCAGTAATTAGATGAATAATACAGGATCAAACTCCAACTGTATTTTATAAATACATTCTGGATGATCCTTTCTGAGCAGAGTGGAACTAACTGCAATAGTTCAAACTGTTAGAACTGTCAGAGTGGCCACATTTATATACTGGAGGATGTGGTCAAATCTAGAAATGACACTGATTGTAAGATAGCCTCCTACAATAGGCCTTCCCTGCCAGCTACTTTGCATAGTTTAGCAAAGGAGAATCGTGAGATTTCCACTAGGGATTCAGTCAGTCTGATGCAGATGGAGATTGCTGTGTAACATATGACTTAAGATGGCAGTAAATAGCAGAGGAGAGGGAAGATTGAGAAATAATATGTAGGGGCTAGGGTGATGAAGCACTGAGTGTTCCATTGCCTATTAGGATCTTCTCTAGGATATCCTGTTTAGAGTTAAGTCAATTCTGAAGGGCATGTAAAACCATCATTTGTGTAATAATATCAAAAATAGATACAAAACAGGTTTAAAGCAATGCCCAAATATTCAGGAGACGAGCACATAGCCTCTACTTTTGGCGTTAGACAAGCTATTTTCATGAAAATCATTTAGCCCAGTAACTAAATAAAGAGTTCATTTTTCAAAGCAGATATTATGACATTACATCGACATAGGAAATCCAAAATAAAGCAGAATGCTTGCATCACAATGCTCTAGTCTATTAAGATACTTCTTGTTTGGAGCTATATTTTAAAACGATGTAAGGAATTTAATCATATTCTAAGTATCACTTTCCCTAACTTATAAGTAATAGCATTTAGTGGGATTGGTTCTAAACGTTTACTCACCTTTTTGTGCAGTTCGTTTTTATACAAGACATAAATAAAATTAGCACCCATACAATTGGGTGTCTGAAGGGAAATGCTGAACTGCAATCTCCTTGGAGATCAGATGAAACAAAATACAAATATATGTATACCGTGATTAGTACAATTAGTCATATGCACAATCACAGGAGTAAGAAATTTTATTTTACAATTATCCAGTTATCTCTATTTCTGATAATATTCATTCTTCTGTCATATCAGCTCTTGCCCCACTCCACCCTCTTTTAAATATCATCAAGTATACCATATTCAGATCATGCTGACTTTTCTCAGTAGAAGTTCTTGTAGAGATGACTGTTTTCTCCTTTGTGAGAATGTGAACCTCTAAACATTGACTAAACTCACTTGGGCATATATTTCAAACCACGACTAAATGTAGTGATATATTTTAAGTAAACAGAAGTTCAGAATAATCTCAATATCCCATAGCCCTTACCATCAGTCTCAGTAAAAACAGATCAATGGAAAACAATATAGCAGAACAGCAAACATAAATACTGAAACCTTATTTGTAGACGATTGCTATAAACGTTAACACCTACCATATATAGAGAGGTATACTGAAAATAACTTGATTTTACAGTAAGTACACTACTTCCTGGAAGAAAGGTAAACTGAGTGTTATAAATACATTATTCAATTGAAATCAACACAACAAAGCTACTTCCTAAGTGTCTCATACTTCCAAGTTTACACTGAAAAGGAAAATGTCCTTTTGAGTAATTGAACTAAAAATCTAATGGACTTGATAGATGCTTGATAGTAACCAAATGACATCAAATCATCTTATTGATTCAATACAGATTTCAGTTAACTAAATATTTTATGTATGTGAGAGGAAAAGAATTGAAACATGAAGTGAATGGATTGGATGTTTTGGAAAAATACAGATCAGAACATTATCGTGATTAGCTATAGCATTTTGGCTCTAACATAAGACACGGACTGCACCAAAGCCATAGGCGTATTGCCATAGAAACAGAAGTCCCACTATTATTTCACAGAATTTCCGCATTAGTACCCCATTATTTTTCTGCGTGCATTAAATCCCTTTCATCTTCATGTGACACATCCACAATTATGCCAAGAATATGAGTCATATCCTTAAATACCACATATTCATGAAAGAATCTTCAGAAAGCAAGAAATTTAACAGACTATTGGGGGAAATTTTTAACTTGACATTGAGTAATTTTTCTATCAGAAGTGTTTGTTTCCTCTCCTTGGACTTCTGAGATTCTTTCTCAGAGACTTGCATGGAAAATGTCAAGAATTTGTAGCTGAATAAATCAACAAAAGACAAGATAGATGAATCAACTAGTCAGCCTCAAGATGGTGGCCTGTGTGATGTTTCCATCTTGGAGACTGCCGACATGATATACTTATATATTGCAAAATGATTATCACCGCAGGCTTAGTTAACAACCTCTATCACCTTGTAAAACTACTGACTTTCTTTCAATATGTAAGAAATACATAGTCTTCAGAACAGAATGCCATGATAAGTACTCAACAGAAAACAAGTAAATCCACATATAGACATATTGTAGCAAAACTGCAGAATGTGTGGGAAAGAAAACCAACTAATACCCTAAAGCATTCAAGGAGAAATACATTACCTATGGTAGGAGGACGATTAGAATCAGCATCACTCTTCTCAACAACCAGGGACACTGGAAATTAAGAAATCATATCTTAAAAATGTTCATAAAAACACCAAAAAAATAACCTCTTAATTTAGAAAGCTATTCAGGATGAACTATCATACAAACATAAGAGCAAGCTTTGTTTCCTCTTCCACAACATTTTCCTTCCTGAAAAAGTCAATCCTAAAGCCATCTAGATGGGGCTGAGCAACACCAGGCGAGATGTGGGAGATGGAGAACGTGGGTGGGTGGCACAGGGTGTCAGTCAGAGCAGAGTGACGAGAGAGTGGACAGGGGGCAGGGGAGGGTGTGGTGGGCGAATTGGGAATAAGGAACCAGGACCCTAGCAGAGTGAGAAGACTCCAGCAGAGTAAGGAGGGTGCCCACATGGAGAGGGGAGCTATCCTGGTTGTCCATGAGAAGTGTGCTGAGGAGGGCATCTGCGCTGACTATGCGAGGTGGTTGTATTCAGGGGAATTGACCAAATAAGTAAACGTATTAATTCTAATGGAAGCCATGTTTCTCACTATTAGAAAAGAGTTATAAACATGGAAAAACGGAAGGCAAGGATGAACTTCATGGTTTTGGCTTAGAATGGAATCTATACTCCTGATTTTCTAGGTAGACTGATAGATAACTATTTTTATATTTCTATCAGCTAGGGTTTGATCAGAGAAACAGAAACACTAGGAATGACATAGAATAAGGAATTGATTGTGGGGATTTAACCTTATGCACTCATGGGATTGGGTTATGCAATTTACATACGGCCATTGCTTCTACTTCTGATGCTGGGCCAGAAGTCGGCAGAACAGGCAACGGGAAGGAAACATGGTTGTGAAATGGGGAAGGCAAGGCAAAATTGGAACCCGGGAGGTTGAACCCATGTCTGCCTCTCACTGCCTCCAGTATTGATGCTGAAGTGATCTGTAGGAGAAGCTGATGGCCCTCATCACAAAGATAAATATGCACCTGACAGTTCCAGCAGGAGGCGCTGTGGATTCTGATGCTGCCTCATGCCAACCGGATGAGAAGGCAGATTTTCAAGAATGTTCTGACACTATGCCGGCCTTCCGATCGTAAACGTGGCTGCTATTTCCCTTCTGCATTTCAGATCTCATTCAAATTTATCCTGGGGCTAATCCTACCTCAGAACCATACAGAGAAAGGAATTCTGGGAATCAAAGTTTGAACTTAGATAAGGCGAAACAGTACAAAGTCATCACAATCACAGAAGGAAAAGAGCCACGTTTTATAGAGAAGCCTGGAAGATAGCACTTTAACCAAGGGACCATCCTGAACGTCACCAGTCATGAAATAAATTGAGATTGTGTGCCCCCTGATAGGATGCAATGAGAACGCAGTATCTGTCCTGAAACATTCCTGTCAAGGATTGTAATCTGAATCTCTTGATGAGAAAACATCAGACAAATCCAAATTAAGGGACATTCTTCAAAATAACTGGCCTAATAAGGTTAAAAATTGTCGAGGACATAAAAGTCAAAGAAAGAGTCAGGAACTGTTCCTGATTGAAGGAGACCGAAGATATGACCACTAAATGTAACTCAGGATTTTGAACTGGGTTTTTTGCTACAGAGGACATTCTGTAACAATTAGGAACACTTGAATGAGGTCTGAGGTGCAGCGTGGTAATATTTCAATGTTAATTTTCTGATTTTGATGATTGTGTTGTGATTACGTACGAAAATGCCTGTTTATGAAAATATACACTAAAGTGTTGTGACATCAGCTTGGCAACATACTTTCAAGTGAGTCAGGAAAAAGTCCTTGATGCTCTACTTTTGCAACTTTTTGATAAATTTAAGATTAATTTCAAATTAAATTAATAAAAGGGGTGAAATCAAAGTACTAATAAAAATAGTAAACATTTATTCTATGTTTGCCATATACCACACACTGTCTTAAGCCCTTTATGTGTATTACCTTATTTAATTTTCACAACCCTTTTAACCTAGAAACAAATGTTATTACACTTTTATACTGACACACAAATGTTAATTTCACAATGTCATATTGCTAATAAGTACATAGTCAAGTCTGAACCCAGTTTGTCATCAGAGTTCAAGCATTTAATCCTTACACAGTACTCATATCTTTCATGTAAAATGACTGAGAGGGATTACCACAGTGATATCCTCAATGAAGAATGTATTTTAGTGAGAAGAAATAAAGTGAACATAAATGTGGGATAAAAGAAACAATAGTGGACATAGAAACTGATAGAATGAATGGATAAATACAACGAGCTGTGTACTGTGAAGAAAAAGTGTTTAAAGAAAAACTCTTAAATAACATGATTGTTTGAGATTTCAAGGATTTTCAATGTATGATTGAAGAGTACTAAGTTCCTTCTGATGTCAAGAAGGAAATATTTTAAAATATTGAAAACCCAAATGTTTTGTGGAAAAACTAACGGTTAAGCGTGAATATTAAAATCTAGATAAACCCTTAAAATAAAGGAAATATAGTCTATACCTTTGGGCATGGCAAATGGACAAAAAATACTTAAAATTTATCAATGTAAAAAAAGGGCAGAGAATGAGAAAAAAGAAAAGAGGATGTTAATGAAAAAACTAATATAAAATGATAAAATTAAGGCAAAATATATTTATCATTCAATAAGTTTAAATGGGTTAAACTCATTCACTTAAAAACAAATATTTTATAATGGATTTTAAGAATCTAGCTCGCTATGCTATTTACAAAGAGATATACCTACATAATCAACCTACATAAATCTTGAAAACAAAGGGATGAAAAGAGGAAAAACCAGATAAATTCCAACAAAATTATTACAAAACAGTCTAATTCTAAGAAAGAGTTTTGAGACTCGTAGAAAAACTAGATAGCTATGAAAAGAGCAATCTACCGGAGGTTATAGTAGTCATAATCTAGTAAGCACATAAAAACGTGCCTTTAAAATGTGAAGCAAAACTGACAAAATGACTTAATTCTAAATCATGGTGAGAAATTTTAACACATCTCTCAGAAATTATAGTTCAAGTAGATTTTTAAAATGGTAGTGAAATAATTTGAACATTATAAATATATTTAATCAGATTTGTGATATATATTATATGTATATGTATATATCAAGCAAGTATAAGATATTTCTGCCATTTCCGTTGTGTTTCTGTGGTCTCTTTATGTGTGTTTCTGTGTATAGCTATATTTATATCTGTATCTATAGCTATAGAAATTTCCTATGACAGAAGTATAATTATAAATTAATATGAAAGGGATGGCTGATGCACTTAATGGGCTTGCGAATGCTTTTTAGCTCTAGAAAAAAAAAAAAAAATTGAACTATATTTTTACCTAACACCATGCGCGAAAAGTGGGGGTTTTTATCTTAAATTTTTAAAAAGCTTTATCAGTATATTACATAAACGTGTATATGTACACAGACATCCATACATATAAATAAGGAAGGTAGAATATTAACAATAAAAAAACCTGGGGAAAATATGCACGGGTGTTCTTTGTACGCTTCTTAGAACTTTTGAGTTTGAGATGATTTCCAAATGAAAGTACTTTAAAAGACAATACGGGGGACTAAAGAGTAGCCACAGACTGGGGAAGAAAAACAATATAGGAAACCAAGAAAGGACTATTACCTAGAAAATGTAAAGAAGTCTAATAAGTCACTAAGAGAAAGGAAAAAAGCCCGCTATAAAATTGAGCAAAGCATATGAACAGGCAATTCAAACAATAGGAGAATGGAATGGTCAATCAGAGTGTGAAAAGGTAGTCAATCTAACTAATCATAAGGGTATTAAAAGAAGAAACCTTTTATCTTTATCCCAGTGATAAAAGTTGCATGGTTAAAAAGAGAACACCAAGAGTAGGAAAGGAAGACAGTCATGCAGTCCTAGTGGAAGAATAAATTGGTACAACTATTATACATTGGGAAGCAATCTATTATTCGCATGTGCAGAAGGAGGCAACTCATTATTGCCAGCAGGATGCCTCAGACGTTGTAAAATGAGGGGAATGCCCTTTTGCAAAACTGAAATGCCAGCTCTCTGGGCTGACCCTCTGGAGCAAGTTTTGGATGCTGGCTGTTTTCTGCACCCTTCTGTAGCAACCCTTCGGGACAGCATAGATGCTTTGCACAGCTGGCCCAATCACTGGATCCACACATCAAATAGATGTACATCAGATAACCAGATGCAAGCCAGTGACTCAGCAAGCCACTTGGTTGTTTCCAAATACACAGACATTTGTTTGCTGGGCTAAAGTTTTACATCAGACTATTTCAACACTTGTGGTGGCAGAATATCAGAACCACTCTTGCTGTGACATTTGGCCAGAGTGATGAAAGGTGGGATTTTAACGTGGATGCTTGATTAAAATAATAAGTTTCATCGTTGCCATTTTGTTTTGATATTTTAAGCACAAGTGGAAAACAGCAGAGGGTATTGTTTCTTTGGAAGTAGCACTCATGACTCAGTATTTTAAATGCTCTCTGACGCCTTGAAATTTCCCTTTGGTGACAATTTCATTCTCTGTAACAAGCAAGCATTCTTGTTGCGACAGCCCACAGACAGAAACTTCCCCTCATGGAAAAAATGTTTGATGTTGAATATTGTCATTCGCATGCATGTTCCTTTCATTCACACTAGTCTGAGTTTGCTTTCAAATATGCCTTCTTGGGGGCAATTTTATTAAAATGAACTTATATGAAGTATTATGTCATTATTTGCTACTCACTTGAGTCAAACCATTTGTTTCAGTTGCAAATTTTATTCAGTGCCAACAAGGTAACCTTTCTTGACCCTGGTGCTGGACATAATAATAATCAGTATTTATTGAACATTTATTTTTTGCCAGGGATTGTTCTAACAGCTTTCTGTGAATTACCTCTTTTATTCTTGCCAGGAACTCTATGAGGCAGATTCTATTATTATCCAGTTTTACAGGTGAGGAAACAGTTGCAAAGGAAGTTTAAATCATTTGTTCCAGATCGCTCAGCTAGCAAGTGAGGGATCCAAGATTTAAACCTAGTCCGACTTTAGAGAATACATGTCTAGCAGCTATGTTATTCTGCCTCTTGTAAAAATCAATCATATTTCATACCATCAATATAAAAAAGTAGGCAGATTTTCAACCTAGCATCATAGTATGTAATAATTTTAATTAAGTGTACCATTTTCGCAGTTACAGTTTAGCACAATTATTGAACCCTTTGCTTCCCTTTAACCTCTCTCGAGTTCAGTCTGAAAATAAAATTGTACTGAAGATTAACACTAAAATGTCAGACTCATGGGTCTAGACAATAACTAAGTTGTAGAGGTTTCAGAATGTAGGGAAGCAGAGTCGTGATCTTTCCCACCAGGAAAGGGGCAGAGGTTCATTCAGGTGGATAGGCATTTGCATCACAGAAGCAGGTAGGTAGCCCGGAGCCAGGCATGGATAGTGGGATTCTGGCATGATAAAAAATACTGAGTTTCAGTGACTCTGACCCCTTCGTCAGTCCTTACTTGCTACACGAGTTCCTTTAATACTGGGGTCTTGTTTTTCCTCCCAGTTCTTACAGGGCTGGTATAGAATTTTTCAAGGGTTTTCAATTTTTCTTTACCTTATTTACATTACTTCATCTTATCCTCATAGTTTTGAATGGTAAGAAGCAAAGATGGTTTTCAGTTTTTTGAGGAGCACGCAGACTTTCAGAGTGTTTCGAAAGCTAGAGATCGTACCATTAAGCGAAGTCAGAGCTAAGAAGATAACACCGTACCCAGGTCTGTGGACTGTATCTAAAAAGCCCTTTTTGATCATTACATCTTTAAAGGAAAAGAACACAAAACCACCCTTGGACCACTGCCACTCTCACTTCTGGACCTTGGTCTGTCCTTCTGCCTCAGACTCTACCTTCCATCCATTATTTTTAAGAATCACCGTACCCAATAAGGTGACCCCACTGTGTCCCTAGCAGTCAGGTTACAGACCTTTCCTATATCCACAGCCCTACAGAATCTCATGCCTACCACCGTTATAGCGTTTATCACAGTGCATTTTAATTCGTTATTCTTTTTTACACAACTTCATCCTGAACTTAAGGTCATTGAGGGCACAGATATTGATGAAAATGATTACTTTTTAAATTATTACTTTTATCCCCAGTGCATAGTAGAGTTCCTGGCAAATATTTAGTGAAGTTGCTCACTAAATATTTGTGGAAAAAATCTGTAATTTTCAGCTTGAAAATCACTCTTACAATACATTTATTAGACCTTCAGCATATCGTGATAAAGAGCTATCATCTCCTCCTTCCTGGCAGTGGCATACCAGGGGGGCTGTTCACAGCAGAATGTACTTGGGTATCTTTGGCAAGATTGGTCCCAGTGTCTGAGTAACAGCTGGATTGCTGAGATGGGAGAACTGAAACAGATGATTTCAATACAAGTAGGTTAAAACAGTCCTCTTCAGATAGTGTATAAAGTGCAATGTTGTGTGTTGTATTGTGGATAATTTGCAATTTGTTTAAGAATTCAAGAAAATTTATTCTGTGCAGAGAAGAGTTTAAGTTATTACTATGACGTCTCTATGCTTTTTCACAAAAAGTTGACAGCTTAACATTCAAATAAAGTAATTGAAATACCTCATAAATAAAATGAAGTGAGCAGAAATCATATTCTCTTGCCTAATAAAAGGTATTATTAAAAATAATGAATATTATTTTTTTTAAAGGAGGAAGTAATGTAGATCAAGAGCTCAACACAACAGTAGACACATGCAAATAATAGTCAATTCTCTGGTTTAATGAAAAGTTAACATATACTTTTGAATTGCAAGTTAATTATATTTATTTAGTGGTTATAAATAAAAATCACCTAAATTAAAAAATAATTATTTAAAATACATGACAGTTAAGTATTAAAAATGAACACTTTTATAGAAAACATTTTGTTACATTTTATAACTGTGATCGTAGGTAGAACCCCCTGCCTCCCCCCCATAAAAGTTTGTTTTTAAAGGTGTCTTAAAGGAAATCAAGACTTTAAAAAGTTTTGGTTTGGACAGAGAACGGTATGTACAGTGTGTGTATGCACTCTTTGTTACATTGTCTAGCTACTCGGTGTACGTGGGTGTGTGTGTGTGAAACTCTGTGTGTGTGTGTATGTGTGGGTGAAAGCCACCCACACATGTGGGTGAATATGTGTGTTGATATTACTGTTTCTGTGCTGAGAATTTCCCACCAGGACAGACACATAGCAAAAGGCAATTGGGAATGGTAGGAAGTGTTTATTCAAAACCTAACTCAGCCATTCATTAACTTGTGCCCATTATAAATTATTCAACCTCTCTGAACCTCAGTTTCTGTATATGTGAAACGGGAAAAGATGAGGATTCATAGCAGCACATATACAACACCTGATACAATGCGTGGCATGTAGTACAGATACAATAAACGATAGGTATGATTATTATCACTGTTACTCTCGGTATTACTCAGTTACATTTGGATAAGTCATTGGTAAGACGTGGAGAGAAAAGACCTAAATATTAGGGTTAGACTAAATATACTCCAGTGTACTTCCACTCCTGAGTCTATGACCCTTCACACCGCCTGTATCATGGTCACCAATCACACTTATTTATTGGAATGGTTCTATTGGGCTTTATTTTTACAAATTCCTTTCCGACATTTGAGACCCTTTGGTCTTAGAGCCATCCTATGGCACTGATGTCACTCTGTCCATCTTGCAGATTAGGAGGCTGAAGCCTGGGGCGTTCAAGAGATTAACCTGTGACCCCTTGGCCAGTGCTGGACCAGAGATCAAATGCAGGGTTCATTCTATGAAGCTCTGCCCTTCCTGACTTTCTCTGTTTGGCCTCTAAGCCAGCCACAAGCCAAGCACTATGCTGGACAGACAGAATTTACCATCCAAAGCAGTACACAGTGGTGGGCGAAAAGTGGTGCTGTTAGTAATTATGCTGCGACAAGAGGAGCAAATCAGGCCAAGCAGGATATAGCGTCACACTGGTCAGAATATAAAAATAATGTGTGCTTTCAGAATCTTTTTCCCTTAGAAAAATAGCTTGGGAATTAGAATACAATTAAAACAAACAGAATCCCTCAAAGTAGCATAGAAAGAGGTAAATGATAAGAGCTATAGCTATAAGAGGGAAATACATTCCTTAGGCAAAGATAAATGCCTCATTCATTTCTGATTCCAGCACTTAGCATAGTGCCTAGAATAGAGCAGAAGCTCCATAAACGTTTATTAAATTGTCTTGGATTTCTTTGAGTTGAGGTATTTGGTAAATGAGGGAGGAGGAGATAAAGTTCACACAAAGGCTTTTCACTTGGCCCATGGTAGTAATAAATTTGTGATTATTACCTGCCCTTTTCTAAATGGGCAAACTCGAAATATCATTGTGCATTAAGGTTATAAAGCAGAGGGCATACGAAGCCATGACTAATTGCATTGTGGGGGACGATTTGGGGCAAAAGGCAGAGATAAGAATATTTATTTCCTGTTCGAACAAGAATATCTTTGTTGTAAAGATTAATAAATAATTGGCAGATTTCATTAATATCGGTCAAATATAATTGAAATGATGGGGTTGAGTTCAATGAAACTAAAAGGGCCCAATACCGTATTCTTGGATAGGCACAGCTGCATGTTTTGTAAATGCTATTGAATGTAATGTTTCCCTTTTCATATATGACTCATACCTGATGCCACTGCTAAGTAGATACATTACAGTGGGCTCAATAATACAATACAGTCCTGTATTTCCTGTGAGTGCACCTTGAATTTATTTTGAGGTGGGAGTTGCCACATTTCATGCCTCTGAACCAATTAAAAGTGATGTCATGTGTAGAATGTGCGGGCGTGTCAGGTTGGTGGATAAAGAAACCTAGGTGTTGCACAATAGTTTCATGGTTGGCTAGACACACACCCTTCCATTTATTGGGCTTCAGGGGTTGGGTCTGAGAATATTTAGAGAAAGATCCGTGAGGTAGAAAGATTGTTCACTGAGGAGCTAATCCTAGCCTCCAAGGCTTGTAGCAACTACTTCTCATTAAACCTTCCCAGACTCCACTGCTTCGTTTGCCGTCTGCAATTCTTTTCCTCAGGTGAAGAGCTTTGGGCATCGGAGAGGAATCAAGAATGTTGACTTCTAGATCTGTCTGTGCCACTGACAAAATCTAAGTCTGTGGTCAGTTCTCAGAGCTTTCTGGGCTGCAGTTCCTCATCTTCAAAATCAGTGCTTCACATAGAGTATGCCTAAGGTTCTTCGTGTCTCTAATGACGTTTCCTGGTCCACCTCCTGCAAATATTTCTGATCTTTCCATGGTGAAAATGAAGGTGTAAACGCAGGTGTGTGAGAACTCTCATCCTCACAGCTAGTGGAAAGAGGAGAATTCACTACAACTGAAAATCTTTCAAAACAAAGGCTGCTTTGGAGTTTCTACCTCTCCTCCCAAACGTTATTGTGAAATTTCCCCCCAGTTCTCTTCTGATTTCTTTTCTTTTCTTTTTTTTTTTTTTTTTTTTTTTTGATGTGGACCATTTTTAAAATCTTTATTGAATTTGTTACAATATTGCTTCTGTTTTATGTTTTGGTTTTTTGGCCGCGAGGGATGTGGGATCTTAGCTCCCCGACCAGGGATCGAACCTGTACCCCCTGCATTAGAAGGCGAAGTCTTAACCACTGGACCGCCAGGGCTTTCAATCAACCTCAATTGTCCTGAAAATCAAGACACTGGCAGCCTTCAAAAGTCTAAAGCATTGGAGAATTGTTAAGTAAAAAGTCAACTATATTAACTGCAATTATATGTGACTTTACTTAAGAAAGTGCTTTAGTTCATCTGCTAGAAAGATTTCACATTCGCATTCAAATTTATTTAGAAATCGCTACATAGTTATACAGTGACCCAAAAGATTCCAAAGGCTAAGGTGGAAAGTTTTCTCAATTGCACCCTCCAGTAGGAGTGAGAATTGTCACATTTTCCTAACTAGACTGTGCATTGAACCATGGCTGGAAGATCAGACTTGTGAGTGTAAACATGGAGCTTGGAGGGGCGAGGGCAGTCAGAACAGGATGTTCTAACAGAACCCAAACACAGGCAGACATGGGATGACCCATTCACTGAGGGTGAGAGAGGGAAAGGCCTCAAACACCATGACATTTCATAGGAAAGGGCACCCAACCATGCGTTGGCCATGGCTAATAGACTTCCTATTAATGATTAATCAGGAGGACTCCGTGGAGAACACAGCCTCAGTGATTTCTCAAATCCCAGAATGAAGCATTTGCCAGGTGACTTGAAGGTCTGTTAATGATCACTGAAGGTAAAACCTGCTGGTTGACAGTTTCCTACTTTTTTCTGAGAAATTATTAAGCTCCTCTGGGATAACTGTACAGAGCTTTTGATAAAAAATATTAAAATTCTATTTAGATGTATAATGTTTTAATGCAAATTTTTAACCATAAAAATCCAAACGCTCCATTCAGTTAAATTAATAGAATTACAAAAAGATGTAATGATAGCAATTAAGTCTTGAAAATGCAAATTTTATAGTCAAGGACAATTACCTCATTTATAGTATATTGGAGTGGTGCCAGATGAAGGTAATTTAGATCCCCCCAGCTCACAGTTACATCATGATGGATATCTTCATTTCATTAGTACAACAAAGATGGGTGAGAAGTTAGATAATACATAAAAAAAAAGAACTAAAGAGAATTTGACCTTTATAGTATAACTAGAACCAGAATTCCTTCACTAATTTATCAAGTATTTAATGAGTACCAGTTATCTAAAATATTAGTGATATATTTTTTTCTACCTTGGATTTTAAAAATCTCTTTATTTTCAGCATCCCCAAAACACTGGTTTCTAGAGAGATCAAATTTCTTCAAAACCAGGACAGATTTTTGGTGCTTGATGTGCATCTCGATGATGCACTGTGCAGATGACCTGATTTCATGTTGATTAGAGTGATACCAAGGCTCCCTGCAAAAGAACAATGGATTTTTCACTAATTATCTTCTCTTTTATTCAAACATGCTTAAGGTGATTTTTGGTGTCTTCAAATCATACAGCTGTGAAATTGTACTACCTAAATAATTATTTTTGACATTTTTAATATTTTACCATGTATTTTCTAATGTTCTTTATTTTAATATTATCGTGTTGGCTGCAGTTCATTTGTACAACACTCAGAACACATTATCCTTTCCACGTTACAGGAAGATAAGTAACTTTAACAAAGAGAGAGAGAGAGATTGATTTAATAATAGGTTTTTCAAACACCTATGTTTATATTTTCTTAATGCAGTTTTCCTGCTTATATTCATAAAAAAAACAAAAACAAAAAAACTATATAGCCCATGATCTCCTTTTTTTCCCTCTAGAGGGCACTAGATCACACTCCTGCAGATAAAGGGCTTCAAATCTAAGCCCTACTTGCTGCTGTTAGTTTTTCTCTTGAGTCATTATCTCTGGAGAGAAAATTACTCCTGTCTAAGGGAAGCAACGACTGTGAGAAGCAGGCAGTTTATTCCTCGCTGTATAGCTCCTGGACAGAGGGCAACCACTGTGCTCATGGTGACACAGGGGTGGTGGTGGTCAGTAGGTGGGCTTTGGAGACAGACTGATCAAGTTCAAACATGGCTCAGGCACATCCTGGATGTGTAATGTTGGGCAAATTATTTAAACGTTCTGTGCCCCAGTTTCCTCATCTGGAATATGAGGATTATAATCACACCTACCCCACAGTATGGTTGTGAGAACTGAAAATAATAATTTTATACATATATATGAATTAGAACAGGGATTGCCCTCAACAAGAACTCAATGAGTATTAGTTATTATTTTCAACCCCTTTTTTGGAGCATAATCCTCAATAAAGATTCAGTACTCCTCCCCCTGGGATTTCTTCTTTAATCCCCATGACTCAAACGGGCAAGGCTTTTTTAGGACTCTCTGAGAGGGAAACACAACTACCTCACATAGAAGTACCAAAAGATATTGGTACTTTTAAAGAAGCTTGTGCTATTGATCTAATAGATGTCAGAACAGAAGGTAAATCTCTTCGAATTCCGAGTGACATGATAACTTCATAATTTTACTTTCTTGGTCACTTTTTGGCAGTAATCTCCAAACCAAGACATCTAAAGTTTATTATAATGAAAGGTCATAGGAACATATTTATACTAAATGTGTATATGTCTATGTATACTAAAAAATGTATACAGAAAAGATTCTATATACATTCAGTATATAGAAAAGATTTTTGTTTGTTTATTTTGTCTGATTTCTTTAAATGTCATTTACAGTAAGAGTCATTAGGGCTTTCCCCCCCTAAAACTTACTTAGTAGCTAGAAGAGTTAATAAAACGTCTGTGAAGATCAATTTTTGTTTCTAGTGATGATACTCAAGTCTTTGTAGGTTCACTTTCTTGGTTAATTGAACTGGTAGCATAAGAATTTTGTCAAAATACCCATCTTGTTGACGGTGGTGGTGGTAATACTCTCCTCTCTTTTCTCTTCCTGATATTTATATATTTTTTGAGGTAAATTTATCAAACATTCATTTCTAATGTTCTTAAGAACTGCTTAAGTAACATCCTGAAACGTATATTTTGAATACTACTGATGAATCCCCAAAGCATGCCTTATCCAAGAAGCTTTGTAAGAAACCCTACACATTTTGGGTTATGTAAGTGTTCAAATAAATATTTAAAATCAATTGTCTCTGATGCTCTCAGCTGTGATAGGAATTCATCAGTAAGCCAACTGATAGTCTTTGCCATAACCTTTAGTAGAACTGACTTTGCTCTGGAAGGCCATTCAGGCTGTAATCAACAAACAACCCTACGCCTGGATTGCATTTCTCAAACTGTCAGACTGTCAGATTTTCAAGTGTCTTGTAAGAATTTCAGATATATTTGTATTGATGTACAGAACTGATTGGGTCATTATTAATGAACTAATCAACTATCTTAATAACTGGTTAAATAAACAGTTATTTCAGCCTCATAACCAAATCAACTATACATGTGAGTATCACTTGGCACTCCTGTGATCTGACCCATTCACAGTATGCTACATGCCAAGTTTTACAGATCTATTCAGAGTGAATAGACAAGATGAAAAGAGATATATGTATTTTCACTCTTTGTAATGAACAAGTCTACATGAGGAAATGATGCCTAATACAGCCTTAGTCTCTTAGCATCAAGAGAGAATTAGAAGCTAAAACTTCATTGTCCAGTTCAAAGAGAGAAATGAATTGATGTTCTTATTTAAATGGTTTCCTATGCAAAGCCACCAAATTTCTGGCATTAAAGAAAAAAACAAAAACAAAGGTACGTCTGATATCCTAGCTGCTGTGTCTGAGTTGTAAAATCCCATCTGAGATCATAATAGGATATTGATTAGTTCGGATGCCGTACGAAGCTGAATTGCATTTCTTGGTGGAGCACTAAAGGTCACTGTTTGATTACGCAATAACTTTTCAAATACAAGAAATGCTGTTTAAAAGTATGCTTGAATGATTGGGTTGTATTATAAGAAGGAGATGGGATGGAACTTCTTTCATAAAGATAGGTGATAGTTCTTTCATAAAGCTAGATGTTAAATTCTCATAACATCTTTTATTTATTTATGTTTGACATTCTGTAATATTTTATATACTAGAACATAAACCATGAAATAAATTATGAATGCAATTTTTACATGTTATGATCCATGTGATACCTAATCTATGAAACATATAATTCACTTGTTTTTTTTAGATATTAATTGAGTTTGTCACCGGGACCAGCTTATATTTAATAATATTTATTTTCTGAGGTCATAAATGTAAGGCATTCTGCATTACATTATAGAAAACGTGAAAAATATATAAAGAGGATAAAATTACCTATAATTCTGATATTCTGGTTAATTTCTATTCTATTCCCCTTTTTACTTATTAAAAACAATATAAAATCTTCTCATATTTATTATACTTACTACAAGTTATAAAATTAAGATAATCTTATACTAGTTTTTAATGACTTTCCACCTTTATATTTCACTGGGAATGTACCCTTACAAATATTAGATATTATTGGAAAATTGATTCTTAATTACTGCATAATATTCCAAATTAAGAATACAGCATATAATACTTAAGCTGTTAATTTGTACTCATAAGCCCTCCCACAGATTATGCCAATCATATGACCTATTGTTTGATTGTTACGAGCCCTGTATGGTGGAGAGTGACATTATTTTCTATGGTCCCATTACTCTCTTCTCATGTCATCACCGTATTCTTTCACCCACTTCTCTGTTTGACCTTCCAGGTTTCTCTCTAACCACTGGCAACATTGCTCCGTCCTGACTCTCACTATTTGCCCAAA
Source organism: Eschrichtius robustus (assembly GCF_028021215.1). Classification (NCBI taxonomy): domain Eukaryota; kingdom Metazoa; phylum Chordata; class Mammalia; order Artiodactyla; family Eschrichtiidae; genus Eschrichtius; species Eschrichtius robustus. The sequence continues at coordinate 101,696,256 of NC_090835.1, read as the reverse complement.
CAAGGATTCATCTTTGATGCGTTGAGTGGCCTTGATCTGACTTGGCAAGATAAAGACATCCATTGAGTCTATCGCAAGGATGGGCCAACAGTATTCTAGCACATCGTTAGAGTTCAAACGTATTTACTGAATACATGAATGACTGCATGAGAGGAAGCAGGTCAGAGAAGGTAGAAAGCAGTGCATGTCGAGAGAGTGAGTGGAGAGTTTAAATAGTAGTTCATGGAGAAGGAGGGAAAATGGGGCAATGTAGAAATAAGGAGAGTGCCAGAGGAACGGGCAGGGGTAGCAGAAATAGGGTGGAACACATGAGAATGGGCTGGAGGAGCTGGGTGTTGGAAAAGAAGCAGTGTGGACATTAATTGGTACTCTCTGTAGAACAGACCTGTTCTACAGCATGGGCAACACAGCAGAAGCATCACAAACGATACTCCCTGGCCTGTATAACCATCCACTGAGACAAAAGAGACCACTTTCATGTTAATTATTTTACTTAAGTTATAAATAATATGATATACCTATTAATTTAGGTCATATGCACCTTCGAGACATTGATAGAAGTGTACCGTCTAGAATTCGGGAGGCAATGGAACTGTTTCTGTATGTGCAATCAGAACGTCCTGGAGCATTTGACTCAGGTCTAGACTTAGACATTTTAAGAGGGAAATAGGCACAGGAGGAAATGTATCCTGGAAGATGATCAACTCAGTGAAGGCAACCTAAAATAGAATCACAAAATGTTAATGGAAAACACATAAACCTATGGCACCTAACAGATGACTCCTTTTGAAGGAGTATCAGGTAGAAAAGGAACCGAGTGGCTCGTTTGACTGTAAGGAGAAGAGACATGAGTAGAGTGTGCAGGCTTTTCAGGAGGACAGATTTTTCTTTGTTCAAGGAAAACCCACTAAGCAGTAGAAGTGTGTGAGTCAACATTGGAGGTGCTGAAATACACATTGGTGAACAGATGGTGGGGATTCTGTTGTGGAGTCAAACATCTGCTATTTGGTGGCACCAGATAACCTTTAAGGTCCCAGCCACCCTTGAGATACTATAAGTTTATGCGAATCTCTATCTAGATCAAGCAGAGAAAGCAAATGTGAATTTGGATTTCTGTATCCTAAACTGCTTTAATAAAAGTTTGCATTTTCAAACCACTTTAGATTTTATGCCATCAAAAATTTTACTCTGATCTTTCATAAGAAAACATCTATAACAACTATAGTAGTGTTTTCAAGATTAACAACTATAGTTGTAGTCTAAGATGTTACATAGGTTTTCTGAAGAAATCTCGCTTTCCAAGTGACAAGATAAATCATTGAAAATGGCCCTGCTCTTGAGTTGCTTATGTATATCATGCATCTGGACTGTGGAAAGGACCTGCAAGAATTGCTTCAGAAGTACCTAGAGGGAGACCTACTGAAACCCAGAGGAGAGACACAAAGTTTATGTTGGGACTATCCCAAAGTTAGGTCTTGAGAGCATGAATAGGAACTAGCTGAATGAACAAAGTAGAGAGTAATGTTCTATAGGTAAGAAGAAGCACATACAAATGAGAAGCTTAAAGAGTTTGCAGGTATCAAAAAGTAGGCTGGTAAAGTCAAAGCTATGTTTGAAGTGAGGTGTAACAGATGATGATGCCAACAGTAGATACAGTCAGATAGACAAGTACATTTTATGGTACCTTAAGAAACATGAATTTTATACCATAGGCATTAGAGAACTATTGACATGAATCAGATGGATTTGACTTCAACTCAAGGGTTGCTACTGTGTAAAGATCATGAAATATATATTTAAATAGACCAAGAATAAAGGCAAAGAGACCAATTGGAGATGACTGTAATAGCCCTGAGAAAGATCTTTAAAACCTAAGCTGGGCCAAATAATAGATATGGAGAAGACATGAAAGAATTACAAATTATTTTTAAAGTAAAGTAACTGATTACGAAGATTGATCGAAAATATTAGACATTAGGAAATGTAGTAGTCAGTAATGACTCCAGTTTCTTACTTGGGTGACCCTATTAAAACCATCAACTGAGATTAAGAACATGTTTTGAGGGAGGGAGTTGATTTATTCCATTTTGAACTATTAACTTTAAAACCCTTCAACGTCCTTAAGTAGTTATGTCGAGCAGGCACCTGGATATTGAGGTTTAAATCTGAAGAGAATGGTTCTGTTTGAAGATATAAATCAAGTTTTGTCTACACATAAATATCCAGGAGAAAGAAGGTGGAAAAAGAAGTGGGCTAAAGAAAAAAAAAGAAAGAAACACCATGTTTAAAATGATGAGCAAAAAGAGATTCAGAAAGGAATGAGAAGACGTGGTGGGAGAAGCAGGAGAATCAACAAGTCTGATATCATGAAATCAAGGGAATAGTTCCAAGGAGGATTAATCAACAGCAGTAAATGAAATCCACGGTCTAGCAAGATAAGAGCTAAAAGTGTCTGTTTAATCTGAGAATTAAATGGCCACCTTCAGGAGATTGGTTTACATGGAGTAGCAGCCAGAAGAAACATTGCTGTGTTGACCATTAGATGGGAAGCAAGGAATTAAGGACCCTAAGTCTTTTCATAGGAAGAGTTCCTTCTCCTCTGTCCATATTTGAGTTTAGAGAAATAAGGAGCAGAGAAAGCGTATAGGTAGAAGAAAATACAAGGTCAAGGGAATAGTAGTATTTGTCTTGCTTTGGTTTTAGAATGGTAAGAATTTCAGCATGTCTATATGTCCAAAAGAGTAAGATCTAGCACAGAAGGAGGGTTGAAGGTAATGAAGAGATTTGTGTCAGAGAGATGGAAGGTGACATTGGCCTTAAATGGAAGGGGGGATAACACTTTTTCCAGCTCCTGTATTCTATACTCTCATTCAGCTTGCTTACTCATTACAGGTAGATTTGTGTATGTATGTTGGTGTGTGTGTTGATAAAGTACTTTTTTTTTCTTTTAGCAATTACCTGGTACTGAATAGAGTTTAGTTTTATTCCCTAAATTCTTAACTATAAGTCTTCAGATCCATCTTTAAAAAATCTTCATACTTATTTCTTTAAAGGAAGACATTTAAAAAAAATACCCTAAAGATAAGATCCTTGTTTTCTTCAGTACAATTTTTTTTTTTTATATCTCATATTGAACCCCTGGGCTTTGCTCCTTCTATTTCCAGAGAGGTGAAATGCAAGAACAGATTGCTTCCAAGATTATTTATATAACAAATGTGAGCAGTTCTCCTACAACAAACAGGTACAGTGGCAAGAAAAACAAAAAAGTTAATCTGAAAAAGCTATTGTAGTTGATGGACTTCTTACCACGTTACTAAAAACATGTATACTGTAAAGACAGAATGCTGAGCCTATAATCATGAATTTGCGAATATGCTACAAAAATGGGCATCAAAATAGAAGTTTGATGAATTGAATGGATGCTGGACTTCTATAAAATTCCAGTGACACTCACTTTTAGATAAAGGCTCTAGCAATAACTAATGAGAAGGGAATTTCATTACACAGCTCACATACATCACAACTGAAATATTTTATGTATTTGCTTTAATCATTTAATATTCTGTACATAATTTAGTCAGTGTTGGTTTAGTTCATCCTGACTCTTCTGTTGGTAATATTTATATAGCCTGAGATAAAGAGCTTGACCCAGTATTGTTTAGAAGTGTTATCCGAACTTGGTGGAGCCAGTTGAATTCATTGTCTTTGTGATTTGTGGACACAGTAGAATACATCCCTGTCTTCCAAAATTGACCCTTTAACCAACTTGGGCAGTTAGACAAGGACTCCTTTCTTATGTATTTTTAATAATATTTTAAATTATGTGAGTAGTACATTATTTTTATAGTGACTCAATTTACAAATAGCTCCCATCAATTCACATGTGCACTCAAACTTATTACACGCCAGTGAATTTCATCCAATGAATTGCATCCCCTATTTAGTTTTTACTAAGTCTTTTCAGATTATATCATTAAACTGATGTAAAAATTTTCTGTCTGTGATGCTACCGTGTTCTGTGACTTCCTAGTATCATTTCTGCCTCCTTCATGTTTGTATGAACTTTCCTTTTAAAAAAGCTTTGGCTAGGGGCTTCCCTGGTGGCGCAGTGGTTAAGAATCTGCCTGCCAGTGCAGGGGACGCGTGTTCAAGCCCTGGTCTGGAAAGATCCCACATGCCGTGGAGCAACTGGGTCCGTGAGCCACAACTACTGAGCCTGCGCGTCTGGAGCCTGTGCTCCGCAACAAGAGAGGCCGCGATAGTGAGAGGCCCGCGCACCGCGATGAAGAGTGGCCCCCACTTGCCACAACTAGAGAAAGCCCTCGCACAGAAACGAAGACCCAACACAGCCATAAATAAATAAATTAATTAATTAATTAAAAAAAAAAAAAAAAGCTTTGGCTAGAGGAATCTAGCAGTTCAGCAGAATTTCTTTCTAAATGGTTGTAAATATTTTAAATCCTTTGTATAATTAGATACCCCCATACGTTGCTGTACACTTTCTTATTTCATATGCATATGCAAACTCAGTTTGCCTTAGAGGAAAGTACGGTTGCCTGTAAAGGGGAGACCCCAGCCAGTGAGATCAAAATACCCAACTGAATTCTCACATTTTCATGTGCTCTGCTGTCTTCCCACTTTCCATAAACTGGTCACCAGATATTTTTCCTTTAAACTGACCTTTAAAATGTCAATCCTTTTTGTAAAAATTAAGACGCTCAAAAAAAAAACCACTCTTCTAGTCACATGTGAATAAAAAATGTTTTGTAAATACATTGATGAGGAAGAAGCTGTACAATGTATAATTATATGTTACATTAGAAATTTTCAGTTTATGTATTTACATAATTGGGATAACTCTTCAATTTGGACAATCTTTTCCCTGTAGTTTAATCAAATATTTTCAAAATATCCTTTACTGAGACACTACTCTTTTTACTGGGCATCCATAGCAATTTGTACATTGGTTTGTTGTAGCATTTTCATACTATTGAATGAATAGTATTTATAAATTTATCTTTTCAAATGGGCCAGGAACTCCTCAGGAACAGGGATGGTGTTTGATTCATATTTATCTATTCATCAACTAGCTAATGGGTAATGTCTAATCACTGCCTCTCCACCTCCTTAGGACTACAATTCAGGACTAGCCAATGTGGACCCCAGAGAGCTGAGAACAGATGAGACCAAGGAATGACCAGAAACAGCCAGAAAGAAACTGAACCAGTGCACAAGGGTCAACTATATTCAAGGACAAATGGGAGTTAAATCCAGACAGAAACAATATCCATGTGTCAGTTCCAAAGGGCAAGTGCGGAACCAGTAACAGCAGCCAAAACAAGAGACCAAAAATTAGGTATCAATGCAATGATGAGATAATAGTAAGATGCAGAGGATAGATGAGGGGAGAGAGTCAAGAAATGTGAATGTCTGTAGTGTTGGGGCACTTAGAGGCTGATTTGGGTGATTCTACTTACTCATGTTATTATGTTGGGTGAAAACAAGAAGAATTACGCATGCATGCACGTATACATGTGAGCACACACACAAAGGGAAAAGGAGACATGGAGGGAGCTTATATTAACATATGTAAGATCAATTGATAATATTTAGGGCCCTTTGATGGCATTCGTTGTCTGATCCAAGTCCAGGATACCTTGAAAATGATGATGATGTTGGTAATAATAGCAGTCATTATAATAGAAGCCTATTTGCTCAAGATGCTATGGGAAATTGTGTACGAACATAGTACTATTCAACATTGATTTAGATAGAAGTATCTAGCAGATAAGGGACTAATATATAGTTATTGATTTGATTTGAAAAATAAGAAAGTGTCACCACATATATAAATAAGGAAAATGTCAACAAATACATAACTTATATGACTAGACATAATATTTCCAAAGGTGCATGTGAAGGTGGTACATTTATTGGTCTGAGACATGAAGAGAGAGCCAAGTCAGTGGCATGTTGCCAGAGAACTGCTGTCACTCTCTGTGTCACTTCATCAGGAGGGCTAAAGAGCATTCTGTGAGCTCTTATGGATTGATTTATTTCAGGTTTGATGGAGAAAACAGTGGGAATTTGGGAACTGTTTGCGTAATGGATGGGAGAGCTTGGAGAACAAGAACGCGTTCCACAGATAGACGTACCGAGAGCAGAAGTGGGAGTTGGAAGAGCAGACAGAGGACCTCACCTGAAAGGAATGGCGACGATGGGTCAGGGAATAGGCAATTCCATGTAAAGTTTACATGCATAAGATGTTTTCATAACGCCAAGACAATAGATGAAGTGTTACGGCAGCTGACTGCAGATGTTCATGGTGAGCACAGTACTCTGCTCTCCTTGTCCTGCAGTTTGCTCTATTCTAAATAAACCTGAATTGTTTTCGTTCTTACTAGCATTATGCAACTTATACTGAGGAGCTTATTAAGCTACTTAGATAGATGTTTCTTCTAGATATTATATCTTCCAAGCTGTCTGCATATTGTAAGGATTTAATGTTCCCTAACTGGGTAATGGTATTACTATATTCTGAAATGGTCCCTTTGGGACGACCCTTGTGTAGTTTCCTGTTTCCTGTCAGTGTGGTTTAACCTATACAGTGAAGAGAAGGGTTGCAGAGGCTTAAATGTTTCAAAGTAAAGCTTGCTTGAGTTGCATAAACCAATTGCTACCTGAATCAGAGAAGGTATCAGGCATGCTCAGGTTTTTACTAAGAAACCTTGAAAAGCTGTTTTTTGTCACTTTTTTTGGTCATCGTTTTAATGCCTTCCAAGCAGCTATCACTCATAAAGTCTTGAAAAACTTAATGTGTATTTGCAAAGAGGATTCAAATGAGGCTTCCCATTCTCCTTTTGTTCTCTGGGCCTTGTTTTCCTATCTTTTTTGCAGTACTTTAATAAGCAGGGAATTATTCACAATTAATGATGGCCAATCACTACAGTGGGGGATATACACTTATAAAATTATGACAAATAGCCACACACCATGTGATCAGAGTATACAAATTACACCATAAGCAGAAAGTAGTTATGCTTGATTGGAGCAATTAAATGTTTTCTTTTAAAAAAATAACTCCAGTGAGAATAGTTTAGAAAATGACTTTTTAATCATCTGTAGAACTGCTAAAATTATTGTCTCATAGTAGTTGTAAAGTACAGCATGTTTAGAATTAACTGTAATCCCTTTGCCTAGCCATGGGAGTCTTCCCCAAAAAACCTGTTTACTTGAAACTTCTTTTCAATCACAGACTTAATATCAACTCATTCACCTTTTGAATAAAATGACAATAATTTTCTAGGACTAGAAAACGTGACATTTGGCTTCCAAGAACAAGCAAGTACTGCCCACTCTGTACAGCCAGATTAGGGGGGAAAATTCCTAAACAAATATGCCTTATCACCTTGTAGTTAGACTGTCCCCACCAGATTGGAACTTGTGCAAGGGTTGAGGGAAAGTTCTGTGGAGATTCGACAAAGGACCTACATTATTCTATAGGACCACTGTAGAAGGAAGCTGAGGAGCAACTTGGTCATAAATTCAATACAACTAAAAACTTTTCCATTGTCTTCCATCACAAGAGTTTAAACCCCTAATTTGGATTTTTCTAGATTACTTATATATACCTACAACATGTTGATTCAGTTTTGTAGTCTCCTTTGCCACGTGATAATAAATTACATGAATTTTTATAATTTGACTTACTTTTTTTAGCACCACCTTAATGGTTGCATGATTCATTTAATTAATTAAACTAGAACCAAGAGAGAAATATAGCTTATCTCTGTTTAAAAACGTCTTACCTTGATTATTTTGAAATTTACACACTTTTTCCTATTCCTATTTTTATTTATTTATTTTTGGTTGCACTGGGTCTTCGTTGCTGTGCACTGGCTTTCTCTAGCTGCGGTGAGCAAGCGGGGACTACTCTTCATTGCCGTGCGTGGGCTTCTCATTGCGGTGGCTTCTCTTGTTGTGGAGCACAGGCTATAGGCGCGTGGGCTTCAGTAGTTGTAGCTCATGGGCTCAGTAGTTGTGGCTCTTGGGCTCAGTAGTTGTGGCTCACGGGCTCAGTAGTTGTGGCTCATGGGTTCTAGAGTGCAGGCTCAGTAGCTGTGGCACAGGGGCTTAGTTGCTCTGCGGCATGTGGGATCTTCCTGGACCAGGACTGGAACCCGTGTCCCCTGCATTGGCAGGTGGGTTCTTAACCACTGCGCCACTAGGGAAGCCCTCCCTATACCTATTTTTTTAATCGTCTATAGATTCACATGAAGATAAGGTTTCTCAAATGCCTCTGAGGCAGTCACCCCCTGTCTCCCACAGCCTGCCTGAGGTTACACAGCTTCTGGGGGAAAAGCTACAGTGAGCTTATCATGAGTAATCCTTTTTTTCCTGACTTCTCATGTATTTTTTACTTTTTCTAGGCAATATGGCTTGAAGAGATGTATTTGTTGTACAGTTACAGCCTCATTCAGGGTGCGTGAAGGGAAGCCTTTTATCTCACCAAAAAGATATCCAAATATAATCACTTTAGGAAAGCTGACTTATCGTACAGAATGAAAATGAAGTTTCCAGACTTTAAATTCACACAGTGCTATCTCCAGAGTCTATGAGGTAAGGAGTCTGGTCAACTCTATGGATTATATGAATTTGTTTCTCTTGGTCTCTTTGTTGGTTTCTTCACTTTCACCATCTTTATAGCCTCTAGGTTTCCAAATTGAGCCCTGGTCTTCATATTATGTATAAATACAGTAAGATATCCATTTAACCAGACTCAAGTGGGTGAGTGACTTGAAGTGAAACTAGAGAAATCTCTAAAACGGATAACTTCTACCATTCTGAGTAAGATCTTTGATCACATTAAGTAAAGGTAATCTTATACACTCAAAACTCTGGATCTAAAACCAGGGTTGGTCTTGTTGTTAAGAAGCCAAAACTTAGATTTTATAAAATAGCAAAAGCTTAAATATTCTGTAAATTCTCAGCTCTATTTCTCAGTTCTCATTAGCATATTTAATTGTTTCCAATAAGACCTCTTTGCAGCAGAAATAGAAAGACAACGTGTGTCAGTTCGCTGATGTGTGGTATCATTTGAAATCCACACAGGATCTCCGTCTACCTGCTGTGCTTAATTTCAGTATACATTTCTATGATTAATTTTGTTTTCCTTCAGTACATCAGAATGTTCTAAGTCATTTGTGTCTATGCATCTTATGCTGTGGATTAAAGTGGACTTAGGATTCCTAAGAAGTGAGCTGTTTTTGAATTTGAACTCTAAAGTCTATCACAGAAGACCATAGATCCTGATTCTTTACTTGAGGTTTACAGTACCATACATACCTGACCCCAGAGTCCCTCAAGAGAATTCAAACAGTCTGTGAAACTGGATGAGAAAAAATGCTTCTCTATTTTCACTAATATATGACAAAAATTTTCAGCATTTCCTTTCATGTTTAATATTGCCCCCAAACCATGGAAGTATTAGCAGTACTTTTGATTTTGTCACCAGTAAAAATCACAGGTACATACATATCATATTGTTACAGATATCCTGGAATATGATTTATGTTCATCATGCATTCAACATTGTGGTGGTTCACCACTTGATCTTGTTATTTAATAAATTAGTGAGAAATATGTGCATTACACTATAACAAAATCCTTCAAATTTTGACAGCGTTAGTATAATTAGTCTCCTTTGTAATCTTAAGTATTTTATTTTATGCATTTAAAAATGTTGTTCTCAGAATGGATTCATGGCCTTCATCAGATTGCCAAAGAAGTCCGTGACTCAAGAAGGGTGAAGAAACCCTGCTTCAGGTTATATAAAAATGTAGGTCATGTAGGGAGTTCCTTGGCAGTCCAGTGATTAAGACTCCATGCTTCCACTGCAAGGGGCACAGGTTCGATCCCTGGTTGGGGAATTAAGATCCTTCATGCTGCATGGCGTGGCCAAAAAAAAAAAAAAAAATGTAGCTCACTTAGACATTTCAGTTTCAAAATGGAAAAAATATGTTCATTCTCTTCTGCACAGCTTCTAGTACATCAGGGCTGAATTAAGCACTATATCTACATTTTCTATAAGATCTATCTTCATGTTTCTATAAAATGTATTAATGCATCATTTTATGATAATTGGTTGAGCCTTAATACGTGTTTGCTCCTAAGCAAGGTGCTGAGAAATACAAAAGTAATGGTCCCTACTCTCAACGACTTCACAATCAAGCTGAGTTGACCAGATCATGATTTACAAAACATCCATAACATAATCATGTTCTAAATAGTCAGTAAATGTTAACAATAAGCACAAAAGTAGAAAGGAAAAATAAAAAGACAGGCATATGGACCCCAAATGCTGGGTAAGCTGGCATGGAGGGATGAGGTCTGAGTTGGAAACTGACTGTGGTTAGAATTCCAGTAGAGAGAAGAGTCAGCCCCCATTGTAAGATGAAGAGAAGGAGCAGAGGCTGGACAGGAATGGTCACCCTCTGTGCTCTCACCCTGCTTTATTTTTCATCATAGAACTTAAAACAACCTGGAAGGTATGTATTTATTTAATTATCAATTGTCTCCAACTAAAATATAAGATCAGGAACTTTGTTTTGTTCATGGTGTATCCTGAGTGCAAATAAAGTGTCTGGTATATGGTAGATGCTTTATAAACATTTACTGAAGGAAGAAAGAGCAGGAAGAAATGATAGAGGGAGAGAAAGAGAGAAGGATGGAGGATGAGACAGAAAGGGAGATGCAGTCAGTGTATGAGCTGAGAAAACAGAAGAGAATGGTCTGATTAGAGCAAAGCGTGAGTGTAGAGAGAAACATGAAAATACATATGAAGTGGTTAGTACTTACAACACCCATAAGAGAATTAACCTTTACATCCAGTAACTGAGAGCCAGCTATCAGGCATTCTATATAATAAGCTAATTTACACCGAAGTACCTAATTTATGCCTGGGAACATAGTGGGGACTCAAAAAATGTTAGCTCTTTCCTGATATTTGGATGTTTAAGTCTTAAAGCTGGATAACTCAAGGCTCAGTTTAATTGCAAAGGGTGTTTCATTAAAAATATTGAGAGTGTCCGTGTCCCTGCAGTGAGCCACACCTCTCCCTCCTGCAGGAGACCCTCTAACACTAGCAGGTATAGGGTATCTTTTTTGGTGGGTTCCAGAGTCTTCCTGTCGATGGTTGTTTGGCAGTTAGTTGTGATTCCGGTGCTCTCACAAGAAGAGCTGTGTGGCTGACAGGGTCTTGGTGCTCCAGCCGGGTGTCAGGCCTGAGCCTCTGAGGTGGGAGAGTTCAAGACATTGGTCCAGCAGAGACCTCCTGGCCCCATGTAATATCAATCAGGGAGAGCTCTCCCAGAGATCTCCATCTCAACGTTAAGACCCAGCTCCACTCAACGACCAGCAAGCTCCAGTGCTGGACACCCCATGCCAAACAACTAACAAGACAGGAATACAACCCCACCCATTAACAGAGAGGCTGCATAAAATCATAATAAGTTCACAGACAACCCAAAACACAACACTGGATGCGGTCCTGCCCACCAGAAAGACAAGATCCAGCCTCATCCACCAAAACACAAGCACCAGTCACCTCCACCAGGAAGCCTACACAACCCACCGAACCAACCTTACCCATTAGAGGCAGACACCAAAAACAATGGGAACTACGAACCTGCAGCCTGCCAAAAAGAGACCCCAAACACAGTAAGTTAAGCAAAATGAGAAGACAGAGAAATACACAGCAGATGAAGGAGCAAAGTAAAAACCCACCAGACCAAACAAATGAAGAGGAAATAGGCAGTGTACATGAAAAAGAACTCAGAGTAATGACAGTAAAGGTGATCCAATATCTTGGAAATAGAATGGAGAAAATACAAGAAATGTGTAACAAGGACCTAGACGAACTAAAGAGCAAACAAACAGTGATGAACAATACAATAAATGAAATTAAAAATTCTCTAGAAGGAATCAATAGCAGAATAACTGAGGCAGAAGAACGGATAAGTGACCTAGAAAATGAAACGGTAGAAATAACTGCCACAGAGCGGAATAAAGAAAAAAGAATGAAAAGAATTGAGGACAGTCTCAGAGACCTCTGGGACAACATTAAATGCACCAACATCTGAATTATAGGGGTCCCAGAAGAAGAAGAGAAAAAGAAAGGGACAGAGAAAATATTTGAAGAGATTATAGTTGAAAACTTCCCTAATATGGGAAAGGAAATAGTCAGGTCCAGGAAGCACAGAGAGTCCCATACAGGATAAATCCAAGGAGAAACACACCAAGACACATATTAAACAAGCTATCAAAAATTAAATACAAAGAAGAAATATTAAAAGCAGCAAGAGAAAAGCAACAAATAACATACAAGGGAATCCCCATAAGGTTAACAGCTGATCTTTCAGCAGAAACTCTGCAAGCTAGAAGGGAGTCGCAGGACATATTTAAAGCGATGAAAGGGAAAAACCTACAACCAAGACTACTCTACCCAGCAAGGATCTCATTCAGATTCAATGGAGAAATTTAAAACTTTACAGACAAACAAAAGCTAAGAGAATTCAGCACCACCAAACCAGCTTTACAACAAATGCTAAAGGAACTTCTCTAGGCAGGAAACACAAGAGAAGGAAAAGACCTACAATAACAAACCCAAAACAGTTAAGAAAATAGTAATAGCAATAATACCTTAAATATTTAATACTTTAATACCTTAATATTGTAATACCTTAAATATGATAATTACCTTAAACGTAAATGGATTAAATGCTGCAGCCAAAAGACATAGACTGGCTGAATGGATACAAAAACAAGACCCGTATATATGCTGTCTACAAGAGACCCACTTCAGACCTAGGGACACATACAGACTGAAAGCGAGGGGATGGAAAACATACTCCATGCAAATGGAAATCAAAAGAAAGCTGGAGTAGCAATTCCCATATCAGACAAAATAGACTTTAAAATAAAGACTATTACAAGAGACAAAGAAGGACACTACATAATGATCAAGGGATCAATCCAAGAAGAAGATATAACAATTGTAAATATTTATGCACCCAACATAGGAGCACCTCAATACATAAGGCAAATGCTAACAGCCATAAAAGGGGAAATCGACAGTAACACAATCATAGTAGGGGACTTTAACATCCCACTTTCACCAATGGACGTATCATCCAAAATGAAAATAAGTGAGGAAACACAAGCTTTAAATGATACATTAAAAAGATGGACTTAATTGGTATTTATAGAACATTCCATCCAAAAACAACAGAATACACTTTCTTCTCAAGTGCTCATGGAACATTCTCCAGGATAGATCATATCTTGGGTCACAAATCAAGCCTTGGTAAATTTAAGAAAATTGAAATCGTATCAAGTATCTTTTCCGACCACAACGCTATGAGACTAGATATCAATTACAGGAAAAAATCTGTAAAAAGTACAAACACACGGAAGCTGAAAAATACAGTACTAAATAACCAAGAGATCATTGAAGAAGTCAAAGAGGAAATCAAAAAATACCTAGAAACAAATGACAATGAAAACATGATGACCCAAAACCTATGGGATGCAGCAAAGGCAGTTCTAAGAGGGAAGTTTATAGCAATACAATCCTACCTCAGCAAACAAGAAAAATCTCAAATAAACAACCTAAGCTTACACCTAAAGCAATTAGAGAAAGAAGAAGAACAACAACAAAAAAACCCCAAAGTTAGCAGAAGGAAAGAAATCATAAAGATCAGACTAGAAATAAATGAAAAACAAATGAAGGAAACGATAGGAAAGATCGATAAAACTAAAAGCTGTTTCTTTGAGAAGGTGAACAAAACTGATAAACCATTGGCCAGACTCATCAAGAAAAAAAGGGAGAAGACTCAAATCAATAGAATTAGAAATGAAAAAGGAGAAGTAACAACTGACACTGCAGAAACACAAAAGATCATGAGAGATTACTACAAGCAACTATATGCCAATAAAATGGACAACCTGGGAGAAATGGACAGATACTTAGAAAAGCAGAACCTCTGAGACTGAACCAGGAAGAAATAGAAAATATAAACAAACCAATCAGAAACACTGAAATTGAAACTGTGATTAAAAACCTTCCAACAAACAAAAGCCCAGGACCAGATGGCTTCACAGGCGAATTCTATCAAACATTTAGAGAAGAGTTAACACCTATCCTTCTTAAACTCTTCCAAAATATAGCGGAGGGAGGAACACTCCCAAACTCATTCTACGAGGCCACCATCACCCTGATACCAAGACCAGACAAAGATGTCACACAAAAAAAACTACAGACCAATATCACCGATGAACATATATGCAAAAATCCTCAACAAATACTAGCAAAGAGAATCCAACAGTACATTAAAAGGATCATACACCTTGATCAAGTGGGGTTTATCCCAGGAATACAAGGATTCTTCAACATAAGCAAATCAATCAATGTGATAAACCATATTAACAAGTTGAAGGATCAAGACCATATCATCATCTCAATAGATGCAGAAAAATCTTTCGACAAAATTCAACACACATTTATGATAAAAACCCTCCAGAAAGTAGGCATAGAGGGAACTTACCTCAACATAATAAAGGCCATATATGACAAACCCACAGCCAACATCGTTCTCAATAGTGAAAAATTGAAACCATTTCCACTAAGATCAGGAACAAGACAGTGCTGCCCACTCTCACCACTATTATACAACATAGTTTTGGAAGTTTTAGCCACAGCAATCAGAGAAGAAAAAGAAATAAAAGTAATCCAAATCAGAAAAGAAGAAGTAAAACTGTCATTGTTTGCAGATGACATGATCCTATACATAGAGAATCCTAAAGATGCTACCAGAAAACTACTAGAGCTAATCAATGAATTTGGTAAAGTAGCAGGATACAAAATTAATGCACAGAAATCTCTTGCATTCTTATACAGTAATGATGAAAAATCTGAAAGAGAAATTAAGGAAACACTCCCATTTACCACTGCAACAAAAAGAATAAAATACCTAGGAATAAACCTACCCAAGGAGAAAAAAGACCTGAATGCAGAAAACTATAAGACACTGATGAAAGAAATTAAAGATGATACAAACAGATGGAGAGATATACCATGTTCTTGGATTGGAAGAATCAACATTGTGAAGATGACTATACTACCCAAAGCAATCTACAGATTCAATGTAATCCCTATCAAACTGCCAATGGCATTTTTCACAGAACTAGAACAAAAAATTTCACAATTTGTATGGAAACACAAAAGACCCAGAATAACCAAAGCAATCTTGAGAAAGAAAAACGGAGCTAGGGGAATCAGGCTCCCTGACTTCAGGCTATACTACAAAGCTACAGTAATCAAGACAGTATGGTACTGGCACAAAAACAGAAATATAGATCAATGGAACAGGACAGAAAGCCCAGAGATAAACCCACATACATATGATCACCTTATCTTTGATAAAGGAGGCAAGAATAAACAATGGAGAAAAGACAGCCTCTTCAATAAGTGGTGCTGGGAAAACTGGACGGCTACACATAAAAGATTGAAATTAGAACACTCCCTAACACCATACACAAAAATAAACTCAAAATGGATTAAAGACCTAAATGTAAGGCCAGACTCTATAAAACTCTTAGAGGAAAACATAGGCAAAACACTTTATGACATAAATCACAGCAAGATCCTTTTTGACCCACCTCCTAGAGAAATGGAAATAAAAACAAAAATAAACAAATGGGACCTAATGAAACTTAAAAGCTTTTGCACAGCAAAGGAAACCATGAACAAGACAAAAAGACAACCCTCAGAATGGGAGAAAACATTTGCAAATGAAGCAACTGACAAAGGATTAATCTCCAAAATATATAAGCAGCTCATGCAGTTCAATATCCAAAAAACAAACAACCCAGTTCAAAAATGGGCAGAAGACCTAAATAGACGTTTCTCCAAAGAAGATCTACAGATTGCCAACAAACACATGAAAGGATGTTCAACATCATTAATCATTAGAGAAATGCATATCAAAACTACAATGAGGTATCACCTCACACAGGTCAGAGTGGCCATCATCAAAAAATCTACAAACAATAAATGCTGGAGAGGGTGTGGAGAAAAGGGAACCCTTCTGCACTTTTGGGGGAAATGTAAATTGATACAGCCACTATGGAGAACAGTATGGAAGTTCCCTAAAAAACTAAAAATAGAACTACCATACGACCCAGCAATCCCACCACTGGGCATATACCCTGAGAAAACCATAATTCAAAAAGAGTCATGCCACAGTGTTCATTGCAGCTCTATTTATAATAGCCAGGACATGGAAGCAACTTAAGTGTCCATTGATAGATGAATGGATAAAGGAGATGTGGCACATATATACAATGGACTATTACTCAGCCTTAAAAAGAAATGAAATTGAGTTATCTGTAGTGAGGTGGATGGACGTAGAGACTGTCATACAGAGTGAAGTGAGTCAGAAAGAGAAAAACAAATACCGTATGCTAACACATATATATGGAATCAAAAAAAAAAAAAAAGGGGTTCTGAAGAAACTAGGGGCAGGACAGAAAAAAGAAGCAGATGTAGAGAATGGACTTGAGCACAAGGGGAGGGGGGAAGGGTAAGCTGGGACGAAGTGAGAGAGTGGCATTGACGTATATATACAGTACCAAGTGTAAAATAGATAGTTAGTGGGAAGCAGCTGCATAGCACTGGGAGATCAGCTTGGTGCTTTGTGACCACCTAGAGGGGTGGGATAGGGAGGGTGGGAGGGAGACGCAAGAGGGAGGGGATATGGGGATAAATATATGTAAAGCTGATTAACTTTGTTATACAGCAGAAACTAACACACCATTTTAAAGCAATTATACTCCAATAAAGATGTTTAAAAATTTGATTAATTTTAGAAAAATTGAAATAAGAATCCTTTTCTGTAGAAAATCTTTACCATGTCCAGTCATCATAACTGGCTTATGTTGTTGAGCTGGTTTGTAGAGTTTCTTAGGTTCCTATCAGTGGCTCATTCAGTACTTTACTGAACATTTATTATGACATTAAGACCCAGGCACAATATTTAGCTCTTTTTAAGGCTGAACTTGTTCAGAGAAATTCAATTTAATAAAATGTTGGAACTGCAGAATTCTTGGACATTATCTAATCTAATCCATTCATTTCTCAGGTTAAAATTAAACAAATAAACAAATAACCTCAGAGAAATATGGCGCTTGTCTAACTAGAACATAACTTTCCTGATTCACAGAGATGCTCTTTCCGCCAGTTCTCTGCTGGTATCTTGAGCAAACTTTCACCAGTGTGACCTCAGAGTATCACTATTTTAGTTACCCCTTTATGTGCCAGTGACACATAGATTAAGTGTTCGATTAAGATTTTTAAATGAAAAGAAGGAAGGAGGGAAGGATAGAAGGCAAGAGAAAGAAAAGAAGGAAGGAAGATTAAGCACATGAATGGATGGATAATCTTTTCAAATGCTTGTGTGAGATCATAGATCCACTCTACTGTAGAGTTTATCATCTCTCATGTAAGTGTTTGTAATCATGGGAGCTGGCAACAACTTCAAAGCTTTCATCTCACATTACTTCACAGGGAAGAGAACTAAATTTTAGTTTTGAGGTTTAAGAGGTTAAGGATTAAAATTTATAAATATGTATAATTAAGCACTTATTATAATTAAAATTTTAGATCCAGAGATGATAACAGATGGTAGTTAGGCATGAGAAAAAGGTTATACATTTGAAATTTAAACAATTTAATTGTGTGTACTAACTCCACTTATTTTACCCTTTTCAACCCCAGTTCTGATTATTATAGAGAATAGATACTGCTATAATATATTACTACCTGTGCCATAGGATTATTTTGAGACTCAAATATGATAATACTTGGGGAAGTAGTTCTTAAATGGGAGTGCCATACATATGAAGAATTGTTATTGTTATCCATCATTTCCCAAAGTTCCAAATGGTGACTCAAAGCTACGTGTAAGGATTAATCTTGTCTCTGCAGAATTACATAAATAATTACCATTCATTAGACTCTGGGACACTGATCTAATGTTAATTATTTGTATTAACATCTCACCCAAGTTTCCTTTCTGGTCTCTTGATTAACTATATAATCACAATCATTAATGATGGCCAGAGAAAAGAGCTTGGAATTAATTCTAAAACTCAAAAACTTGGACCACGCAAAATTTCAGAAATGAGTTGCAAACCTAGGGTTTCCTTCAAAGAAAACATGGGTGGATTTCATTTGTTATTATTTAATCATCTCCAGCCCTGGCAGTGCACGAGTTTGGAAATGGAAAACAATATGGGGCAGGGTGTGTGGATAAGGATTGTCCATAAATGCCAACGTCTTGAAGACTAACTACCCTAGCAGAAGAAGCCACAGGAACTCAGTTCAGCTTCTACCTTTCATCATGTTAACCCTGGTGATGGAAGATGATCTTACATAGGCTACAAATTGTTACAACCCTCAGACTGGAACATGCATTCTCTCAAACGGAGTGCCTTGCTAGAGTGAACCAATGAATTCTTCACCAAGACAGTATACTTATTTTACTTTCCAGATCTTCAAAGAGCAGCAAAAGGATCAAGTAACCACTGAAAGATTTAAAAGGGCATCAACAAATTAGCAAATCAAATAGATTCGCTGTGCGCAGCCTCTGTTCTCCATTCAGTGCAGATGGTACTAGAGAAGGTACCAGCCTTTACTCACATGTACGTGCTTCTGTGTCTGTGTGCGCATGCGTGTGCGCCTGTGCGTGCACATGTGTGGGAAGGGCTTTGGAACAATTTACAGCTGCCGGTCTTCTGATGAATGAAGGCATTAGAATAGCAGATGTAGGGTACGGGGCTAGAAAGTGAAAAACTAAGCACTGCCTTGGAGCACCAGGAAATGGGACCAGCATGGTGAAAACCATCAAGTTGCCTGGGCTGTGAACGTTTTAATGTACAATAAAGCACTTTGATAGCTGCCTTTTAAAAAAAACCAAAAACCCAACTGGTAATGTTTGCAAGTGTTTCCTGAAGACCTCACTGAAATACCACCAGCAGCTAACAAAGGGGAAAGGGTTAGTCGTCATCAATGATGTGGGGGAAGGTGCTAAATGACTCTGGCAAATAGCACAGTACGTGAAAGTCGTGGGGTGCAGCGTGGCGTCGCAGCACAGAACGCGAGCAGATCTGGAGGACGCTGCTCTCCCCGCGGGGTAATGCGGAATCCAGAAACAATTGTTTCTCTGCCTCAACCTTCTTAACTGCCCCCAGAAGACTTTTGCCCTTAGAGCCCAGTTAGTCTTCCGTTTTGATCCCTCAATTTGCAACTTGAGCCTTCCAGAATAATCTGTTGGACAATGTAAAAGAAAAAAATGGCATTCCCATGCCTGCCCATAAAATGTTTGTTTTACATTTAGAGAAGACTTAACCCAAGACCCTGAATAGAGAGAAATCATAATTTCTTCCTGATAGTATAGGTCCCTGCGTTGATGGAGAAAATATAGATACAGTACACACAATACCTCACATACCACTCGTTGTTTAAGGGAGCAGTCACTTTTACTCAGTAGACTTATTAGTTTCTCCCTATTTACCATAAGCATGCCCTCACTTATAAGGGCAGCTTGCTTGTAAATTATTACTATTGTTAACTTAGAAAACTAGCTAAAAGAATGCAGATGACTATCATTACTTCTAGGAGAGGTGTTATGCAAACCTCAAATGTTATGAATGATGTAGACCTTTCCTATCTAGAGAATAATACATTTCAATTCTTATTCAGTCATTTGACCTACATACCAATGAAAGGACCAGTTATTACGAAGGTAGGTGAATGTCTTTTAAGTTTTTGATACATTTTAGTGAAGTTGACTTAGTCAATAGATAATCTAACCCCATTTTCCATCCAATGTATAGATTTGAATGGAAGGGTATGCAAATGAATTCTTGTTTCTTGTGAACTAAATATTTCAAAAGAAACAAAAGCATTTTCTCGATATTTTGAAATGCACATGTTAAAATTCAAGACTATAATGCTTCATCCCGTAGGTTTGTTTCTGAGCTATTAATTTGCTATCATGTTTTGGGGGAACTTGTCATGTTCAAATTTTTTTCTTTTTCCCACATCTGAAAAATATGCACACATTTGAATTATGACTTTCCTACAGGAACTAACAGCTGTATGTGCAAATCATGCATATAAATCAATTACCAAGGCCCATGTACTATAAATGCACCCATTAATTAAGCAATGTCAGATGCTATGAACCATGAAGTTCATTACATCTTTAGCATTCAAAACCAAGGATTATTTGAAGAAGAAATACTAAATTTACCTAATAGTTAATGAAATTAAGCCAGGTTGTTGCTAACATTTTTATTTTATGCCTAATTCAATGTTTAAATGTTTATGAATAAAACACTAACTGATGAAAGCAGATATGTTGAAATGTAATTACTGGTAAGTTATAACGCACTTGAGGACTCATTATAACAGACTTGGGAGTTTTAAGATCACCAGTGTAACACACTCTCCAAAAACACAGAGTTGTTAAGGGCTAAAAGCTGGAAAGACATAAATGCTGTTGAATTTGTCCTGGCTGAGTGGAAATTTTGATGGTCGTGGTGGTATGATTTATGAGTATAACATTTTCCAGTCATTACGTGGTTGCATTTCAGCATTGTGACATGATTTGCATATGTGAATATCCCAGCAAATTAGCTTCTGATGACTGCTGCATCTGCCTGGATAAAGAAGCCCTTATCTTAAAATCAATGCAGCTGCTACTCCAAAAAAACCTGCTTGGAGCAGAAATGTTCAGTCTTGTTTCCCTTTGAAATCTATAGTCAGTGACTTGACACACATGGGTTCAATTTCAGGGATAAATATGTGTTTGAAATGACTAGGTTTACACATCTGTAGACATTTTAACATTCCTTAAGTTGTCTGCCTCACAAAGACTTCCTGGATGGTTCAGAGAAGCCTGACACCTTTTCCCACACCCCTCGGTCTGGGCTTGGAAATCCCATGGCTCTCTTTTCTGTCTGCCCCCAACAAATTGCCTCTCCTAGTCTCTTACATATAAGCCATACTTACGTATGACCTAAAGTATACTAACTTGTGTTAATATATACTTGTGTGCCTGTTTTCTATATGTGTACACATAGAGTACCTGTATTCCTCTGTGAGTTAAATAAAATATTGCTACTCAATTCCAGAATCTTGGGAAATGAATGATATTTTTATTTCATAAATGTGTTTGAATTTCCCAGGTCTTGGATTTTATACACACAATCAAATATTTTTATACAGAAACAGCTTGATAGAGAAATCATCCAGAAGAAGCTAATAAGATGATCAATCTTTGGAAATGAAGTATATCCAGAAGTGATTTTGCAAGTTTATTTCCCCTGCCATATTGGTTAAGTTTAGCTGTCTTTAGTTTCTGAATACGTTATCATTCATTCCTAGCGTGCTGTCATCTATTTATTTTGCTTATATTTTCCAGACAGAAGCCCCATCCTTTCCTTCCTCATTTTCTTTCTCCAAGAATAGATTTTAAATAATTCTGTTTTTTCTGGTTAGACTTTGTTTATGAATGTTTGCTTACTCTGGGCTTTAGTAATGCTGACATAATTCTTAGAAGCTTGCATCATTCTCTTGCTTTATGACTCTTGGTGTTGTGTCTTTATATATTCTATAAATGTCTTTTAACATCTAAACTCATCAACTCTTTTCACATGCACTTAGATTGATTTTAATAGTCTCTTCTATTCTAGGTCATTAGATGTAGCCCAAGTTGTAGAAATATTGTATTTTTTAAAAGATTTTCATCACTTTTGAATTTCATCCCTTTCAGGGTTTCTGTAAATAGGACTTTACTTGTTCTTAATCTGAGAATTTTGAAATCTACTTTCAAAAATTTGGGAATCCAGCTTGCTCAATCCACCATGAAATCTATTTATTATTTTCTACTCCAGAAATGAATAATTACTTTCCCCCAATGATTCCCAGTTCCTTTATGTCACTCACCAGTTCTTCCTCATGGAAGAAATTCAAACAAGTTACAGTTTCTGTCTTTCTTAAATTAATAGAAAAATCAGTATGTTGTAAAGACAATCAGGAATTTATTAGGTCCTAACAGTCTTAGAATTTTTGAAGCTGGGTTGAAATGTATCAGCACATCTTTAGGGCAGTTCTGTAATTAGAAAGCAGGTCACAGATCTTCCTCTGCCTGCATGATTAATCTGGATCCAACAATATCATCAGTTCTATCATTTTCTCCCATTTAGTGTCATCCCAATCATTATAGGCTCCATTCACCTGAATGCTGATCCTTTGACAAGTCTAGGATATAATTCCAGTGGGCAGACATGCAAAACAGGGGAATGAAACAGGAAAGTAAGGAAAAACCTCTACAGCGATGTATCAAAAAGTTGACAACTGCTGCAAGGCACTGGTACTTAATGCTGCCAGGACCTACTGAAGAGGCTTAAGATGTGTCTCACAACTGCCTGTTTGGGAGATGACAGAAGGAAGCATTTATCTATTATGTCCCACCTGCTCTTGTTCAAGAGTGGCTCCTGTATATTAACTGTCAACACCTGTAGCCTCCACTTGCATGAGTGCCTAGCTGGTTCCGGTGGGGGACCCTCACCATGGCACAAAGACCCAAGGAAGGGAGTGAGAGATACATGGTGCTACTTAGTAGTGATGGTCGATCCCATTGTCCCTGTACAAAGCTGGTTGAAGTCTCTGTGGAAAGTCACTCCACAGTGGCAGGAGTGAGCTGAGGCTGAGGGGATACTGACATGGCACAGGAAAGCTATCAGAAGATAGTCTACCTCTTGTTCACTGAGGTCACCTCATATGAAGTCCAATCAGTCACAGACACCCTTGTAAGGGGAGGTCCGTTATAATCTCTGCAAGGGCTTAATACAAAGAGAATAAGTGGAAATAGGATAGTCCTGGCCACTGCAGCTGGTTCTGACAGGATAATATTTACCATCTCCCCCTTCCACTGTTCCTTTCAATTTTCCCTGACCATGTCAGAATTTTAAGCGGTCTACATTTCTTCTTAGTGGGATGACCCAGACATTCAGCAGTTTGGGTCTGTGTCCTGATAAACTCATTCCATCCCTAAAAACAAGATGCGTTTGCCTAAGAAGGCTAAGGTTGTGGAGCTGGAAAGCACAGATTCCATAAGGGAGTCACTGGAAGTAATGGTGAGAGGACCTTGCACTCTTTGGTTCCCTCCCTTGGCTTATCTTTCTTTCTTTTCTTTCTTTTTTTTTTTTTTTAAGCTTCCAAAATAAAAACTTGTTGATGCTACAATCTTTTTTTTTTTTTTTTTTTTAATAATGAAGCTGCTTTTCTTTCTTTTTTTTTTTTTTTAATTTAGGGAAGGCTCTTTTATCCACTTATTTATTTTTATATTTATTTTTGGCTGTGTTGGGTCTTCGTTTCTGTGCGAGGGCTTCCTGTAGTTGCGGCAAGCGGGGGCCACTCTTCATCGCGGTGCGCAGGCCTCTTCGCTATCGCGGCCTCTCTTGTTGTGGAGCACAGACTCCAGACGCGCAGGCTCAGTAGTTGTGGCTCACGGGCCTAGTTGCTCCGCGGCACGTGGGATCCTCCCAGACCAGGGCTCGAACCCGTGTCCCCTGCATTAGCAGGCAGATTCCCAACCACTGCGCCACCAGGGAAGCCCCGATGCTACAATCTTTTAAATTATAATTGCCCTCATATATTTCAAATGTCACAACTACTTCATAACCCAGTATTTCACCTTCTACTTATACCTCATTCCAGTCCACATATATGAAGATCTTAATACTTAGGATGGTGTGTATGCCTGGCGTTATGAGCACTCACTTACCACCAGTAAAGGAGTTATTCACATCTGACTGGGGAATCACTCAGCTCCGAAATCCCATCCTAAAGTTCTGCTTTCTAGGACCAGTTTAGATACGTATTCTTTTACCCTGAGTTTCCCTAAAAGATGAGTGAAAATGAGGGTGCAGGTAGTTTTAGGGGCAATGGTATTCCAGGGAGCAGAAATGTGGGCCAGGAGGAATAAACCAATCCCAGAGTGCCTTATCCAGCTGGCCAGCTAATATTAATGGCAATTATGCTTCATTCACTAGAACCTTCTGAAGGGTCTTATTAAGTGTGTCATGGAACTGCCCACTTCAGTTCAAACAACGTATAGGAAGCATTTACCCACGGACTCTTATTTCACCCTTGGTCAAGGGTGGCTTGGATACTAGAAAGGATTGTGTGCATTGACAGGGCTTTCAAATTGATAGCTTCACTACAGAATGATCTGCTTGAGACAATTAACTAGGGAGACGCCAATGCTTATTTTCTATGTCTTGCTTTTTTTTTTTTTAACCAATTTTGTATCTGGAGTATGGCGGGCTGGTAGTTTTCTCAGAGCCAAATATTAGAAGCAATCTCAAAGATTTCACCATTCAATATTAAGTTTCTTTTATTTACCTGTCTGATAAATGATACTGTCCACACTTGGTTTGTCTGATGTCCTCAAAATCCATAGTTTCTGGTTCAGGTTCATTTATCTCAGAGCACAAACCAGTGGTTGGAGAAATTTTATTCTACTAATTACGTAAGGTAAGGTAGAGCATGTGGGGTTTTAACTGCTTTGTATAAAGACTTTCAGCTTTTACTTTCAAAAGTATCTCAATTTCCTAATAATTATGTGATTTGCAAGATGAGTCAGCATAATTCTGGCCTTCTCTTACTGGTGAATTAAAGTTTTATCTTTCTCTTGATTGATCAGTAAGTTGTCACTCCACCATTTCCTTTCTAGTTTACCAAGTTCTGCTATTAATATTTTTTCTCTTATTTATTTTGTCTGTTTATATCTTCAAATATATATTTACTTTCACTTAGTGGGATTACTATAGATAGATATGGTATATACTTAAGTCTAACCCCTTCGTATTTATCCAGAAGCCTTCCACCACTATCCACTTTCAGTTTCATTGCTATAATCTCATATTTTAGATCCAATTATTACTAAATTATTTTTTGTATCATGCACTTTCAAAACTAGCAATTTTTCTGACATGTGCATCATTTATTTTGATTTTATATATTTTAGTATGCCCACCAGTTACCATAATTATCTGATGCAGTAGTTTCCTCATTTGTTGTACTATATTTTGATCAATCTTTTACATTGTTGAGTAATCCTTTTGGGGACAGATGTACCACTGCATATAAAAGAATGCCTTTCTGTCACCTGTACATAGAGATGACCCCTCTTTGGGTGTAGAAATCACTAGGTCTAAGGCTTTCCCACAGAACTATAAAGATATATTCCACTGCCATATTTAATGTTATAGAGGAGAAGCCTTAGGCCAACTCGAATTTTCTCTTATCTTTGGCATTCTGATTTTTCTTCTTGATTGCGTGTAGACATTTTGTGCCTTGAAATTTGAGATTTTTCTCCAGGATATAACTAGGTCTTGATCTCTGTTATGTTAAATATTATACAAGCCCTTAAAATATGCAAATGTGAGATGCGGTCAGCCCAGAAAGATTTTTTTTCCTACATTATTATTTTTTAAAAATTATTTATTCTCCTCTATCCACTCTGTTCTCTGTTTCTGCAATTTGCAGGATTCTTATACTAATCTTCCTACATAGTCCTTCATGTTTCTTAACTTTTCTCCAACTGATTCATCTTTTTCTTTTTTCTATAATTTTTGAGAAAATTACTTTACTTTGTCACTTCAAATTTTGACAGTAGTCAAAATCTGGTTCATTGTCTTTGTTGCAATTACTTAAATTGGAAATGATGTTTGCCTCTCAAATTTGTCTATCTTTATAGTTGCCTATTTTTGTTTCATGGAGCCAATAATTCTACATTTGACCTTTGAACAACATGGGAGTTACTTGTGCCAACTCTCCACCCAATTGAAAATCCATGTATAACTTATAGTCAGCCCTCCTTTTGCCCAGTTCTGCATCTGCAGATTCAACCATCCACAGATCACGTAGTACTATATTTACTATTGAAAAAAAATTCACTAATAAGTGGACCCACGCAAGTTCAAACCCACTTTGTTCAAGGGTCAACTGTATTGATTTTCTTAGATTTTTTGCTTACTTCCAGCAGTAATTTTATTTCCTTAAAACCCTTCCTCTTATTTATTAGATAAATCTTCCTTGGGACTGTAGTCTCTTTCCAAATGCCTGGCCTTTTTTCTCAAGTTGCTGTACATGTGTAGGAAGACCTGTGTTATATACTTCATGGGAGACAAAATGGATTATCTCAGAGTTAATGGCTCTAACTTTTCAGGGAAAATTTTAACAATACTAAACCAATGTTTTCATACAGTTGATTTTACCCTGGTCACGAATTCAAGAAACTGTTGGAAGTAAGCAAGAGTCACAGTCACATGCAGCCCAAGGAATGCTGTACTTATAGGACAAGTTTCTTTGTCATATAGTATGTGGCAGCCAGACGTTACCCAGGACATGATCTATGTTCTTTGCCTGATTCAACTGTCCCTTTAAGAGACAGCTGTAGTAATGACTCTACTTCTTGTTGGCATGGTATTCCTTCCAAACTGATAGAGTGAGATCCCTCTTTGGGTGGCTGTTGCTGCCTTGGGCTCTTCTGTGAGGTGGAGAAGGAAATCAAACATGACCCTGGACCCAATTTTACCCTCAACCCTTGAGACTGGGTTTTTTTGAAGAAAGTTCTTTCCTGCTTGCCTCACCCCCATTATATTTTTACAGAAATTTCTCAGCATGTGCCATTACCTTAGCAAGTCTCAGTGTGACAGAGACCCTTTTCCATACTTTTAAATTTAAATTATTATTTTCATAGAGTGCTGTGGAAAGACAATCTAGACATATGGACTTAATCTTGATGCCCATTTCCAAAGGAAACCTAAAATAATTTATTTACCTGTCAAGTATTCAGTTTACCTAAAGTGAGTTCAAGTAGTTAGCAGATAAGTTTAAAGGAAAAGGGATATAGATCACAATTTTAAACTGGTTGAGATTATTGTTTGATTTTTAAGGAAACAGTTCCATCCATCCTGGTGAATTAAAAAAACTAAAAATCCAAAATGTGTGTGGTTCTCAGTGCCCGGATGCATCTCTGTTGAGCCCAAATAGCTTGGTTCATTTTAGGTTTCTATCCACAGATCCAAAAATCAGTGAGAAGGTAATGAAAGTCTCAGAGGGGTTTAACTAGTTTTAAGAAAATTCTAATGACATAGAGGGAGTTTTAAGTGATTAATAATGGAATCATTAAAATGACCCACAAAATCTAAATTATGTAAGCCATTAGCAGACATTAACTTTAATAGTCATCGCAGAAACTATTTTCTAAAATATTGAAATTATTGCAGCATTGCAATTGGTAGACTTTGTTTTCAATTGAGAAAGAATTATTTTGAGAAGTTGGTTGAAATCAACATTTGGTAAGAAATATGGGCCATTAGTCATAACAGGCACCAAAGGGTTTTGATGGAAAAACATTTGAGATGTTTAACCAGGTGACTCACTTGAGGAGGAATTAAGTTTCTGAGTGCTAGTAGAGTACCAAGATCTGTCATAGTTGAGTTAGTGCTTGTGGGGCTATAAATCTGAGAGAATTAGACTTAACCATCACCTGGAACCTGCCTCTGAAAACTTCCTTACCAAAGTCATACCATGGAAAATAAATACCCAAATCCTCCACCATTAACGTTTCTAATAGCCAAGCTCAAGGAGTCCAGAAATTTGTAATTTGTAACTGCTTAAATTTCAATATGATAATATGATTCATTTTCTTTTTGTCTATGCCAAGCTTAAGAAAATTTTTTTTTCATTTTAGAAGTACTTAACCATTCATGAAATGCTACCCATATTTACCCTAAGTGATCAATAACTCTTTAAGTAAGATATACATTTTATTTTCTAGTCAATGGATTTTATTCAATGTTTCAAGTATCAAAGAAAAATGCTATTTTAAGTATTAAGTTAAAACATATGTATAATGAAGACATACAATCTAAACAAAAGCTTGAATTAAAAATTATGCTTGTTTCTCATGTACATAAAATTTATATATTTCCTCTGGATAAATGCCTCTTTCAGGCCAACAGACGTCTTTCAACCAATGATTTAGACCCTCATAGGTATGAACTGAACTTCCTTTTTTAGGATAGAGGTTAGACAGTGGGGGAGTGGCTCAGCTACTAGCAGGTGTTAGAATGAAAGGAGCAGTAAATGTCCTAGCACCGACACATGTTGTAGTCTTGATGGCCTGTTTCGTATAAGAGTCACAGCAAAATACCACAACCTAGGTGATATAAAAAACAGAAATTTACTGTCCCACAGTTCAGGAGGCCAGAAGTCTGAAATCAAGGTGTTTGCATCTTCGGTTCCTTCTAGAAGCCATGGGAGAAAAATCTGTTCCATCCCTCTCTCCTAGCTTCTGGTCATTTGCTGCCCATACTTGGCATTCTTTGGCTTGTAGAAGCATCGCTCCCATCTTTGTGATTATATTCACATGTGGCATCTCCTTGTGTGTGTGTGTGTCTCCAAAGTTCCCCTTTTCATAAGGATATCAGTCCTATTGGATTAGGGGCCCATCCTACTACAGCATAACTTCACCTTAACTAATTGCATGTGAATGACCCTATTTCCAAATAAGGTTACATTTTAAGGTACTAGAGGTTAGAACTTCAACATGAATTTGGGGAAACACAATTCAACATATAACACTGCCCCACTCTCTAACCTTGTGAATTTGGTCAGGTTACTTCATTCTAAGTCATTCTAAGTTTCCTTAATGGTAAAACACAGCACCCATTGCACTGGAGTACTTAAGTCTTAAACTAGGCCATGCATTCATAAGACATTTATATACATTTCACTTATTATGAATAGTAGTGATGCAGTGTATCTTGTCTATAATTTGATTGCCACATGGTTGCAGGTTGCATATAATTTAAAAGTTTTATCTATACAGGAAAAAGTATAACTTTAAAAAGAAGAAAATACTACTGCCCAAGTATATTTCAGAAAACAAGAGGTAATTGTTAATGTCTAATTACCTTTTTCAGATGCATTCTGGATACACTCATATATCTTTATATAGTGACCTTGGTGGTTCAGCGGTAAAATTTCATCTATAATACACATTGAAAGCTTAAATGTAACAGAGTAGCAAGACTGATATTTGTAATTTTTCCCATTTCATATTTAACAAGAGGAAATGTTGTACACAGTAAATATTAAAGTTCAAAAATGAGGTCAAAATGAGGTTCAAAAAATACAGCTTTGAGTTCACCTGTCAAACAGGTATGTACTTACTATATTTTTTTAAATATTAAATTTTTTCTATTTTCCTGAAAATGCTATACCAAAAAGAGTTAAGTTACTTAACAGAAGTAGTTATCCTACTATGCCATGAGAAACCGCATTAGTTTTTCTTTGATAATTAGCTATAACTGCATCAAAAATTATTAGCTATAATGAAACCAAGGGTCTCTGGAAAGTGAACCCTCATGAATACTTATTGTGAGTAAATTGAATTGAAAAAACCTTGATTAAGCAATATACACCTAATTTCACATAAAAAAGCTGATTTCTCCCTGAAGATCAACTACAGACTCCATTAAAATGGGAGCATTTCATATGAATATCAATTAGTCAAAAAATGTATTTGTATCATGTCCCTGACTAGAATAAAAAGCATATACAATCATCTCACACATATTCAAAAGTCAGGTGAACTAATATTGGTATTATGCACCAAAACAACAAATTGTCAAACATCAGTGAAACAGGTCATCAAATAAATATGACCCTTTTGGAGAATTCTCTTCTATTGTTACAGTCTTAGAAATATCTTTTATGTTCGAGTCAGGTACATATATTCTAAGTCATCGGGGAAATCATTAAGATTTGTAATTTTTAAAGGGAGTTTGTATAAGAAAAATGGAATGGAAAGGAAAGAGGGAAAAGAAAAAGCAATGTGGTGTAAAGCGATAGTAACTGAAGCACACGTTTCCCAGTGTTCATGTCAATAGGTTAGGAAATGTTTCCTTAATAAGCATTCTAAGCACACTTTGGCATATGTATTTGAACAATAGCATTCTTTTGGGGATGGGCCTTCAGGGAAGTTTTCAGATAAATTTCAGACGTAATTTTCATTACACATTCACAGGATACTCTGCATGGTGATGAGACACATGCAAGCAAATAGTGAGAAGGATTTGTGTAATATAAGTATTTGATGGCTCTTCCCTCCCTAGGTCCCTAAGCTAAGAGCTCCAGTAATAGTGGCTGTGGCTCTGCAGTGGTCCCTTGCCCCATCACTAATAATATGCTAGCTCGTCTGCTACCTATAGGTAGTAGATTCCTCTGTACTTCTACCTACAAGGTAAGCTGAAGATCAAGCTTGACTCTCCAAGATGGAGCCATATTCAATTCAAAGTCTGCTTACTTGAACCTGTGCCTAACCTATGATTAGCACTATACCAATTATTCAGTAAACTTGAACCTGCTCAAAACCAGTTTGCGCTTGGTCATTTGAGTTAAGGACAGAGAGCAAAAAGACAAGGGAAGGAAATGCTACATTCTTTGCTTGATATTGATATCTTCTTATCCAATGCCAAACTTACCAAATAATTGCCTTAGGTTGTTTTCTGTTTTGATACGTCCATGGGATCAGCCTCACAGAAAACATTTCTATCCATTCTTCACTGACGAATTGACAACCATTAGAATTTAGCTGCTATAATTTATAAATACTATTCAGCATATCTATTAATATGAATTGTTTCTTCATATATCTTGACTCCTTAAATAGATTCTAACTACTTAAAAATAGAAATCTTGTCTTACACATATTTGTAATTCCACACTAAAATTCTTGGGGTGTAATATGTGGTTTACAAATGATGTGAGTTTAAATAGTTCACCAAAATAACCACAACCATAACATTAGTTGATGCTTCTGTATGGAGTAATTGCAGAGGGGTCCAACCAGTTTTAGACGAGGATAATTAAATAAAGTTAATATAATGAAGATTAAACCTGTTCAGTGTCTCTATTTCACACTAGGAGTAGATTTGAAACAATTTTTTTATCCTAAAATTTTTTTCTTCAAAGAAACCAAGACTAACATAAATGGAAACTGTGACATAAGATGGGCAGTGACTAGTTGTCATTTTGCCCAGTCTTTTTACTAAAATAGAAGATTTTTTGCTTGTAACATCATGAAAATTATGGTTTTCATGTTAAAACTCTATGTATACAACTGGGAAAAAACCTAGCCTGAGACGTTGGAATAAAGTTTTTTCTGTTCATTTGCCATAAGTCGGCATTTCTTGCCTCATTTGAAGGAGATCTGTTGAAAAAGAAAATGGATTCAAATGATTTTCAGATGTGAATAGATTTCCAGGTAGTCACCTGGTCTAAGGACCAGTAACACCTCCTTTACAATTCCTTTAATGTTGCTACAGCACCATGCTTCAATGGTCATGGCCTTCCAGGCCATTCTACAGGATTTTCCTTGTTCAGGTCAAAAGAATCAATCATATTTACTCCTTGCAATGATGTAGGTGCTAAATGAATCCCCTGTTGAAGGAGAAGTGTTATCTATGTGTTATAAAAAGAAATGTTAGATTAATGGAATCCAAAGATGGAAAGAAACTCATGGGTCACTTTACTCCACATTTCAGTTGTGGAGTCCCCCCAACCAAAATATTTGTCAAGTTCTCATGAGGTATGAGCTAGAAAATTTTAATGATATCATTTATGTGCATGTGTAGGAAATAGAAGTATTTCTCCGTTTTCTTAGTCTATGACATTTTCCACGCCACAGTCAGTGAAATCCACCTTGATTTAAACCCAGCCCTGAAACCTTAGAAGAGGGCCTAGACAGAGCCAAGAAACTGGGGAGCTTTGCTCCCTGCAACGCTCTGGGTACATCCAGTTTCCTAAAGGCATAGAATTTCTCAATTAAGAAATAAAAATTGATATAGATTCTTACTTATCTACTTGATGTGATTTGAGCAGTTTGGAGAAGGCTACCATGACCTCAGAATCTCCATTCCATCCGAACTCCATGGTTCAAAATCCCACCGTTAAAGAATCTTTTATTTTTGTCAAACTGTACCCTTTATTTTTTTTTTCTTTACAAAGTGTAATAACTATGGAAAGGTGTAATACATAAAGTTGCTAAAATTTACTATATATATATATATATTTTTTTTTTTTCTTAAAGCATTTCTCCCTTATGGAAATAACTGGCCTCAGCAATAGGTAAACAACCAGAACAAAAAGACTAAAAGAAGGGAAGAAGATGAATCTAGGGAGAGAAGGTGCCTATCTGAAACAGTGAGTCATAAATGGAAACTTTAAGACCACAGGGCTGACCTGGTCTGTATCTACTCTGAGCTGCCTGATAGTGTAGGGCAAGTCCTTCCCCTGCACCCTGGTTTTTATCAACCAAGGGCCCAGATCATATTGTCAGCAGCTGTTGCTTAATTGTTCTTACCATCCTATGGAACACTGTCATAACTTCAGACAGTGTTAAGTGGAGTTTGACAGATGTAGAAACAGGTTCAGAGCATCCAAGTAGGTCTCCCAAGGTCACACAGATATTTCCAGGCAGAGCCTGAGACGGACGCTTCCCCACAAGTCTTTCCATGATGCCATGGCCACTGATGTTTTCTCATCCTGGGTTGTCAACTTCAATTTTTAATTAAAATGGATCTCCAATTGCCCAGACCAATAATAATAGGGTTCAGTTGTCTAGAACAATGGAACTTTTTTCTCTAAACATTGATAGGAGTTAGTAAACTGAGATACTTCAATGCTAGAATGCCAGAAATGCTCTGTACCGAAGGGTCCGCCAAAGAAGATGAGAGAAGTCTGGTCCAAGGACTGTAGTGTCAGGCCTGAGGAAGACATCTTTCATTTTGACATTTAAAAAAGCCACCAAAAAAAAAAAAAAAGCCACCAAGTGGCTCAGGTAAAATTACATACAAACATACTGTAAAACGTCATGTCACAACAAAACAGAAAGCTCCATACACCATCTTACAGTGGCAGATCAGAAAGTATTTGAAAATGGTTACATGCCATTACTTTTTTCACTTTGGTGAGATGAAAACAACAACATGATTTTTTTTTATGTGTTAACAATGTACTCTCTCAGGCTAAGACCTTGTATTCCAAGTTGAAGCCTAGGGCAAAATTTTTATAGCTGAATTATAAATCCCTGAAAATAGAGATTTATAATGGAAATTCTAGAAACCCATACCTAATAGATCTGTACTACCTGGAGCCCCTCTAATGAAAGGCGAGCTCTGAGACTTTCTTCCAGATAACTTTGCTAATAAGATTAAATAATGAAAGGGTGTTCAGATGAAATATTTAAGATATAACCCTTTTTTCGTACCAGTACATATTGCAGTAGGCCCTACACATTGAAAAACATAAACAAAAGAAGCTGGATAAGAAATGTAAGATATGAAAAATTCTTTGGGGAAATGGTGGGTTATTAAGGTATGGACTATAATATCATCGTCAATCTATAAAACTTTTACAACCTATTCTTATTTGCACAGAGATTACATCCCCAAAGCTCAGTGCCAAAGACACATGTTAATAAGCTCACAACTTTTAATTAAGCAATATGTAAAAGTAGATTCCCATTAAGCTGTGATTTGTGGGCTAGTTCATTACAATGGGCCCCAACCACCAGACACATATTCAGTACAAATCAAGCAGTCTGCATATTATCCAGCCTCATGTGAGCCTCCAGTGATGTTTTATTGCCAGTTCAGGAGAGAGGTTCATGGATAGTATTTTCCCCCAAAAGACTAAGACAGAGATCAAAACCTAATGACCCCATGGTGCTTGTTTAATGAAATGACTCATCTGCATTGTTTATTTGCATAACACAATAATTACTCATACAGTTAATTATCATACATCTGATTATCTGACCTGAGGGGTTAAGGTTTTTATCATCATAAACCCATAGAGGACGGTCTCCATGGTTGGTTTAGGTAGTCGGGAACAAGATTAAATTCCCCTTTACTTGACTTTGGTTGGGAAAGGAAGCGTTAAGGAATTAATGATCTGGGGACAATTGGTTAAGTGAAAAGAAAATGAAGCTCAATCTTTCTCCCATAATGTAAATTCTCCACGAATTAAAGTGTTAATTCTAAAAAATAAAACCATGGAACAATGAGGGGAGAACATGATCTCATGATTGGCAACACTTTTAGTGTAGAGAATGGGACCAGACAGAGGAAAAAACTGGTCTGTTTGTATGTACAATAAAAACTCTCTACAAAAAATATAACCACCAATACCTTAAAAAATGATGTGCGCTATCCTTAGTATAAATATTTGAATTAGTCACTTAATCAATAACTCAGTTTAATCATTGAATAAATATTTATTCAGTACTCATTGTGTACCAGACATAGGTATACATAGATATAGATGATTTTATACATGTATCTGATAAAATGCCTGGCACACAAGTGTCTATATATATAGGTATAATCATATGTATATTTATCCAGACAAAACCCCTTGACCAAACATCAAATTCTTATATTTTGCTCGTGTCTCTTTTAGGCTTTCTATTCAGTGTAACTTAATTTTCTGCTTATATCTGGGCCAGTAAAGAATTTTGATAATTAATTCAGTTTTTAAATACATTTTAAATTTTGTTTGCCCAGGTCTCCTTCATTCTTCTTTCCCCTCTATTTATTAATTATATATGTCCTCTATGTTTATTGCAAAAATACTAGAAAGTGTAGATTTACAGAAAAGAAAATTATCTGAAACACCAATGCCAATGGATAACCAGTGTTAACATTTTGGCATATATGCTTCTATAATTTAATGCAAACATAAACTTATACCTGCATGTACATAGATAGATAGATAAAACTTTATAAAATATATCCAAACACAAATAATAATCTATACACTTTCTTTAAGAAACATCACAGATGTACTTCCAAGTCAGTTATTACACGGTAGCAAAAATAATGCTTTGTACTCACTAAACAAGAAGTTGGGAAACCGTGGCTCACAAGTTAAATCCAGCTCACTATCTGTTTTTGTAAACAAAGTTTTATCAGAGTACATTCCTTTACATGTTACCTGTAGCTGATTTTGTGCCATGACAAGAGAGTTGAATAGTTGTAACGGAGACCACATGGCCTGCAAAGCCTAAAAGATGTATCTGGTCCTTTACAAATAGAATATAGACCCCTACAATAAACCATTTTTTCTTAGGAAGACTACATTCCACTGTGCAGTATGCTTGGGACCATATGACTGAATTCTGGCCAATGGGACATGGGTGGAATTGATAACCACATCCAGGTCTTGACATAAGAATGCTTGTGAAACCCTCCAACTTCCTTTTCTTCCATTTCAGTGATATCAAATGAGAAAGATTCGAGAAAGAGGACTTTGAGTTTGTGAGAAATATCCTTTTGTATATGCTATTGAGGTTTTAACACTCACCTGTATTTTTTAAGACTATAGAGAATTCCATTACAAGAATGTAACCCTAATTTATTTCACCAATCCTTTATTGCTGATTGAATATTTACATTATTCCTAATGTTTTGCTTATAAATAATTTAATGTGAAAAGTATTAGATTTTATTTCTATATTTATTCAACTGTTTCTTAGGATAATTACCCCATAGTGAAATTGTTTGGTTAAAGGGCTTACATTTTAAGTTATCTGGTAGTAATTTATTTGGGATTTTTAATTTTTTCTGTGAAAAATGATGAACCAATTATCCCAACACTATTTTTTGAGGATATTGCATCATTATTTTGTTTAGCTTTATTGAAGTATAGTTAACAAATAAAATTGTATATATTTAAAGTGTATGGTTTGACATACATATATCTTATAAAATGATTACCACTATCAGGTTAATTAACTCATCCACCACTCACATAGTTAGGGTGTGTATTTGAATATACATACTGATCTTTACCAGCATATTTTATATTTTTGTATGTTTCCTTGTTACTAATTATCATCCTTTTGTCTCAGCTCGAAGAACGTCTTTCAGCATTTCTTGTAAGGCAAGTCTAGTGGTGATGAACTCCCTCAGCTTTTGTTTGGGAAAATCTTTATCTCTCCTTCATTTCTGAAGGACAGCTTTTCCAGGTAAAATATTCTTGGCTGACAGTTTATTTTCTTTCAGCACTCTCTTCTGGCCTGCAGAGTTTCTGCTGAGAAATCTGCTGATAGCTTTATGGGGGTTCTCTGTTTCTTGAGAACATTTTTTTCTTGCTGCTTTCAAAATTCTCTCTTTGTTTTTGATTTTAGACAGTTTTAATATAATGTGTCTTGGAGCAGATATCTTTGGGTTGAATCCTTTGGGGGAACTATGAGCTTTATGAACTCGGATATTCAAACTTTTTCCAGGTTTGGGAAGTTCTCAGCCATTCATTCTGTAGATGATAAGCTTTCTGTCTCTCTCTTCTCCTTCTAGGACTACAATATGCATAGATATTTTTACTTGATGGCATCTCGTAATTCACATACGCTTTCTTCATTCTTTTTCTTTCTTTTTTCTTTGTTCTTCTTTGACTAGACAATTTCCAATGACCTGTTTTCTACATCAGTTGCTTGATCAATTCTGCTGTTGATGTTCTCTGTTGCATTTTTAATTTCGTTCATTATATTCTTCAGCAACAGATTTTCTGTTTGGTTCTTTTTATGACTCTGTCTCTGTCAATCGTCTTGTTTCATTCATGTGTTGTTTTCCTGATTTCATTGGAAGGTCCCTCTGAGTCCCTGTAGGCTAGTGAGCTTCCTCAAAACAACTATTTTGAGTTTTTATTAAGCTTTATTATTATTATTAAATAATATTATATATTATTTTATATAATATTATTATTATTATTTAATATTATAAATATTATTATTATTTATTATTATTTATCACAGATCTCTAATTCTTTGGTATCAGTTACTGGGAAATTATTGTGTTCCTTTGATGGCGTTGTGTTCCCTTGCTTTTTCGTGTTCCTTAAATCTTGAATTGCTATCTTTGCATTTGAACTAGTCACCTCCTCCAATTTCTACTCATTGACTTCGGGAGAGAAAGACCTTCTGTCAGCCTTGCTAGGGATTCTCAGGCTTTCTTAGACTTTTTCCAAGGATACCCCTGCTCCATACTTCTCCTTCGCTCTTGGTGGGGGAATTATTAAGACTATATGACTTGTCTGATTCTGCAAAGTCAGGCCAGGTTCTGAGAGCCTCTCCCTAGTGTGATGCTGGATGCTCTCAAGTTTGTGTGCTTTTTTTTTTTTTTTTTTTTAATAGAAGGTATTATAGATCTATTTGAGCTTTTTTTTTTTTTTAATTTATTTATTTATTTTTGGCTGTGTTGGGTCTTCGTTTCCGTGCGAGGGCTTTCTCCAGTTGCGGCGAGCGGGGGCCACTCTTCAACACGGTGCGCGGGCCTCTCACTATCGCGGCCTCTCTTGTTGCGGAGCACAGGCTCCAGACGCGCAGGCTCAGTAGCTGTGGCTCACGGGCCCGGTTGCTCCGCGGCATGTGGGATCCTCCCAGACCAGGGCTCGAACCCGTTTCCCCTGCATTGGCAGGCAGACTCTCAACCACTGCGCCACCAGGGAAGCCCCCAAGTTTGTGTGCTTTTACCAAATCCTACAGAGTTGGATCAGCTTTCTGCATCACTAGCCATCTGCAAAGGTTCGCACTCACCACTCTTGGGAGAGCACATGGGGAGCCGACCATGAGGTGGAGGTGTGTGGGTGAGACAAGTGAACGTTGAGGGTGCCCAGGGGCCAGCTGGGGAGATTCGCAGGTGAGGTGTCCCCAGTGATTCACAGATAAGACTTCTGATGGAGACTGTGAGGCAGTTAGTAGAATCTGTGTTCCTCTGATTGTCTCTAAGCCTCAGCTGCTGTTCTCCCCACGCTTCCCCACCCCTCAGTTGTGCAGTACGTCTCAGTATTCTGGCTGGGGCAAGGGGGAAGCGGGCCTTTCTGGCAGCATCATACACAGCTGGGGAAGCTGGGTGCTCACTCACACGCTCCCACTTCCGCCGCGGGCCACGTCCCCGGCCAAGAGGGTCTCTCCTGACACTGAGCTGTGCTGCCTTGGTGAAGGGATGATGCGTGTAAAGTGAAACTGTTCCTCTTAACCCTCTTAAATGTATCCAGTCTTGGATTTTTTGGATCCAGTGTGGTGCTGGAGCTTCTCTACTGGGCTCCAGGAGTTCCACAAGGTATCCTCATCCGTGGGTGATTGTCAAAATTGGTGTTCTTTGGGGCAAAGATGGTAGAAAAGTCCTATTTCACCTTTTTGCTGATACCACTTCTCTAAAGCCTCCCAACACAATTTATTGAATCATTCTTTCCTTACTGAAAATTGGGAATTGATAATAAATTCTGTCAATAAGATCATCTTTATTTTACTAGTGTTATGCATTGTACTAATTTACTTTCTAAGGGCAAGTCATTGTTCAGTGATTAAGTAAATCTTATTTAGGGACAGGATATTTTCCTTAGTTTAGTGCTACACAAAACTTGCTAATATTTGCCTCAGGCCTGTAGTTCTTGTGTTTGTATGTATGTCTGTGTGTGTACTCATATTACTGTTGAGTAGCCATCAGTCTTACAAAGATGTATATAATTTATATAGACTTAAAATGGTTAATAACTCATATTCTTATTTAGAATAATTTAAATAGCTTGGGATTTATCAGGTCCTTAATGATTTTATTTCAATCAACCAGAAATCCATCGAGCCTAAGTGATTTTCTGAAGGATGTCAAAAATCCTTTGAAAATGTTTTTTCTATGTTTATTAATTTGGGAATTCAATCTCTCAAAGACAAATTGGATACTTAAAAATATTATTTATCCTATTGAAAAATTTTTATTTATCACCACAGAGCTATGTATATTAAATGCTTATATTTTAACCTCTTCTATATCTGTGGTTATATCACACTTCTCTGATTCCTAATGTTGTATGTTTGCAATTTTTCTATTTTTTCTCAATCTTGCCAGAAGAGAAAACTACTATTGGGCTTTGTCACTTAAAAAGTTAATATTAATTTATGTTCCTATTTTCTGAATGAGTTTCGGCTTTGGAAGATTTGGGTTTTTTTAATATTTTTTTCTAACTTCTTGATTTTATTTATTTAAATATTAAAAGTATTTCTGTCTGAATATAGCTTTGGCCACATGTCATAAGTTTTCATAAATAGTGCTCTAATTGCTTCATCATCATGAATTTCTTAATAACTTATGATTGCAATCTTTATTTCTTCTTTGGCCCACAAGTAATTTAAAAAGTATTTCACCACGTATCCTTTTAATAGGAACTTGCATCATTGTTAAATTGTTTTTGTGCATTATTATCTGAATA
The DNA here is from genome assembly GCF_028021215.1 of Eschrichtius robustus. Taxonomy (NCBI): domain Eukaryota; kingdom Metazoa; phylum Chordata; class Mammalia; order Artiodactyla; family Eschrichtiidae; genus Eschrichtius; species Eschrichtius robustus. The sequence continues at coordinate 101,656,784 of NC_090835.1, read as the reverse complement.
TGTATTTTACAACTTCTGTTTTGTGTGATTTAGCCATTATTTTTCACTCTCGTTGGGGAAGCCTATTATATGATATATTCTTATAAATGTGCCATGAGCACAGGAAAACATGATTTTATGTTGACATTATAAAACTTTAACATTCTTCTATATAAATTATCCTGATTTGTTGTATTGTTCATGTTATCTATATTAGTGGGTACCTGGAAGTTTGTCATAATAACATTCAGTGCTTTTTAAAATACAAATTTCCAAGAACCACACATGCCCTTCCTAAATCAAAGTATCTAAGGATTGCTTCCAGGATTATTTATTAAAAGCTTGCCTCATGGCTCATAATGAAGTTGGGTTTTGCTCGTTTGTTTGTTTTTGTTTTGTTTTTCCTCTACTTCACTTGTACATATTTTCCCCAGCAGCTGATACAAGAATTTCTCCTAAGGAGAATTTTTAGAGAGCAAACACTTTTCAAAGCTTATTCAGTGGTTGGTCCTCCAACAGCCATGCATGCGTGAAAGCCTAAAGTTGTGATAAATAAGAGTTAAAATGATCTGCATAGGAAATGATACAAGATTTAGGATTATGGGGGGAAAGTTCATCAGCTCTAGAAGGCTTTCTAGTGGGCAGTTGTGAGATGCAATTCTTTAATAGAGGGGTCATTGTTTGCTTCCAGTGAGAAGGTGCAATTTGAGCAAAGAGAAGAAAGAGACAAAAGAGTTAGCCTCGTGAACCTGTGGGGGAATTAGCAGTGTGGATATCAGCTTTAACAGAAAGCCTGGAATGATCTTCCAGGCTGAGAAAACAGGTATGCTTGGGAAATAGGGAAAAGCCAGAATGACAGAGCATAGTGAGTACAGGCAAGCGTATGTACCATTGAGGCAAGGAGGGAATGACTTGAGGTCATCCTGAGAACTTTGCCTTTTATGCTGACCAAATGGAGAGTTTGAGCAAAGGAGTCATATGATCTGACTTATTTTTAAAGGATCACATTAGTTAATGCATTGAAAATGGACCCAAGTTGGGTGAGAGTAAAGGCAGGGAAATCAGCAGGAGACTACTGTGGAAATCCAAGAGGGCAATAATAGTGCTCAAATTGGGGCTGTGGTAGAGAATTAGGTGATAATGAGCCAGATTCTGGGTTGATTTTCAAAGCATATCCAATAGAGGTACTGAATATCGATATGGACCCACAAGGAGCTGTGAAGTCAGCGTAGCTCCTTATATCTGACTCAGCCCCCATTGGCTGCCTCCCCACCTTTTTGTGACCATGTTACTTGCTTTGATCCTGTGAGTGGAAGGGACATGGCTCACGTCCTCCTGGAAGCTTTAAGAGCCTGTCATGCTGCTTCATATTCCTTTTCGTCTGCTATCACAACCAGCAGCGTTCTAGAGAGTGGTTCCTTGATCAGCCTGGGCACAGAGTGAGGTTGATGCCAATACTGTGCAGCTTGTGGGGGGACCTGTGATAGATGTACAGCAGGTGAAAGAAATAACCCTTCTTTTTTAAACTATCAGTTATTTCCAGCAATAACTTGCAAGTTACAATATAACTGATGAGCTTATAGTCTAAGATCTGAAAAGATGTAAAAAAATAAAACATTAGTAGCATGTGTTGGAGACTACTGGCTGCATTTGACAATGTTCTACAAAAAGAGATGAGCTTAAAAAGAATTTGCCGACTAGCAAACAGAAATGAAAGAGGATGAAGGGAGTGGAAGCATTTGGTGATTTTTAGGGTTAGAAGAGGTAACTGCTTTTTACCACCTACCAGTACGTAAACTTGAGAATGTCTTTGAGCAAAGAAAGCCTTTTGGCAAGGATAAAATCAACAGTAAGCCCATCAATCCCATTATTACTACCTCTGGATGGATTATGAGGGTATACAATTAATTTAGCAGAAAATGTCTCAGGAAAAAACTGCAGCTTTCCCACCAGCGCTTAATAAACTCAGGGCATCTGCAATTAAGTCATGTCTCAAAAAGAACTGTAAGTATGGCTATTGGCACATGAAACGGACTGGAATCAAATAAATAAAAAGGCTGCCAAAGCTTTCGAGACAGTCACACTGCCAAAAATAGCACTAACCTAAACTCAAAAAAAAAAAAAAAAAAAAGAAAAATAATTAAAATTAAAAAAAAAAAAGAAAAACAAAACTGTGATTGTCTGAGGCTTTAAATAACCTTGAGGCACCAAGGATCAGGAAGCAGTTTGACAAACTGCTTAGACTCCAGGAAGGGAGTATGCTCTAAAGCTCCCTTCGGAAGTAACTAAAGAGGGTAATGTCAGAGGCAGGAGCTCTCAGAAGGTGGAGCCAAGAGTCACGGAGAAGAGTGAGCTGGGGGAACCCACCCCACAAGGCAGAATTGAAGGCTAATCAATATATTTCTTACAACCAAAGGTGTAGACCTTCCCAACTGCCTGTGGGCTCTCAGAATGGCTCTGGACCAGTAATTGTCTTGTCCCCTCCTTTTTTTTTAATTGAGGTATAGTTGATTTACAATATTATGTGTTTTAGGTATACAGCAACATAGTGATTCACAATTTTTGAAGTACATCCTTTTTGAATCAAAATAGCTACTTTGGCTCAGTCTCTGCTCCACCACCATATATTCGGTGCGTGGGGTACTTAATAACTTAATGTTAGTGTTTATAGGTTTCTCCATCAAGTAGAGCTATGTTCACACCTAATATCACACCTGGTATCACCTCTTCCTATTGTGCATCATCATTCATCTTAATTTATTATTGTGAAAGATTTCAAACATACTCAAAAGTTAAAAGAAAATGTATCTAATGTACTCCCTAAATATCCGTTACCTAGGTCCAATATTCCTCTTCACATTGTGTTCTTTTCTCTAAAGTCTCATTCTTCCTCTGTTGCCAGTAAGTCGTTCTTAGTAGTGTGCAATTTAATCATAGGGTGTCCCTGATTAACATAGACCTATGAGCTACATTAGTTAATGGAGTCTGATACCAACATGAAAATAGACAATAAATCAATGCAACAACAACACTTTCCAGGAAAAAGAAATATGTAACTTGTCTGTGCTTATTATTATATATAATAAGACTGGCATTTCAAAATATGAGAAATGATAAACTATTTAATATACCGTGTTAAAACAACAAAGAAAAAACTTTACAGATTAAACTACAAAAAAACATAGAATTTCTGTGCCAAAATATATATTAAAGCAACCTAAACAACTTGCAACCTTGGTACATTTTGGTGACAGTTTCACTGTAAGATTCATTGCACTCAGTATATAAAAAGCTATTATAAGTCAATAAGAAAGTGTGACTTCTGATAGTAAAACTATAAATTTTCATTAATCGTGCAAAGTAAATCACATTTCTAATGAAATGTTTTTCACCTTTTCAGTAAGAAAATATTTTTACCATTAATGTCCATTACTAGCAGTAGTCTGGAGAAAGAGTTTATTTCAATTACCATTTGTGCTTGAAATGGAAATTAGTACAAGCTTCCTGAAATAAAACTAATATGTATTAAAAATTAAAGTGGGCTACCCATTGATATAATAATCTTACTTCAAGAAAGTTATTTCTTTCCTTTCATTCCTTCTTATTTCCTTCCATTCTTCCATCATTTTTTCTTTCCCTCTCCCTCCTTTTTTCCTTTCTCTCATTAATTTGCTTAGCCAATCACAATAGCTAGTACACTGCCTTCATCCTCCCTGTTATTCCTCACAACAATCCTGTGAAGTGGACACTGATAAAACCCCATATAAGAAGTCGGTTAGAACTACTTTTGGTGCCTTCATGAGGGGATGGTCTAGAAAATCATACTACATACTCACATCAAGCATAGAATCAGTTGAATAACTGAAGCAGGGCAATCAAGGCCATTCAAAGAAAGGCTGGATTGAAAATACATAGTCAGCTTTGGAAGAAAAAGAACCTTTGGTACATTAGCTGATAATAATCTGTCTCTTGGAGCTCAGCCGATACCCTTTTAAGCTCCCTTCCTGACCAAGCAGCTCTCACGTCCCACGTGGTCAGCTTTGGATCAGGTGAGGCCTTTCGTGAGGTAGCCTTTTTCCACGACTGGGGTGGACAGAGTGCATCAAATATTCAGAAATTGAGGTATTCTCTCCAGTCATGTAATCTCAAAACCACGTGTACCAAATATGTCACTGAATTAGCAAATACTGTTTGCTAGCTCTCAGTGAGAGTGTGTAACTTGTCCAACATCACATAGTTAATAAGTTATAGAGAAGGGCTTCAACCTGGATCTAACTTCAGAGCCCCAGCTCTTAATCATTATACTGTACTATCTCATTTATGTATGTACGTATTTATTTATTCATTCATTCATTCATCCATTGATCATACAATTACTGAGTTCTTATCATGACTCAAATATTGGAGAGATTATTTTTAAGGAGCTTATACCATTTTAGAAAAGATTTCCTGCTCATCCCAGGGTTTCAACAGATTAAGGAAATCAATAATGGAAGGGTCTCTAAATTCCACTCTCTCCTGGTCCTGCAAATGTCCTCATTGTTCAAAATCAAGCAGACCCTCTGCCCACCAGATCTCTGTGTTCCTGCCACAAGACCAGTGTCTCACTATGTAATACAAATATTTGATCCTATTTAAAACATTGCAGGCGTTGCTAGAGTAGGCGAAACATTAATTGTTTGTGTGGGTTAGTGGAACTTTTCCTGAATCTCTGAACGGAGTACCCAGGGTTACCTTCCTCACCCTTGAGTATATCCGCACCCCTCTCCCCAGCACCCCCCCAGTCACAAAAAGGAAAATATGTGTAAATGCACTGTATTCAAAATAAAAGAATTTATATTAAAAAAAAAAAGATGAGGCTTACTTGATTTCACTCAGTCAACTACTATTTAGTTAAGACTTCTCATTGGCCAAGGCTCTGAGCTGTTATAATTGGCAGGTTCTCTCAAGGATCTCAAACCCAGTAACGGCTATTTTCAAGCTACTGGAAGGAATTCCTAGTGGTGATAGTAATGAGAGTTCTCACTTGCAGTGGTGATTTTCCCATGCCTAGAGGTGTTTAAGATTGAGCGAGATGGCCAGCTGGGAGTGATGTAGCAGAAGGAATTTGTGCTTCACATAGGTAATAGGACCAGATGAAATTATATATAAATATAGTGTGTGTATGTGTGTACGGAGATGTGAGTGTGAATTCTCAGTGACTACAAAAGACCATTTTAGAGATGTCTTGAATAGGTACTTATAAAATGGAAATGTCATGATGCCATCCAGGTTTTTTCCTTTGCTTATCCAACCATTATCAGTTGACTTATTTAATAAAACTGAGGACCAAGAAAGACTGGAAATACAGCCTCCAATAGAATGCTCTCATGCTGTGATTGTTGAAGTGATAAGTAATTTGCTTTTAATGCCAGCACATACCACTTAGCACCATATTTAACTGAAGGATGAAAATCACTCATTTGTCATCTACTTGCTTAACTGACACTTAGTGTAATCTATCTATTGTCACTGAGCTTAGTACAAGGAAAATTGAATAGATCTCATTTTTAAATTCACAGCAAGCATTTAAATGTTTAATTCCTTCTTATTTGTATTTTCATTCCTTAATAAAATTTAATTTCAAATGGATAGTCTATTTGGGTAATAAGAGCACAGTAGGTACGAGCAAAAATGATCTATTAAAAGTATTTTTTTTTCTGTTTTCAATTATAACCATAGTTTGTATTGTGTATTATCTCTATGTGAGGAAAAATATCAATGTGAATGACACAAGTCACTGAGAAACTACAATACTAGAAAAGAAGTTATCAATGAAATAATCAAAAAATTGCATGAGTTTATAGATAAAGGAAAGCTTATTTTACTAGTAGATTCTTGAAAAATAATTATTAGTATTGTAATTATCCTCAATATACTGAGAAAAAATGATAACTGAATTTACAGAGATATATAGTCCCCTAGAAACCTATCTTGAATTTTGAAATAATACTTTGCATGGTATATAAATATGTGTACACTGCTAAGGGAATATTATACTGAAGACGTTCAAGTTAGAACTCTGTTCTTGCAGAGCATCTACTAACAAAGACCATCCCCATCCCTCCCTATCCATGGGATTATTGTTTGCAGTTCATAAAGGGCCACAGAAATGAGAGGAATTGATTATAAGAATAAAAAGGTCCTTTTTTCCTCTATTTTTCTATTAAGAAACTAACCCTACATGTACATCCAAAAAAAATCTAAATTAAATAATTTGTTTCAGTGCCAATGCAAATGTGGTATTTACTGCAGAGATAAGATAGTACCCAAATCTTATTTCAACATTGGACTAAGTTACTGCACTGAGTCTGTGAACGTTAGAATGGGCCTTCTCAACAAGAAAGGACTCTTGAAAGAACATGTTAGTAAATCTCTATCCACCACACTACACACTACACACACACACACACACACACACACACACACACAATATGTTAATGAAAGTGTTAGACTCATATGTTGAAGCTCAGTAAGATCAGTTCAATGGCAAGGAAAACAACTATAAAACAACTAGAGCAACAAAACATTCTGTAGACTTGATTTTAAAATACTGAACAACTCCTGCTCTGCAGTAATGTAGCAGGAGACTTTTTGGATTAGGAAATACACTGTGGCCATGGGCATCCTTTAGGGGCAAGAAAATATTGTTTTTCTTAATTATACCAATCCTTTCATTGGGACCACCACTCCCTAAAGGAAACACACAAAAAAAGAAAAGTCTCAATTGATTGCTGACCTCTGCATTGTTCATTCAATTCACTGTTGTACAACACATTAAATATAAAGTGAAGTGAAACTTGGCTTATCAGTTTATACTTTCATCCAATGAAAATTGACAGAACACTTACTAGTTCAAAGAACAGTATTGAGGACTGGGGCAGGTACGACTAATTAAAGCAGACAGTGATCCCTGCCCTCGAAGAGCTTACATTTTAGTGAGAAAAGCATAAATAATAAAAGTGACAGGGGAATTCCCTGGCTGTCCAGTGGTTAGGCCTCTGTGCTTCCACTGCAAGGAGTGTGCGCGAGTTCGATCCCTGGTGGGGGAAGGAAGATCCTTCATGCCGCGTGGTGCAGCCAAAAAATAAAAAAAGTGACAGACCTATAAAATCAATAGGTATTTTTATTAATTCAGTTAAGCAAATGATGATTCAGTGAAAAACTTACCAGATCACTTGTTCAACTACATTTGCTTTATCAACTTGACCTAATAATCTAATGAAATACAGTCTAAGAGGCAGAAATCTACTTATATGTATACATTTATCCTTCTCAGTATATTTTGTATTGATACAGGTCTATCATAGAACTTACTTTACTGTATCCAGCCCCACTTTTTCAGGGGGAGGGATGGGCTTCTTATTTATACTATAAATGATAACACCTGGCCCTAATCCCTTCCCCCACCTCTCCTTCACACCATCTTCCCAACAGAAAATGTTTATTGGGCCCCTGCATAGGGCCAAGAATCGTTCTAAGCTCTGTTAATAGGAAGATACATTTGAAAAATTCTCCACACAGGTAATTCATGCTCCAACGGGGAAGGCAAAGCATGTAGTTAGAATAGAAAGCTATTCGGTGAAAGTGGAGGTGAGTACCTGATGACCAGAGCTATGAGTAATTATGCTTGCAAGTGTGGAGGTGAGGAAGGCAAGAAGTCATTGACACTGACAGTCACATATCATTTTGAAGGAAGAGTCTATAGTTTCCTGAGGTATGCAGGTGCAATAATTTAAGCCATTAAAACATATTTAGAATGTTCACTAGTTCCTGTGAAGTTGAGATCTTTTGTCAGAGATGTTAATATATGTTGATCTGCCTTCAATAAGAGCTATAGAGGATGAAAAATATAGACAGTATATGCATATGCTAATTTCTGCCAATAGAGGGAACATCTAGTGTAACTCAATGTAAATGTCTTATGTAAAACTGAAGATATCCTTATAGTTAGACAATAATTAAAGATGAGGATTGAAAAATCACCAGGATGGGATGTGTTTATGTTTCCCAGTTATAGGTATCAAATTTGACGTCTCTAATAAACACTGCTTTTTGTTTGAGAGAGGTGACTGTTAAAACACCTGCTCACCCTTCCTTACAAACGCAGAGGAAGATCAGAGGGCCTAGATATCCTCTGTATTTATTGCTCTATAATGAGGACAAACGATTCTTAAAGATGCAGGATTTTTTTATAACCCATCAACCCTCTGACAGTTCATTGTCCGCTTGTGATCCTAAGTCCTATTCCAAACTTTCAGTCGAAAAAAGGAAAGCAAGGGAGTAAAGACAAAAAGGAATAATCTATGTTAATATAAATGTTTCAGACATTAAAAAAAAAAAAAAAAAAAGGAATAATCTAAAGAACTGGCAAGGGGGCTTTGCTACTTTGGTCCTTTTAGAAAGAGCTGAGGTGGATGAGAGGAGCCCAAATCTGAGCCAGCCAGTTTGGGGCTGTTTGTTGATATCTTAGAATACAAAGTATTTGTGCTGTAAAACAACTAATTTAAGTGACTTGATTTTTTTTATTGTTATGTAATTTTTCCATTTTTTTTTCCTTGAAATTTCTTCTAGAAAAAAATGTGAAATTTTATGCTAAGTGAAGGGGAAAGGGGATTTATTTAGGCTTGGTTATATCATCTTCTAGCCATTCCCCTTATTCCCTCCAAAGGAAAGAGTACTGCTGTAGGAGAGTGTGAAAAATGATATTCTATCTCTCTTCATACTCCACAGGAGCCAAGTAGCTCTTTCTAAGCTAATGAAGATGAACAGGAGTCTATGTTCTCTGAAAACATATTTGGGACAATCATGACGTCCAGCTGTTGTTTCCAATACTGGTTATTGACTTCTGGTAAAGTACATATTATAAGGCCGTAGATTGAAAAGGAAGTTGAACTTAGTCTTCTCACCATGACTTGTGCACCACTGTGGACCTTTAAGAAAGCAAGAAGGAAGAAGCACTTCTAAGTTGAGGCACTCAGGTACAGTAATGAGTAAAATATTTAATCAGGGGAAAATACCTTTTTATTTTAATGGATTGTTTTCAATCCTCTTGATTTAATATCTAAGGAGTCTTCCAGTGTACTGTCCGTTTCACTCAGATGCTCCTGAATAGCCGTGACCACTTCACCGGGGATAAACTTTAAGCCACTGATATCACCAAACACCTGAAAAGTGGCGACAAAATGGCACAGGTTAACTTACCACACTTCAAAGAAATATTTAGGCAGAATGAACAAAACCTGTGCTTTTTCCCAATTTTTCCCCTGAAAAATAATTACAGCTTCGAAATGCCCTGAACTGGCATTATAGTTAACCTAATTCCACATTTTAACAGGAGTTTTCAATTTAGGTTTTATGGTTTGGTTCCATTTCTTTCTTCTTCTTTTTTTTGTTTTTTAACATCTTTATTGGAGTATAATTGCTTTACAATGGTGTGTTAGTTTCTGCTGTATAACAAAGTGAATCAGCTATACGTGTACATGTATCTCCCATTTCTTTCTGACTTTAACAATAATTTAATAATACGCCAAAAAATATAAATAAGCATTTGTATAATATTTAGTAATACAGAACACAGGGTCATAATTAGCCATTTAAACACATGTGAAAAGTGAATTATCCTAACCTTACAGAAACCAAAATAGGTCAAAACAAAATACAAGACTGGGATTTTCTTTTTTGCATTTAGTAACTTTTGTGTGATGAAATGGATAGAAAACAAAAGTATCAGGGGAAAACACAGGACAGCATTCCTTTTAGAAGGAATTCATTGTCCCAAGAGAAGCTTTCTGTATATACAAGACTAATCATCTTTGAGCACAGCTAGCAACCATACCAACATCCTGTTTCACTCGTCACACAAAGTTTGGGTTTGTTTTGGGCTGTTTAAAAGAATCATCAATTTCACTGACTTCATCTGGCTCTCCTACCTCTTGAAGGTATGTAACATTTCCAAGAATTCTGCGGAAGGACTGTTTTCCCCAGAACTTATGGTCTCCAACTGAAGGCCACCCCAATGAGAAAGGCAGGGACCCACATCTACGTCTACACTGGCAAACTGAATGCATTTCTCTGGATAAGAAAGAGGACATCTACTGTAATTCCTACTTATGTGGGTTAATAAAAAACTTTTTGTGATTAAGCAGAAATAGATATTTGACATATACAACTAAATAATGTTGAGAAAAATAGCTATCTTTGGACACCTTGATTTCTCCTTTTGTTGAATCTTTCTTGTCAGGTTTTCTTACAGTCCACTCCACCCACTGTTATCTAAAATCGTGTCGTACTTTTCCATTATTGCTTCCCTGTCATTCTTCTTCTTCTTTTATTTTTATTTTTATTAGAGCTGTTTTTTTTTTTTTTTTTGGCTGTGCTGTGAAACTTGCAGGATCTTAGTTCCCCGACCAGGGATGGAACCCAGGCCCTGGCAGTAAGAGAGCCGAATCCTAACCACTGGACCACCAGGGAATTCTCTCCTGGTCATTGTTCTTAAACATCTCTCTTTTTTTTTAAATTTCATGATATACCTTTCTTTGCTTTTCTTAGTATATGATCTTTTTAAAACCTAAGTTTATTGAGAAACATTCTATACCACAACAGCAGTTATTCAGTCTTCTTTCTTATCAAGACTATCTAAAAGTGTAACTCAGAGTTGCAGTTCTAGAGCTTTGTCCATGCCTCTTGTGATACCCTACCATTTAGATCCTCATGTGCTGGAGCATGCCAACTGTTCTTGAAATTTCTGAAATGCACCTTCCTCATATCAAGTGGGGTGGCATTCAGCCTTCACCAGAACTAAGAATTCCAGAATGACAAAGTCACTTTCTCCTAAGTGTCCTGCCATTCACAATCTTTCTTTGTTATTGAGAATTCGGATCAGAATAACAACTTCAATCACCACTTTATCCTCTAGGAAATGGATTATTGGGATGTTTCCTTACTCGGTAGTATGTCTTTAGTAACAGGAATTCCTTAAAATGTCTGTATGGTGTGAGCAAGAAGGGACATGAGAGCAGGAGTGGTTTGATTTGCTCAGGATTCTAGGAACTTCCCCAGTTAGCATCTGGACTAATTACCTGGAAGCATTTCTTTACCCTGATGCACAGGGCCATGGACTAACAGCATGTAGCCTTCTGGGATGTTCTGGTTTTTTTAAATCGCTCCTAAATTTTAAACTATTCCCCTTGTCCCCGTCACAGCTGCCACCATAATGTATCAAAAATGTACTTGTATAAAATGATCTGTACATCTATGTGAATATACACCAAATTAACAAATATACTTCAGCTTGAAAGGTTTGGGAAAGAGGGAATAAAAATATAACTAACCTTAATCATAATCGCTAATGAAACTTACCTGTCACTTCTTAGTTAATTGTTGTGCAAGACGGTTCACTTTCCAATTACTCTATCTGTTTAGAGTCACATATTTCAAGTGATTTGTGCTAGAAGAATAAGCTCACAATATTATAATCATACTTATTTTATGAGTTTCATTGATTACTGGGAATAAGCGTTGCTAGAAAGTAAATATTGCAAACAACTGAAATCTCACAGCAAGCTTGTATTTAAATGTGCCGTGCTTTGAAAATAAAACACAACCTAGTCTTGCAGCATTTTTCAAAGGCAGAAAATGACAGTGAGCTATGATATCCATGTGGCCTCATATTTCAAACCTAACACTGTCTCTTTAAGTTACAGAGAGCATAGTTTGTGTAGCTATAGCCAAAAAGATTATAAAAATGTTGGGCAAACTTCCCATTCACTGCAGTGGTGGCTTTCTGTTTGTCCTCCTTTTCTGGAGGGCAATTTGGAGATATATATTTATGTGTATAAGAAATATGCTCATAAATATCTATCCTTTTAAATCCTCAGATTCTTTGGCCTAGTAATTCCACTGTCAGAATCTAGCTTTAAGAAATAATAAGGAACATCAATGAAAATGGCCAAGAAAGAAACTCCAAAGTTTACCCATTCATAAAAGAAATTTTAAAAATGGTAAAAAAAAATAAAGACCTCTCACAATCAACTTTTTTGGGGGAAAACTAGATCTGGCATGCTATGTGGATGAGGCAAAAGCCACCGTGAACTTGGTTAGCCACTCATGTCCCCACCAGCACAGTGTTACAGATGTATGGATGTGAACGAATAGAGTGCAAGCTTGGGACGTCTCTGTGGCATCGCTGGGCACTGTGACCGGGAAAGGGTTTCTGCAGAGACAGACAAGGGTCTTTCAGGCCGTGTGGATGTATGGAGCTGGTGGTGAACAGAAACACCCATGGCCATGGAGTCAACACATGTGAGCTCTTTCTGCCTTGTGCTTGAAGCAGGACTGGCCTTCTTTGGTATAAAGAAGTCCCTGGATTTCTTAGAAATTGTGTTAAAACAGGCCTTAAGAAAGAGATAGCTAGTTGACTGCTAATAAGGGTAGATACACCCTCAAGTGTCTATTTAGAAAACTGGAGTTGACTTTATTTGCAATCTATCTGGTAGAATGGGTCATACACAGCTCCCCAAAATACACATTGATAAGGTTTTTTTTTTTTTCTTCTTACAGAATGTTTTCTCCAAGTTCATAATTACCTATTTTTTCGTTTCTTTATTTTTAAAGTATATCTTTATTACTAATACTTCCCAAGCTAACAGATTATTTTTATTTTTTTTTACATCTTTATTGGAGTATAATTGCTTTACAATGGTGTGTTAGTTTCTGCTTTATAACAAAGTGAATCAGTTATACATATACATATGTCCCCAAATCTCTTCCCTCTTGCGTCTCCCTCCCTCCCACCCTCACTATCCCACCCCTATTGATAAGGTTTTAGTGAGAGGCCATTATAAAGATGGTAAGGAGGCTGAGGAGGAGGAATAGTAAAACAGATACAACATTCGGACAGATTTTGTTTTAATTTGCCAACTTAACACAGGACTCGTGTATGCGTAGCACTAATTCACTGACAGCAATATTTGGAGGCCTAGTTAAACTCATTATGGCTCCATAGCGAAATAAATTTTTTCTTCAACAGAATTCAGATCTCTGTACCTGAACTACAGGAATCCAAACTAGGGGTAAAAAGTCTTAAAATTAGATTACAATTGTAGATTTCAAAAAAAAAAATATATATATATATATATATAACTAGAAATAATATGACAGAGTAAATAATAGGTTGAATCAGCATTATTTTAGAGAAAGGAAGTTTTGCATTTTGAAAAAGTAGAGCACGGATGTTAATTTCCTGAAACAGTTAAATAAGGGCTGACATTTGGATGAATTCTCTGGGATTTAGTGATGATGGCGTGTTGGCAGTGGTGGCCATGTTGATCACCACTGCTGTGAAAATAATATGCCAAAGTACGCAGTCCTTTCATTTTTGTAAAAGTATACTTTACTTGGTTGTAAAATAAAGAATATTCAATGTTCTTAAGATTAAATATCTGAATATTGCTTCTGAAGGAGCAGCTGTCACCTTAAATCTAAAGTCTAGTTTGTTTACTGGCTGCATTTTATATCCTTTTGAAAATGACACAAAATGGCAATAAAGTCATCGTAAGTATTCTACAGGGGAATATAAACGCCCTTTGGTTACAATGCATGTATCTTTATACATAATTCCAGTTTATTTTCCCTGGAATTATGTTAAATATGTAAAAAGCCGTTTCTCATAAAGGTAAAAATGCTAGATGTTTCTGAGTTGTAATTTAACATTAGTGTCAAGATTGTTTCAGAAAACAAGCTAGTGGTACTCTTTCATGCCTTTTAAGTGTCACTCGGCATACTATATGTGATTTTGCACGTAAAATCAACTTATATGCTTTTATGTCAATGTTTTATTAAATGTAAATGTGATTAAAATAATTTATAGGATACAAATATGTAAAAATAATTGACACTAAGCAACTGGTTTTTACATTGTTTAATCATATTATTATTAAATAATTGTTTCAGGTCATTATAGAAGAACTTGTTCCATAAACTGAAAAGGAAAAAACTACCTCTGTATCTATGGATTCTTAGAAGAAATCAATTCATTTGTAGATAGTTCTTAATATTGACACAATTACAAAATGCACCAAAATATTTTCATGATATTTCTGTATATAAATAGAAGGAAAAACCATTATGTTAAGGGTTTTGTGGCTTATTTTGCTTTGTTCATGAGTGAATTATCTTTGACTTTTTAAGAAATCAGTGTTAGGCAGCCTTGTCAAATGGAATCAAGATAAAAATCACTGATGAGTAGTATCATGGCATATTCTGAAATGCTCAAGCACTGACTGTTGGATGCATGGATTTAAAATATATTTCAAATAAAAGGTACAAACTTCCAGTTGTAAGATAAATAAATACTAGAGATAAAATGTAGAGCATGGTGACTATAGTAAACACTGCTGTGTGACATACAAGAAAGTTGTTAAGAGAGTCGATCCTAAGAGCTCTCATCACAAAGAGAATTTTGTTATTTTCATTTTATTGTATCTATATGAGATGATGAACATTGAACCTATTACGTTAATCATTTCACAATACACGTAAATCAAACCACAATGTTTTTATACCTTAAGTTTATGCAGTGATGTATGTCAATCATTCCTTAAAAAAAACCGGGAAAAAATAGATGTATTTATAATGCAAAAAACTCAAAAATTTTCCAAGTTTATAGTAACTTAAGATTAAGGAATAAAAAGAAGCATAAAAATATTTTTCACATTTAGAGGGTCACCTTTCAAGTTATGGTTTCCAAATTCCAATTCAATAAGAAAAAAATATACAGAAGTAAAAGTGAACATATTTTTACTCAACATAAAACATTCATTATTTATTGACTGCAATAAAGATTTAATTTTTCACCTCTATAATTTTTATATTAGATATTTAACCATATGTTTCAGTTAGTATGTCAAGGCTTATTTTTTAAACTGCTTCTTTATACTTAATATACCTTTTAAAACATTTCCTATGACTTAGAATCCCAAGAACTTTTTCTTCTCCAATATATCCTATGAATATGTATTATTTCTGATAGACATATAAACGCAATAATAGAACAGATCTTTTCTACAACTTTCATAAGTTCAATTATTTGGAGAGTCAAAGGAAATCTAAGATGCTGAAAATTATTTTATGAGTAAATATTTTCAAAAATATGTATGTGATTATTCTTTTTCTTATATATGCAAATAAAAAATATGGTCTATAAAAACAGGAACTACCAATGAATAATTGTCTCAAATTACAAGTACAAATGAAGTATGGAGAAATTTAATATTTACAAGATTGAACAAGAGAAGTTATTTTAGAAAAGACCTGCAGTAACTCTAAAATGTTTCTTAAAATCACATCTTAATACGTAATAAGTACAATCAAAGTAGTTCTTCTTGATTTTCTAAAGAAACCAAACATAGTTTTACTAAAATTAATTTAGTCACTAACAGTTATTTTTTGACCCATGAAAATAGGTCAAATAATAAAATAGCTTTTTAGAAGTAAATAGCACATTTTCTGAAAATGTGTCTGAAATCTGTTGTATTTATTTTAAAATTATAGTGTGCTAATTTTTAAAAAAACTATGCTATTTTCTTCTTACAGGTTACCAGTTATATATATAAATAATAAAGTAAGCCTGCCGTGAGAACCATCTAGCTTAGTTTTGTGAAAAGCAAACCATGTCATAGCAAGTCACACTGACCTAATTATTATAGACAAATAAAATCACTTATTTTGACACATACATATGGGAATAATAATTTTGTCAAGTAATTTTAAAATAGAGATAAATCCCTGTATATACTTAATATATATTTAAATGATTAGTACATGTGTCTATTTTAAGACTTTTCATGGTAGTATGATAAGAGAATGTCTTATAAGTGCCATTATATTCTAATATTAGCCTGAAAATTGAATTCTTCTTTGCTTTTGCGTTCTGTTTTTTTATAATATGTTGTTTAAAATGGGGTCTACGTTGTTTTAGATAGATGACTGTAGAGGGACAACAGAATGATGTCCCTCTACAGTTTACTGCAACAGTCAATCATTCTTAGGGAAAAGAGGTGGCAAAGTAATATCAGGAACTTATTTTTTAAAGATCAATAGAAGTGGCAGCTGTTAAGTTTGAATTTGAAAACCAAAAATAAAAGACAATCCTGTCCTTGACATTTTTAGCAATATTTTATGCAAAGCCATAAGTACTGCTATTACTACTTCATATTAATGTATATTTTCAATAGTGTCATGAAAGCAATCGTGCCCCAAATGTGCCCCAAAGATTTACTGCACCTTCTCATGCAGGTGTTGTGCACAAAATATAAAGTTTTCTAAACTTGGGAAATGAAAGTGGGACTTTCTTCTCTTTGCAAAAATGAGTTAATTTTAATATTTTCTTTAGGCCAGCGTAAAACTACGCACCATGAGAAACACAGGGATGGCTTTGCCCCTTCCCATGAACAATGACTTTCAACAAATGGAAAAACTGGATGGAGGATTTCCCAACAATTTACATGTTTAATGAATAATTTCTGTAGACCCAGAGTTTTCAGTATTTTCCTATTGATTTCCCTTCCACATTTTTGTGTATTTCTCTCTCTCTCTCACACACACACAGCAAATCAGTCATTGTAGCAGATGGATATGGGAATTTCCAATAACAATAAATAGTCTTTTCTGGAAGATGTTACAATAGAAGAGTTAAAACTGAAAACTCTCAGTTATTTGTATTCTGTTTTGCCACGCAAGTCATTGATTCAAGGACAGAATACGATTCTTCCCTCCATTTACTCAAAGCTTCATGCAGGCTTGCAAGATAAAACTTCCTCTGCTGCCTTCTCGCGGAGGGTCAAACAAGTGAGGGTCAGCCCCTCTGCACCTGCTCTTCCCACCGGTGGTCACTCAACTCCATGAGTGGGAGAAGAATCCGGAGTTGAATCAAACCCATCTCATCATAAATTGTGGTTCCGTGTTTTGTTTTCACCTTTCTTCTCCTGCTGCTTTTTCTATCAGCAGAGCACTTAATAAAACCACTAATTGGTTAATCTGTTATTTAGGCAAGTATTAATATTCTCATTTTGCAGACAAGGAATCAGGCCTCCTGCTGTGTATCCCCTGGCCCTGGGTAAGGAGCCCTTCAGATGGGAGATTCAAAGTAGGTGAGCCCGTTCTCCTGAGGCTGAGAGATTCGCCGGAAGCCGCTCGGCGGGGCCTCACAGAGCCTCTGTTAGATCGCTGAGCTCCTGACTCCCACTCCTCTGCTCAGACCACCAGGCGACACCGCCTCTAATGACAAAGAAACCCTTTTCCCATTCCGCCCCCAACGAATGCTCCAAGGGCTTTCTTAATTGCGATGGATACCCTGGGATCCGGAAGCTTATTTGTGACTTGATGAGTCTGCACCAGTCTTGCCTGGGTTTCTAGGTTTTGTGGCACTAAAAACTTTAGAATAACTTTGTACTTACAAAAAAAAAAAAAAAAAAAACCTCAAGCTACGGAACGGAGACAAAGCATTACAGGTACACACCACTGTATATAAAATAGATAACCAACAAGGACCTACTGTACAGCACAGGGGAACTCTACTCGATATTTTGTAATAACCTATATGGGAAAAGAATCTGAAAAAGAATAGATATGTGTATGTATATATATATAACTGAATCACTGCTGTACGTGAAATTAACACGATATACTGTAAATCAACTATACTTCAATATAAAGTTAATTCATGAATTAATTTAAAAAGTATTCCTCTGCGGAGAGTCCATGGCATTGCCCAGCCTCAGAGGGGTTGACAAAAAGATAATTCAAGAGAGGCCCTCACCTCCTGACAGACCAATGACCATCTCGGACAAGCGTGGAGGGGATTTTATTTTTTAAGTTAAATATGTACACCACTATAAGATCTGTGTCATCTTGGTCACGGGCCCAGATGAAAAAAAAGTGGTGAACATAAATCCATAGGAAAGATAGTTTGTAATATAACTTCTATTTCAACCTGATGGAATCTGACCTTTTCAGTGCAGAAATCATACTGTTCCAAAAACCATGGCTTTTCACAAAAAAATGAAAAACTTGAAGATAACGTGCTTCGAAACTCAAATTGCTAAGGTTTTCTTGAGAAAAAAAAAAAAGAAAGAAAAGGTTAACACGTGACCTATCTTTCATATCAGAATTAGGAGAGACTTAGAAATCACTGTCGTCACAAACTGTAGCTGTGTTAGATGCAGAAGGAGCTCAGAACACTAGGTACTCTGTTTTACAACCACCATAAAACCTCTGAGAATAGAGTTCAGGTTATAAAGGTGAAGCAAAATTTCACCCATTTTTGTTTCATGTTTATTGCCAGATCTAATTTGTAAATATTAAATTAGGTCTAGAGGCAGCTACCTGTTTCTTCCCCTATCAGAATAGCCCATCAGAATACAGCATGGATCTTACAGGTATCTCTAGACGGATCTGAGTCATTTCCTTAGCATAGGTGCCCTCAATTCGCATAATATAGGTGTTAGTGGAAAAGGTCTCATGGCGCATAATTACCCATCAAGTAGCATAATTTGGCATCCAGAAATTCAATGCAACTTAATAGATTTCCTTGAGCAACAGCTTTGTGCCTAGTACAGAGATAAGGACTTCAAAGGTAGGAGTTAACTCTAATCCAAGTAGATGACTACTTAGAAACTACAATTTTCGAAGTTGAATAGATGTTTCTTCAGTCCGGAAAGTATAATCTATCTAGGTGCTGTTGTTGGAAATTTCTTTACCATGCATACATCTTTGGGAAAGATAATACATGAATTTCACTTCTCACTGAAGCTGCAAAAGATCAGTCTCAAATCCATTCCAATTTCAGGTTTTATAGCTCAGAAAGCCAGTGATAGATGAGACTGTGCCCGTTAGGGGTCAGGAGAGATATAAAAGAAAGTAGGAAGATTGTTGAATAGGCTGAAAGAAAACCTGCCTAGTCTTCAATATGCTCTGGGACTGGTATGATTTGACGGTTCCTGTCCTCTGGGACACACAGTTTAATACTGGAAACAAGTTTAGAAAGGCTAATGAATAAAATCTAGTACTCCTAAAAAAGTGTCAGCGAAGGTGCAAAGAGGCTAGGTCCCTTCAAAATGGATTTCATAGAGGACAAAGCAGGTAACATAAAGCACAAAGAAATAAGTGGGTAGGCTTTAGACTCGGACTGCAGAGGGAGTGAGACCCCGTGCCTTTGCTGAGATCTGAAAAAAGGGGGAACGCTGGTTTAGTATTTGTTAGTATCTCTGTTGGGAACAGGCTTAGAGGGGTCCAGACACACTTCCACCGTCATATAATCCAACAGTGTGGAAAACACAGGCAACCAAAACCAGATGGGTCAATAACACCTCCTGCCCCACCTCTCAATCCTTCTAGAACCTACCTTATTTTATTTTTAGCATAATGTTACTACGTTTGAAAAAAAAGTTGAATGAATTTAATTGTGCATGAGCCACAATACTTTGAACTGTTTATTGTGCCCTTTTAAAAAAGAACTAAAATATGTTGTCAATGTTATCTCATTCATCTGTCCCAAATACCTGTGAGGCAGGTAGTATAAGTATTTATAACCCAGTTGTACAGATAAGGATATAGGCAGAGGAGTGGGAAATGACTAAACCAAGGTCCTAGCGCACGTGCAGGAGTGAGTGAATTAAAGCCCTGATGATTGCTTTGCTTATGAGAACAGGTCACCTTGAACCTCAGCTTCCCAGTTGGACCCAAGGACTACAAGCTGCAAGATGTTTTGCAGCAGAAGGGCAGATATCCCTGGCATCCTGGCTTCTCCAGTTTGTTCAGCTCATGGTGTGCATACGTATTTAAGCACACGCTTATGTAAATTTAAAAAAAATTAAGTCGTGGCAGTTTTGTCCCACAAAGAGGTTTCTAAAGCAAATGTTGCCAAAGTCTGAAAAAGATCATACACAGAAGTGCCAATACCAGCCCGTGACCCAAGCCCGCAAAGAATTACGTGGGATATAGTCCTCATCCGCCTACCTGCTGCTTTGCTACAATATACACAATCCCCTCTTATATCAGGGAGAAGGGAGGTGAAATGATGGGGACCCTTGTCTAGCACATCTCTGCTTCTCTGAGTAGAGAGCCCACGAGAATCACTCAAGTACCGAACTCCGTCATGGGCTGGTTTTGTAGAAAGGGGAAACACCCTATCTGCAAGGCGGAGCTCTAAACAATTAAAAATTTCTTCAAGGTTATATTCAAAGGGACTTTTATGAAGACACACTTTCATCAACTTCATAACAGAAACAGCAATAGCTAAATTCCACAGAGAAAGTGTGATGCGAACAGAAAGATTCTTACTCTGCAAATTCTTAACAACGTAGTATTGTGCCACTGCAAAGTGAGTTTCATGCCACCAAGACCAGGAAATTGAATGTGATACGTATCTAAATTCTCCTTCTCCTCCATCCTTCATTCCCACCAAATAAAGGGAAATAACACTCTTTCTGACTTCATTATTCAACAGCACTTGTGAGGCTAATGGGAGCCTCAGGTTTCAACATGCCCTGAAGTTTGGATTCTGAGACTTTGAGGCAATGTAAGAGATTTTTTTTTAACAAACTCAGCTCACCTAAAGACTTTGACATTTTAGGAGGAAACATGACTTTAGGATCTTTGCCAAATACTACTCTAAAAAGTTTTTAAAGATTTAGGGAATGGAGGCTTTCCTTTATTTTTTAAGATTTACCTCATGGAAAAAATATGAAATTACACCATCTCATTCATTTTGTGTGAGATCATTTAAGCAAAGAGCTGTGTACTTTCCTGTGGCATCGAAGTATCTATGGACTCAGATATTTCTTCTTCATCAATCTGCTGATGTTTCCAAATATTGACTGAGTCAAAGTTATTGCAGGCAGAATCCTGAATTATTTCACGTGATTTTTTTCCTGCCTTTCTTCCAATAGCTCAGAAACATTTTCTTTTCTTACGCGGTACTTTCGTTTCTTTAGGAAAACACTAAAATACATCTTCACGTCCTCTATGGTACTAGAAGCATCAGTTATGATATGTTTGCAAAGTAGTTTTGAAGCCTTTGAAATCAAGTATAAACACACTCACATTCACGCACTACGACATACACAGCATTTGCATTAAAATATTTTCATATATACTCACCTCAACAATGGCACCATTAGGGAGCCTAAGAAAATGGCGGTACAGCTCTTGGAACCCACTGGGATAAACAGTGTACACAGCTATATGAGAAGTAACATCTCCTGGACCAAGTGCAGACACAGAAGTTTCATTTTGCTGTTGGAGGTCACAGCTGGAGATGCCGGACTGGACGCCATGGCTTTTCCAGATATAATCATACACTGCCACCTAGTGAGACACAGAGGCCCCCCACCCCACCCCCCAGCCCCAGAAAAGACGAGAAAAAAATTAATTAACTTCTGGCAAGAGCATAACCAATTTTAAATGATTCTGCAATAAATCTGAAAGTCTCTGCCATCTGCAGTGCCTGTACTCCATTCCATGCATATTTTTATGACATATATCTAAATAGTGAAGGAAGACAAATCCCCGGTGTGTGCTCCGTAAAGTTAATTCTACACAGATGAAGCTGTAATTGGCTCCCATATTAACCCGGAGTAGGAAGATCAAGCAGGCTGCGGCAATGACAGTGTTGATTAAAAAAAAAAAAATGCTTACGAATGGTTTTATGAATGAGTGTTTGTGCTTTCCCATCCAAAATAAATCTTTGCTCTTTTTTGCTTCTTCATAGTGTGCTAAGTGCTAAGTCTCTGGCAACGCCAAAACAGGGGGCAAGATAAATTAAAGATACATTTTACCGAAGTGCACAGGGCAGGACTTTTGCGTACTTTATGTGTTTACCTACTATTTTTTCTTTGTGACAATTCCATTGTTTAATACAACACACCTTGTGGGGACTTCAGTAACATTAACTGAAATATGAATGAGTTCAAAAAACACTGTTCTATTGCTTGTCTAAAATATTGGCAATGAAAGATTAGATTATACCGCTGTAAAGATTTTTTTGAGGCTGATAAAACTTCTAGTCTCTAGATACCTTTGTTATCTTTTCCTGCAACTGCTGAGCTACAGAAATGTTTTCTAAAATGTTCAGTTTCCATAGTCACATACTCCAGTCATTTAAGAGGTAAGTAAAGGAAAGTATTCAGTTGATTTCTTTCTTCACTGGCTCTTTCTGAGTCAGAAGGCATTTATCTATTGTGGCAGAAAGTCCATGTCAAGCACATTCTCCAAAGTTAACTCCTTCTAAGATAATTTACAAGTACATTGAATCCTCAATAATACGGAAAGTTTAAGTAATGTGATAGAAAGTTCTGGCCAATTATTATTTAATTCAAGTCTATAATTGACAATAAACTCTCAAGATTCTAGCTAGTGATTTTTTTTTCTTTGAAAATAAAAAGGTAAGATTAAAATCTGGATGAACAGGTAAAGAAGCGATAAATGTCTTGAAATAGCTTGAATGAGAGAAAAGATTAAAGTTGGATACAATTAAAAACAGGCATTTATCGAGAACCCGTTCTACGTTAGGTTTTGAGAAAATATAAACTTCGGGAACTAACAATCTACCAGGAATCCACAATAAGAGATTGGGAGCTTCCCTGGTGGCGCAGTGGTTGAGAGTCTGCCTGCCAATGCAGGGGACACGGGTTCGAGCCCTGGTCTGGGAGGATCCCACATGCCGCGGAGCAACTGGGCCCGTGAGCCACAACTACTGAGCCTGAGCGTCTGGAGCCTGTGCTCCGCAACAAGAGAGGCCACGATAATGAGAGGCCCGCGCACCGCGATGAGGAGGGTCCCCCACTTGCCGCAACTAGAGAAAGCCCTCGCACAGAAATGAAGACCCAACACAGCCAAAAATAAATTAATTAATTAAAAAAAAAAAAGAGATCGGCATACATTTAACTTAAAGCAAGTTTGATTGTGATGAGTGCACAGAAGCAACCTTACCGAGGAGGCGAGGCTTGATTTGGGTCTCAAAACCTTAGTGGGATTTCAATAGGTATGAAAAGGGCCATGGGTGTGTCCAGCACTGAGATGCAAAAGTGCATGGCGGGCTCAAGGGCCAATCCACGGTCCAGTGGATTTGACTGAAGGAGAGGTGTGAACACCAGGATGTGAGCCTAGAAACATCATTTGTACCGTGAAGATGCAGGATACTCTACTAAGGTATTTGTAATGTAATCCATAGAGGGGAGAAGTTATTGGAGGTTTCTGGGCAGAAGACAGGCTTGATTTGACTTGTATTTTAGAGTAATAGGGCTAAAGGCAGAATGCCAGGTAGACCAGAGGATGACAGATTGGAGACCATCTCACCAAAAGTAGATGATGAGACCCTGCATTTGGGCAGTGACAGTTGGACTGGAGACAGAGTCAATGATTTCTTTTTCTGAGAGAGAATCATCAGAGTTTGGTTGCTAGCTAGATGTGAGCTTTGAGTGACAGAGACACCCCAAAGGTGACAACAGGTGCAACACACCACTGCAGTGAGACCATAGCAAGCAGGCAGGACAGGTTTGAAGACAGCATTGACTCCATCTAAAGAAAGAACGTATTAAGCTATGTCAAAACTGTGGGAGCAACGATGGGGACATGAATCCATTTATGTAATTAATTTTTAATCTGCATGGTCACCTGGTGAGGGTGTTTAGCAACACCACAACATCCTCAGGTAAAATCAGGAGGTGGATGATGGCAGGCTGCTCCTTCGGGCCCCTCACGAAGTCTGTGCTTGGAGCCAGGATCAGAGCTGAAGGCTCCTGGCTGCACACGCAGCTCCAGCC
This sequence comes from Eschrichtius robustus, assembly GCF_028021215.1. Taxonomy (NCBI): domain Eukaryota; kingdom Metazoa; phylum Chordata; class Mammalia; order Artiodactyla; family Eschrichtiidae; genus Eschrichtius; species Eschrichtius robustus. The sequence continues at coordinate 101,632,944 of NC_090835.1, read as the reverse complement.
CAGGTATTACACGTGTCTCTGATGTCTCCCGGCCTTTGGATGTAAAAGGATAAACTTCAGGCAAAGCAGAGCAAAAGAAATGAGATGAGAATAAGCATGCCATGTCCTGGAGAACCATGGGATTTCCGCTCATTCTACGAAGGGTTTGGTGGGGTGAAAGTTAGCTGGGAGCCTTGGTGGATGGGAGCCTCTCTGTCTTGGAAATTCAGTATAAAACAAACCCATGTTGCACCCCTGGACAGCACCTGCCTGCTAAAGGGCTATGAAGATGTCTACATTTGTCTGAAAAGGAGTAACTCTTGCTTTGGAAGATGATTCCTTTCAGAAGGTAAGTGACCTTGAAAATGTGGGCAGTAGACTATGCAGAGTAGATTTTTAGAAATAATTCTTGTTTTCTTTGATATGCATGTCCTTCTTCCTCTCCTTTTCAACCATCTCTAATCCGAGGAAAGAGAGGAGTGAATTGCCTTCTACCCAGAGACATCCTTGACTGACCAGGGTCTAGGAAGAAAAGGGGTGGGTAGACTAGAAAGTAAATCAGCATTATTGAGTGGCAGGTCTGAAGGTAGGCAGTTCACACACACACACGCACGCATGCACGCACGCACACGCACGCTTTTTGTTTGTTTGCTTATGTTGCAACTCTGTCACGTTGGTATTACTATTCCCATTTTATAGACAAGGAAACTGAGCCTCAGAAATGTTAAATAACTTGCCCAAAGACACAGCTATATGATTATATTATTTACTAATAAATAATCCTACTCCTCCACCTCCGATTTCCCCACAAGCTTTTCTTACTCTCCTCCCTGGTGATTTAGGAACAAAAAAGCAGAGTAGCTCCCTTGCCCCTTCCTTCTCATTTTTTTATATCCAGGCCATCCCTAGGAAGCACCCACATCCTCTGCCGGTCCATAGTCAAGTTTTAACAAGAGCAGGCCTCTTCCGAGAACGACTTTGCCTTCCAGCTCCTTCCGTATGGGGTGATGAGTTACCAAGCCCACTTGGCTGCTAATCTAGTGACACGTCGTCCAAACAGCTTTACTAGTCATGAGGCTGGCATTTTTATTTCCTTTAGTCTGGCTCCTATGTTTACTTAATTTTTCTCAAATCAATCAGGTGGGGCAAAGAGGCATACATCTCATAGTAGCCCCTTGAGACCCCAAAAGTAATCAGGCAGCTCTGATATTTGAACCCAAATTGGTCTGACTCTAAAGCCAATGTACTTTTTTTTTTTTTAAGATTTTTTTGACATGGACCATTTTTAAAGCCTTTATTGAATTTGTTACAATATTGCTTCTGTTTTATGTTTCGGTTTTTTGGCCCCAAGGCATGTGGGATCTTAGCTCCCTGATCAGGGATCAAACCCACACCCCCTGCATTGGAAGGCGAAGTCTTAACCACTGGACCGCCAAGCAAGTCCCAAAAGCCAATGTACTTTTGATTACACCACATGGTAATGTGTTTGATCACATAGTACACTACTATCTTTGTGTGTTAGTGTGTGGCTGCAGAATGGGACTGTGTCTAAACATGACTCTAGAGGCTGAATTTTCCCTCTGTGAAGTGCTCATGTGAAAGAATCTACGGGAAGATTTTTCTGTCCTTGGTCTGTGCAGGAACCTTGCAAACATCCTTCTTGACTCAAAAGGGGTACAGTGTCATTCGTCATAGAAAACCAAAATAGAGGCCGCATCTAAATTACTGCAGCCATTTAGTTCTATTAATATCCCATGGAATGTTCTCAATCTTCTTTGAATTGGAGATTAACTAGAAAAAAAACTGATGTTTTTCTCCCCCTTTTTTTTGGACCATAAAGTTCTAATACTAAGGCAATTGTGGTCATTTCCAGAATTTCTAGCTAGCAGTCCTTAAGATAAGATAATCAAACACCTGTTCACAAGGCATGTGGACCAAGTTAAACCCTATTATTTGTGCTTTATGAGTACACACCTTTTAGAAGAGGAAAAGGGAGAGTGACCGATAAAACCTCACTAGAAATGGTTAAGAATCTGCACCAGATGTTCACCCTTAAGAGAATATTTTCAGTTACCTGCTGATCTAGGGAGTGTTCTCCCATTGGCCACGAACACATCCCGCCCTCCGGGTAATTGCTTTATATTCTGACTTACAACCAAAGACAGCCTGAAGCATTTGGGGATGCTTAGCTTTGAAACCTTCTTAAAATCCTCCCTAGGGTTAAGAAAGTAGGGCAAGGTAAAAAAAAAAAAAAAAAAAAAAAAAAGAAAGAAAAAAAGAAGCAGAACATGGATGTTTTAAAACAGGAACTAAACCTGAAGAGAGGTAGCTCAGAGGATGGACGCAGAGGTGAGATGTGATGAAGAAATCACTATTTGATTTTTCTTAAGTCCTTTGGCTCATTTCTAAATAATCTAAGTGGGTGGACATGATTCTCTGCAACTCTGTTCTCCTGACTTTTAACTCTATTTCTTTAAAACTAGTTGTTGAGTAACGAGCTCTTCAGCAAACTGGCCGGATATTTGATCACCAAGCTAAATGTCACCTGTAAGATTTCCCGTTTAATTTTATTTCAGGCAATCTGCACAGAGGAAGGGAAAGTTTTGTTAAGGCGAATACTAGACAACCTAGACATTCTTGCCTAAAGTAGGTGAGAGATAAAAAGAAGGAAGCAGGATGTGATTTTTCTAGAAAGTGCATTTTCTAAAGATGCCTTTGTCTTCCATTTCCTAATGAGTAACGGTTAAACTATTTGGCAGCCTAACTAATATCCATGGAAAATTGGAGTTCACTAAGTATTTCTGCAAAATGATAGGCCAGTAGACGCTTACTGTGCCCTACAGAATCTGAAGTTAGCTCCACAAGTGAAGTCTCCTGTCATCTGAAATCTCTTTCATTAAACCAATCAAATCTGTCCCTTCATTTCCATGAGAGCCCAGGGTAAGTTAACAAATCTTTTGAGACAAGTGAGTCGAGAGACTACATGTGGGGCGAATCTGAGCAGCTTAGCTGACCTGGGTCTGGAGGCACAATAGCACGGAAGAACCCACCAAATGCCAGACCCGCAAACAGGAATTCTTAAATGAGATTCATCGTTCAGCAGAAAAACAAGTTAAGGGCGCTAATTCAGTGGTAGTCAAACAGGCCGGAACAGGTTCAAATGCTGCATGTTTCACAACAGAGCTTAATTAAAACAGGATTGTGAGGCTCTTAACTGCATTATAATAGTTCAGCATAAAATTAGGTCTAATGTGAATGTCCTTATAGTGGATTTGTTTATGTTATTATAATTACACAGTGGTACATAGATTTACTGCATACATACATTTTTTAACAGCTCTTGGGTGGATTTCTTTTCTTTCCTCACTCGAATTTGCACTTTATTTCCAAGTGTGGAAAGTCTGCAAGGGGGAACCAGGGTCAGGAAATTAGGTCATACTGGGTGACCCAGTTGGTCTCCTGTGTATTTGAAGCTCAGAACTCCAAATAAGTTGTGCCTTGATGATCGTGATTTTATTCACCAGCTCTTTAGGAGAGAACACGTGGTTAAAAAAACTGGGTCTCGGTAAAATGGGCATCTTACCCATAAATGCTGTGTTTTGTCTTAGAAAACAATGCCTTCCTTTAGAATGAATGAATGCAAAGGCGTGACTAAGATTGTGTCTGTAGTTCTACAATGTCACATATTCCAGTGTAAATTTTAAAAAAGTCAAAATTTCAAAGATTTGTGTCTAGTACAAAATGGTAACTCCTCTCCCCAGGAAGGAAAAGACACAGCAGGAGTTGGTTTCCCAGATAGTAAAAATGGAGCCTTTTCCTTGACCTATCCATAGTTTCTACTGTTTGGACAAAGACATAGCTGGCTCACATAAGAATCTAACCTATGACCTTGACTTAGATATGAAAACCTTGGATAACATCAGAAGTTTTGGAAGCATGTACATATTTGATAGTGTTTTCAATTTTCCTCTAGATATTTTAATTTTCACGGCAGCCTATGTATATCAGCAATTCTGCACAATTCTTCATTTTGTGTGTTGCCTTGAAATAAAAGGGCAAAAAATTAATAGAAGATTACCAACAGATAAATTAGTTAAGTAAAACGATTATGCCTTGATGTTTTTTTCTTTAACGTAGCCATTAGGAGTATCGGACAAGCACTTAAGTAAATTTGAACCAGTTTGAAGAAAGGTAATAAACTGTTACGTTGCCAAAAAGCCATACTTCCAAACAAAATTACCTGTGCTTAATTCAGATAGAAATAATGCCATTTGGGGAAAGCTAACATATAGCCATATGTGTTTGTATACACATTATAGAGTGTTTTGTTATCTTGAATATCTCTAATTTTGGTAACCTCAACAGCTTGTATCTGTTACCAGAAATGTGTGTTTTTCATATCACCACTGCACAATTCTTAAGAAACATAGTAGGAAACCGCAAAGAACTTGACTTCTGGTTATGACACTTTTCAAAGCTCCTGGCAATAGAAATAAATGCAAGAAAAAGATGTAGGTTGTTTTATGTAAGTAGGCAGTCACAGGTCTTTAGCTGTATCCCCGAGGTTTTCGCTTGTGGACATGTATGCACACGTTAATACTATTAGCAATGCAGCTGCGTATGAACAAGCTATGGATATGTTTCAGAGTAAGTGGAAGCATAGCGCACCCTGCCTCTGCCACTTCCTGTCTCGTCACCCTGCCTGGGAAGCACGGGCTACTCACATGAAGAGCGGACCACGAGGGTGAAACACTGCACCACACATCTGAGATGACAGCAAGGAAAAAGGTTAGGAAGACAACGAGACTTCTCTGCTCTAGCCACCCACTGCTCCTTGAGATAAGGCCTACAGGTGGTGAATTCATTGTTTAAATGTAAAATAGTCATAATGACGTGGCCAGCAGTATTTTCCACTTATATACTCCACTCTATACACACACACACACAAAATTTTAATTTTAAAGTCAGATTGTGTAACACATATAAATCAAGACCAGAGAATTTCACAATATACTCAGATTTTTAAAAGAGCCTCTTTTCTTCTCCTGAATTCCAGAAAGAAAGAAAAGAAAAGAAAAAAAAAAAGACACCATGAATTTGGAGGTTATCTATCTATTTGCTCTAATATTGTAGTCCCTGGTCGGACAGAACTGAAGAAAAATAATTGGACTGACTTAGTTCAGACAACAAGTTTTAGTCCAACTATCAGAAGGAAAGATATCTGACTACATTTTTTTTTTCCTTTACAGGTAGTGGGCTTGCAATGTGGTGCATAGCTCTGGTTAAAGTTTACTCAAATCCATTAAAGCCAGTAAGCCACTAAATCAGTAGTAAAATGAACTTCAAATGTCTACCAATATAAAGATCACTTGAACTTTTAAAAAAAATTTATTCAACCACACCTCTACTTCTGCTTTGATGTGAAAGGCAGTGAAGCAGAAGACGTTTCCTTTCTGTCAGAGAATTTTTCATCTAAAAGTCACCACCACGCTGGTGACTAATACTTGGTTCTTAGCTCATCCTTTGCTTTAATTTTCTCTAATGACAGAGAAATAACAAAGGGTAAGACAAACAGAAATTTGGGGAGGGGGGATGGTTGTCTTTATGTGTATGTATGTGTGTTTGTGTTTGACCTTACTTTCAGGATAAATTACCCCAAAACTTTGTTGCCCAAATATTTTTGTGTTACCTAAAATGAACAACACTATATGAATTGTAATGTCTTTACACGCTAGACAAATTTATTCCAAAAACTAAGTTAAGTTGTGTAAATTGGCTGAAAATCTAGGAGGGAGAATTGGTAACAGCAAAAGTGAACTTACAAACATCGAGCATGGCCCTACGCGAGCTTTCGCAATAGAACTTGCGTGAGTCTTCCCAGCCACCTATTGGGCTCACTCCCTTCCTTTAAGGTGCTACTCAAGTGTCACCTTAACTATGGGGTCTTTCTTGGCCCTCTAATGTGGAATAGTATCTCCACACTTAGCCATACCGTATGCCTTATTTTCATGGTAACACTATAAGTGTTACTTCCAACCCTACACACTGTATATTTCCTTGTTTGTGTCTGTCTTTCTGCACACAAATGGAAGCTTCATAAGGACAGGGAATAGGGTCTGACTCATAAGAGGCACTAAATGGATATTTGTTGAAAGAATAAATAAATGAATTATGTGATTTAAATGGATTCAATATTAAAGAATAGATGTATATGTATAACTGAATCACTTTGCTGTACACCTGAAACTAACACAACATTGTTAATCAACTATACTCCATGGCTTCCCTGGTGGCGCAGTGGTTGAGAATCTGCCTGCTAATGCAGGGGACACGGGTTCGAGCCCTGGTCTGGGAGGATCCCACATGCCGCGGAGCAACTAGGCCTGTGAGCCACAACTACTGAGCCTGCGCGTCTGGAGCCTGTGCTCCCCAACAAGAGAGGCCGCTATAATGAAGAGGCCCACGCACCGCGATGAAGAGTGGCCCCCGCTTGCCACAACTAGAGAAAGCCCTCGCACAGAAATGAAGACCCAACACAGCCAAAAATAAATATAAAAATAAATAAATAAGATTACTATTTAAAAAAAAAAAAAAAAAAGAACTGTCAGCTTCCTGAGTTTAAAAAAAAAAACAAAACTATACTCCAGTATAAAATAAAAAGTTTAAAAACAAAATAAAAAATGGATAAATAAATACAAATTTAAAAAAATAAATGGATTCAATATTGAAGGCAATCTGGGTTTTGTTTTGTTTTGTTTTTGTCACATGTATCTTTGAAGCTACTGAAATTGATTCATTTTTGCCAACTGCAAAATTGATGTGTGAGACAACTGCTCTTCTATGTCAGTTTTCTAACAACATAAGGCCATTCCTTCAGAAGCGTCAGGGAGGTGAACTCTCTACCAACTTTCCACAATGCAAGTTTGAACTCCCTATTTCTTAATTTATTGAAGTTTGTTCAGCTGCTGTCTTATCACATCACTCCACCTACTCCACCCACAAGCCAAAGATTGCCCATGTCATAACTCTCCTGGAATAATACCCCTTTGCACACATATAAAACCTTTACTCCAGGAGTTAGAATGCATTATACAATAATTAACTGCCTCATTAAACAGCCCTACAAGTAAGAAAGTATTATTTTGACTTTATAGATGATAAATGTGAAATAAAGGAAATAAAAATTACATCCCTACCTTTTATAAGAGTACTGAAGTGACAAGGAAAGATGAACTAAGTCCAAGTCCGTCTTCAGGCAAAGAGTTGATAGGGTTGTTAATGGTTTAATGGCAACAAGAGATTGCATTTAATTTAATACCTCCCTCTTATAGGAACAGGGATTATTTCCTGGTTATTTTTCAAGACTATTAAAAAATCAGTATGTATCATTTGTGCTTTAAAACTAGGTTCTTTTTCATTATTCAAAACCTTTTTGAGTCACTCATTCAAACTAGATGCTGCGAGATAGACAGGATAAAATATATTTTCTTGGCCTCTATGAAACTTAGAATTTAGTAGGAAAAGTGAGAACAGATGCAATTAACTATAATTTAAAACTAGTAAGTTTTAAATGCCCTAGGAGGAAGTAAAAATTGTAAGGGGTTTGAAGAGGGATAAATCAAGTCTGGGAGTGATGAAAATAGATGGATCATGCGGGATACCTCCCCTGCACGGAGACTTAGAAGGGTGAGAAAAGGCCACACATGTGAAGATATATATATACATGTATATATATATATACATGTATATATATATGTATATATATATATATACACACACATTTTTTTTTTTTTTTGCCAACGTTGGGGGAAGATGTGGAATGTTTTTTTTTTTAATTTATTTATTTATTTTTATTTTTGGCTGTGTTGGGTCTTCATTTCTGTACGAGGGCTTTCTCTAGTTGCGGCAAGCGGGGGCCACTCTTCATGGCGGTGCGCGGGCCTCTCACTATCGCGGCCTCTCTTGTTGGGGAGCACAGGCTCCAGACGCGCAGGCTCAGTAGTTGTGGCTCACGGGCCTAGTTGCTCCGCGGCACGTGGGATCCTCCCAGACCAGGGCTCGAACCCGTGTCCCCTGCATTAGCAGGCAGATTCTCAACCGCTGCGCCACAAGGGAAGCCCAGATAGATATTTTTTATTTGAAAAATAAAAAGATGGGAGAATTTTGTGTTCATCTTTTAGCCAAATTCTAGTTTGTTGACTTTCAGCGTGTCTAGGTTTCCAGCGTGTTAATTTCAGTTTCCCAATTTCACTGTCACATTTGAACATTAGATCTTACCCTTTTCTTGAATATGGTCCTCCCTTTGAGCCTGAAATTTCCAGAGCAGAATAAAGAAAGAGGAAAAATAGCATATAGAAAATTGATCACAGCAGTAACTATTTTGGGAAAGATTAATTAAGAATAAGAATTATAAAAAATACTTATTTAGGACTCATTATGTAAAAGCCTCTGTTCAAAGCACATTCATTCATTAGTTCATTCATTCAACCATTCACTCAGAACCTATTTTCTGAAATCCTACTTTGCGCCAGAGGATTATGGAAACACAGACTGGAACCAAAGAGACAAAACCCTTGCTCTACTTAAGCTGGCATTTTACTGGAGGAAAACAGACAACAAATAACTAAATATATCATAAGTGCTATGGAGAAAAAGGAAACAGGGCAGGGGATCAATTGGCAGTGGGTGAAGTTGGGGAGGATAAAGGGCTATTTCATTGCTATTTTACTTAGAGTTTTTATTTTATTCATGGAAAGCCTTTCAGGGAAGGAGACAGTTGAATAAATGTCTGAATAAAGTGAGGATATGAATCGTGTATATAATGGGGAGAGCAGCACAATTAGAGGAGGGAACAGCTAGTGCCATGGCTTTGAGGGGAGTCCACTTGCTTATGTTCAAGAAAAAGCAAAGAGACCAAAAGAACTGAAACAAAGTGAGCAAGGGGAGAAATAGAAAAGATCAGAACAGGGGCAACTGGAGGGAGGAGCTGAGCATGGAGGGGTGTGTTGACCACTGAGGAGTAGGGCTTCTTCTCTGAATGAACTGGGAAACCATTGAACATTTTTGAATAGAGGAGTAACATATAAGACATTATTAAAGGAATCACTCAGGCTGATGTTGAGGGATAAACTGGGGATGGGGACAATGTTATGGCTTGAATTGTGTCTCCCTGAAAGATATTGAAGGCTTAATTCACCTTTATTTGGGAATTAAGTCTTTGCAGTTGGTCACGTTAAGATGACTCAATAGGGTGGCCCTAATCCAGTATGACTGTGTCTGTAGAAAAAGGGGAAATTTGGACATGGAGACAAACATGCACAAAGAGAATGCCATGTGAACATGAAGGCAGAGATTGGGGGTGATGCATCTAAAAGCCAAGATTGCCAGCAGACCACAAGAAGCTAGGAGGGAATCATGGAACAGATTTTTCCTCATAGCCATCAGAAGGAATCAACCCTGCCAACACCTTGACCTTGGACTTTGAGCATCCAAAATTGTCAGATGATGAGTTTCTGATTTTTTAAACCACGCAGTTTGTGGCACTTTGTAATAGTAACCCTTAACTCTTAACCCTTAACAGGCAACTTACAACTTAAAATACACAGTGTCTGAAACACAATACACCAAAAAATAAACAAACAGAAAAAGATGGAATCAAGGAAAACAAGAGTCAATAAAAGCTAACCTTGAGATGGTCTAGATATTAGATTCAGAAAACAAAGACTTGAAAGCCTCTATTGTAACAATGTTTAAAGAACTAAAAAAAAAAGTTAAAAATTAAAGAAAAATATGGTCTAATGAGTGGACTAATAAAGAATCTCAGCAAAGAAATGAAAACTAAAAAAAAAAAAAAAAAAAAAAACCCTAAGTGGAAATTCTAGAAATGAAAAGTATGATAACTATAATGAAAAATTTAGGAGATTGGTTCAAGATGGCAGAGTAGAAGGACATGAGCTCACTCCCTCTTGTGAGAGCACCAGAATCACAACTAACTGCTGAACAATCATTAACAGGAAGACACTGGAACTCACCAAAAATGATGCCCCACATCCAAAGACAAAGGAGAAGCCGCAATGAGATGGTAGGGGGGGCACAATCACAAAAAAAATCAAACCCCATAACCACTGGGTGGGTGACTCACAAATTGGAGAACACTTATACCACAGAAGTCCCCCACTGGAGTGAAGGTTATGAGCCCCAAGTCAGGCTTCCCAACTTGGAGGTCCAGCAACAGGAGGAGGAATTCCTAGAGAATCAGACTTTGAAGGCTAGCAGAATTTGATTGCAGGACTTTGACAGGACTGGGGGAAACAGAGACTCCACTCTTGGGGGGCACACACAAAGTACTGTGTGCATCAGGACCCAGGGGAAGGAGCAGTGACCCCATAAGAGACTGAACCAAATCTACCTGCTAGTGTTGGAGGGTCTCCTGCAGAGGCGGGGGTTGGCTGTGGCTCACCGTGGGGACAAGGACACTGGCAGCAGAAGTTCTGGGAAGTGCTCCTTGGGTGAGCCCTCCCATACTCTGCCATTAGCCCCACCAAAGAGCCAGGTAGGCTCCAGTGCTGGGTTGCCTCAGGCCAAACAACCTACAGGGAGGAAACCCAGCCCCACCCATCAGCAGACAAGCAGATTAAAGTTTTACTGAGCTCTGCCCACCAGAGCAACACCCAGTTCTACCCACCACTGGTCCCTCCCATCAGGAAGTTTGCACAAGCCTCTTAGATAGCCTCATCCACCAGAGGGCAGACAGCAGAAGCAAGAAGAACTACAATTCTGCAGCCTGTGGAACGAAAATCACATTCACAGAGAGATAGACAAAATGAAAAGGCAGAGGACTATGTACCAGATGAAGGAACAAGATAAAACCCCAGAAAAACAACTAAAAGAAGTGAAGATAGGCAACCTTCCAGAAAAAGAATTCAGAATAATGACAGTGAAGATGATCCAGGACCTCAGAAAAAGAATGGAGGCAAAAACAGAGAAGATGCAAGAAATGTTTAATGAAGACCTGGAAGAATTAAAAAACCCCTAGAAGAATTAAAGAACAAACAAATAGAGATGAACAATACAATAACTGAAATGTAAAATACTCTAGAAGGAATCAAGAGTAGAATAACTGAGGCAGAAGAGTGGATAAGTGACCTGGAGGACAGAATGGTGGAATTAACTGCCATGGAACAGAATAAAGAAAAAAGAATGAAAAGAAATGAAGGCAGCCTAAGAGACCTCTGGGACAACATTAAACGTACCAACATTTGCATTATAGGGGTCCCAGAAGGAGAAGAGAGAGAGAAAGGACCCGAGAAAATATTTGAAGAGATTATAGTCAAAAACTTCCCTAACATGGGAAAGGAAATAGCCACCCAAGTCCAAATGACAATGAAAATACAATGATCCAAAACCTACAGGATGCAACAAAAGCAGTTCTAAGAGGGAAGTTATTAGCAATATAATCCTACCTTAAGAAACAAGAAAAATCTCAAGCAAACAATGTAACCTTACACCTAAAGGAACTAGAGAAAGAAGAACAGACAAAACCCAAAGTTAGTAGGAGGAAAGAAATCATAAAGATCAGAGCAGAAATAAATGAAATAGAAACAAAGGAAACAATAGCAAAGATCAATAAAACTGAAAGCTGGTTCTTTGAAGAGATAAACAAAATTGATACACCTTTAGCCAGACTCATCAAGAAAAAGAGGGAGAGGACCAAATCAATAAAATTAGAAATGAAAAAAGAGAAGTTACAATGGACACCGCAGAAATACAAAGCATCCTAAGAGACTACTAAAAGCAACTCTATGCCAATAAAATGGACAACCTGGGAAAAATGGACAAATTTTTAGAAAGGTATAACCTTCCAAGACTGAACCAGGAAGAAATAGAAAATATTAACAGACCAATCACAAGTAATGAAATTGAAACTGTGATTAAAAATCTTCCAACAAACAAAAGTCCAGGGCCAGATGGCTTCACAGGTGAATTTTATCAAACATTTAGAGAAGAGCTAACACCCATCCTTCTCAAACTCTTCCAAAAAATTGCAGAGGAAGGAATACTCCTAAACTCATTCTATGAGGCCGCCATCACACTGATCCCAAAACCAGACAGAGATACTACAAAAAAAGAAAATTACAGACCAATATCACTGATGAATATAGATGCAAAAATCCTCAACAAAATACTAGCAAACAGAATCCAACAACACGTTAGAAGGATCATACACCATGGTCAAGTGGGATTTATCCCAGGGATGCAGAGATTCTTCAATATACTCAAATCAATCAATGTGGTACACCATATTAACAAATTGAAGAATAAAAACCATATGATCATCTCGATAGATGCAGAAAAAGCTTTTGACAAAATTCAACACTGATTTGTGATAAAAACTCTCCAGAAAGTAGGCATAGAGGGAACCTACCTTACCATAATAAAGGCCATATACGACAAACCCACAACAAACATCATTCTCAATGGTGAAAAACTGAAAGCATTTCCTCTAAGACAAGGAACAAGATAAGGATGTCCACTCTTGCCACTATCATTCAACATAGTTTTGGAAGTCCTAGCCATGGCAATCAAAGAAGAAAAAGAAATAAAAGGAAATTGGAAACGAAGAAGTAAAACTGTCACTGTTTGCACATGACATGATCCTATACATAGAGAATCCTAAAGATGCCACCAGAAGACTACTGGAGCTAATCAGTGAATTTGGTAAAGTAGCAGGATACAAAATAAACGCACGGAAATCTCTTGCATTCCTATACACTAACAATGAAAGATCAGAAAGAGAAATTAAGGAAACAATCCCATTCACCATTGCAACAAAAAGAATAAAATACTTAGGAATAAACCTACTGAAGGAGGTAAAAGACCTGTACTTAGAAAACTATAAGACACTGATGAAAGAAATTAAAGATGATACCAACAGGTGGAGAGATATACCATGTCCTTGGATTGGAAGAATCAATATTGGGAAAATGACTATACTACCCAAAGCAATCTACAGATTCAATGCAATCCCTATCAAATTACCAGTGGCATTTTTTACAGAACTAGGACAAAGAAATCTTAAAATTTGTATGGAAACACAAAAGACCCCAAAGAGCCAAAGCAGTCTTGAGGGAAAAAAACGGAGCTGGAGGAATCAGACTCCCTGACTTCAGACTATACTACAAACCTACAGTAATCAAGACAATATGGTACTGGCACAAAAACAGAAATATAGATCGATGGAACAGGATAGAAAGCCCAGAAATAAACGCACGCACCTATAGTCAACTAATCTATGACAAAGGAGGCAAGGATATACAACAGAGAAAAGACAGTCTCTTCAGTAAGTGCTGCTGGGAAAACTGGACAGCTACAGGTAAAAGAATGAAATTAGAACACTCCCTAACACCATACACAAAAATAAACTCAAAAGGGATTAAAGACCTAAATGTAAGACCGGACACTGTAAAACTCTTAGAGGAAAACATAGGAAGAACACTCTCTGACATAAATCACAGCAAGATCCTTTTTGACCTACCTCCTAGAGTAATGGAAATAAAAACAAAATTAAACAAGTGGGATCTAATGAAACTTAAAAGCTTTTGCACAGCAAAGGAAACTATAAACAAGACAAAAAGACAACCCTCAGAATGGGAGAAAATACTTGCAAACGAATCAATGGACAAAGGAATAATCTCCAAAATATATAAACAACTCATGCAGCTCAATATTAAAAAAACAAACAGCCCAATCCAAAAATGGGCGGAAGACCTAAATAGACATTTCTCCAAAGAAGACATACAGATGCCCAAGAGGCACATAAAAAGCTGCTCTACATCACTAATTATTAGAGAAATGCAAATCAAAACGACATGAGGTATCACCTCACACCAGTTAGAATGGACATCATCAGAAAATCTACAAACAACAAATGCTGGAGAGGGTGTGGAGAAAAGGGAACCCTCTTGCACTGTTCGTGGGAATGTAAATTGATACAGCCACTATGGAGAACAGTATGGAGGTTCCTTAAAAAACTAAAAATAGAATTATCATATGACCCAGCAATCCCACTACTAGGCATATACCCAGAGAAAACCATAATTCAAAAAGACACATGCACCCCAATGTTCATTTCAGCACTATTTACAATAGCCAGATCATGGAAGCAACCTAAATGCCCATCGACAGATGAATGGATAAAGAAGATGTGGTACATATATACAATGGAATATTACTCAGCCATAAAAAGGAATGAAATTTGGTCATTTGTAGAGACATGGATGGATCTAGAGACTGTCATACAGAGTGAAGTAAGTCAGAAAGAGAAAAACAAATAGCATATACTAACGCATATATGTGGAATCTAGAAAAATGGTATAGATGAACCAGTTTGTAAGGCAGAAATAGAGACACAGATGTAGAGAACAAATGTGTGGACACCAAGGAGGGAAGCAGGGGTGGGTGGTGTGGTGGTGGTGGGATGAATTGGGAGATTGGGATTGACATATATACACTAATATGTATAAAACAGATAACTAATATTGAACATGGGACTTCTTTGTTAATGTCAAAAAGTTTATTGGCTGGGCTCAGCAACAGAAGAAAGACAAGTAACCTTTCAAATAAAAAGGTGAGATTATAACATGTAGAAATAAAAGTTATAACAATAATTTTATAAAGAGTGAGGGGAGAAAGTAAATGGAATTACACTTTTGCACGTTTACTACACTTGTGAAGCAGAATGTGGGAAGTAAAATGTGCTAGGTGTGAAATGAGAATGGGAAAGAGGGAAGTAGGCATATGACGTGTCAGATGCAAGCTTGGGAGTATAAAGAGGGAAAATGTTGGCACCTTGACTTTAAATAGAGTCTCAAAATTTAAAGGTGCATACTGTTAGCCTTAGGAAAAACACAAACACTAATAAAGGAAATGTGAAGGAACACAATACTAATCAAATATTTGATTAACTCCAAAGAAGACAATAAAGGACAAAAAGAGGAACAGAAAAACTGAAAGGACAAATGGAAAATATTTAGAAAGTAGAAAGTCAGTAGACATAAACCTAAGCATATCAATAATTTTTCGTAAATAGACTAAAAACTCCAATGAAAAGGCAGACATTTTGAAACTGGATTAAAAAATTAAAACCCAAACAAATGCTGTTTTCAAGAAATGAATTTTGAATGTGAAGACACAGGCAGATTCAAAGGAAGAAGATGGGGGAAAATACCATGTAAACAATAAGCATAAAACAAGATGATGCTTTGATTGTTTGATTATGCACACTGGGTTTTTTTTTTCCCTTATTTAAGAGTATCTGCATAGTCACTAATAGCAAGGAGTTTACGTGATGCATACAATAAAAATTGGTGTTTTCCCAGAGATGGATCTAATTTCTTGTTTGATTTTAAAATGATATACTTAAGATGCCACTTTAGAAAGAAGTGAAATTCCACACTATAGAAACTCCCTAACAGGTTTAAAATACCTTTTTGACAAAAATGCCAACTCCATCTTTAGTATCAAGGAAATCTGATTGTCCAAAATGGTACCATAGATCTGTTTAATATGTAACATAGTAATAGGTAACCTGCTGTGTAAAATTGTTCATAAGCCATATTTTAAAGGTTTTAAAAATACTTAATGTGCTTCACTTGTGATATAACTTCTAACATTTCTGCTCTGTGGTGGGGATTTATTTGTAAATAAAGGATGTTAGAATAGCAAAAATATTTTTATGAATGAGTTAACCTTTTCACGGCAACTACATGTGAATGAAATTAAACCATTGCTAAAAAAAAAAAAAAAAAAAGATGATGAACCTACACAGAGAAAATAAACTTCAAGACAAAGACTACAATATAGGGTCTTCCTGTGTGTTCTGATAGACCAGAGCAAACCTCCAGCTAAGAATGCCCAACTCAGAGTGACATGTGAGAGGTTTATAAACCCCTTTCTTCTTTAAATTACTAATTTATGGTGGGGCAGGTGAGGAAGCAGCAGAGTAACCCTGTGGTAGAAACTGAGCTTACTAGTGCACCCATTCTGCAACTGCATATAGCAATACTAGAACACAGAGAACATTTAGAATTATTTAGCATAACAAGCACAAGAAAATGAATGAATATGTACATGGTTGAAGTTACTTGGAAGACAATTCTATTTTATTTTTCAAGATGCAGGATGATGATTTATCTACTCTTGGTGGAAATTTCCAGTAAAACAGGCAATATTGTAGACCCTCCTGAAGTTTCAAATTATACTTAACGTTACTATGACAAAGGTGAATTAGTTTTCATTCTATGAGGGTTTCCTGCATTTTTTTCATTGAAAATGTATACCACAAGAGGTTTGTCTGTGCTAACATTCCAGAAACTCCTTGCATGCAGAATGTGTCTGCACAAATTGTTTATTCAAGGTAGATTAATCAAGCATTATGTTAGTGTTTTATGTACAAGACTAAAACCATGAAAAATCCTGTAAAATAAAATTTGTTATTTTACTAAAACTAAATTTTAAGAATAATGAAATCAGATTTGTAACCTCTTCATATGTGAAGATACCTGGCATGCAGTGGGCATGTAATTATTAAAAAATTAATAAATACCTAAATGGATGAATGGCATCTTAGTAACTATAAAAAAAAATTAGAATTATTGATGTGGTTGACAGAAATTCATAATATGGTATTTCTTGACTTCTAAGAGGTTTACCTGTATTAATGCAGAATTTTATACATGTTTATTTGTAGATTACTCTCATTGGGTTCCCTAAATCTAGTTCTTTAATGCATATAACTTATGTTAAATTTTTTAAAAAACCAATGAGACAATATCAAGCAAATATTTCCCTCCTGTTATTTTCTTAGACGGAGGCCAAACCTAAAACACTGATAAAATGTAAACATCAGATTGTTTGATTATACACACTGTGATCACAAATTCTGTGAACAGAGGTCATATTATTTTAACATTAGTATAAACACACCATTGATTTTTGCCAGTGTTTTTGGCTTATCATCCTTTCTTATCT
The DNA here is from genome assembly GCF_028021215.1 of Eschrichtius robustus. Taxonomy (NCBI): domain Eukaryota; kingdom Metazoa; phylum Chordata; class Mammalia; order Artiodactyla; family Eschrichtiidae; genus Eschrichtius; species Eschrichtius robustus. The sequence continues at coordinate 101,615,937 of NC_090835.1, read as the reverse complement.
CTAGAAAGCAGTTTTCTGCAGTAGTCATGAGAACGAAATTCTAGATCTGGATTCTTATCATTTGCTCAAAATTCTTCATCTTTCACTTTCCTAAATAGTAAAATGGAGTTATTGAACAATGATTTCTAAAAGAATTTCAATCTCTGAAATACAATAAAATACAGTAAGGAAGCTGCACTAGGTTGGGAATACATAAGAAATCCAAGATTGAGGGATACAATCATACGTTAAGTCAATATTTCCAGTCTTTTGGGTTCCTAGCGATAAGCAAACCATGATACACAATTTTTAACAGAACTTTTCCTCTTCAAATCTGTTCTAATCGGAAAGAGTACAACGTCAAAATACGTAAATGTGACCCATCAATGTGTCCATCTTAGAAGCCAGAAAATCAAGACTCAAGTGACAGAATTATGATTACCAAACACTTCTCACTTGAGTCTAGAGATAAGAAATATTTCAAAAAATTTTGTTTATTAGCATGAAACTCCTCTGCTGTAGATTTCTACTAGGTGTGCACTTAAAGTCAGCATCTCTGTATACAAAGAGAATGGACCAGTTGGATTTGTGAATTTTTTATTTCAGGTGACTTATGATGACATGGAGAATTGTCTAGTTTCTCTAATTCATTCAGTTACTTGACATGAGAGTGAGTGACAAATACATAAGTGGTTGGATAAAAGTGGGATATCGGTGCTCTCTCTTCTCTCTCTCTTGGTCTCTGTCTTTCTCACAACACACACACAAGCATGCATATGAACACAGACGTGAAGTAGGGCACCTTCATTTTCTGGGCAATGAAAGCATACTCGAATCCACGTTTCAAGTGATGTCAGATTGATAGAAGCTTTTACTGTAGTAAACACTTTTTAGTAAACTTTTAGTAATAATCTATTACTATCTCTGTCAAAACTACCGCTTTGTTTTTATAGACAACCTGATCAGCAGGTAGACACAAATTCACAATTCAGAGTTGTATGTCCAGTTTTCAGATTATCAGTCAATTCTTTCAGGTTTATTATTCTTCTCTTAAGTCTACTAAGAGAATCAAAAATATCAACTAGTACAATCTACCCACTTCCTCTGTAAAAAAAAAACCCCCAAAAAACAGGAAATAAAACTCATGTCCCAATTTTCATTACAACAAATATAATTTTCAAGACAATACAAAAGAATTGTAAATAAAATAGTAACTGACATACTACCTGGTTTTCAAAATATTTAGTATAACTCCTTGGAAATCATAAATGTATTAGTATCTCAAACAGTAAGAAAGTTGGATAAAAGTTTTAAAGACATATAAATTGATTATTAAAAATTGATTTCAAAACACTTAAAACTAACAGTGTTGTTAAATTGCTTTACTATTTTAGCTAAGAGATATTGTCATTAATTTAGCTTCTGTTAACTTAGCTCAGTAGGAGGATATTTACAGATTTTTTAAATTATTTATGTTGAAAATGCCCAATTTAAGTTTCCTAGGGATTTTGCGGTATAATACCTTGAACTCAGGCAGGAATTTACTTGTGGAAGAAATAGGCATTAGAGAAGATTAAGCTAGAAATTGGCTTGAGATTTACAAACTGGGGAAGAAGAACAACTAGGGAATCAATTCATCCCCTGGGGATACTTTAAGAAAATAACTGGGAAAGCTGTGTGCAGAGTGCATGCGGTGGATTCCGTCTCAGACACAATTCTAGAAATGGCTGTGCTGAGGTCTTCAGATGGGCTGCTACACTGGATCTTTTGAATCTTTAACTTTCAGCTGCTTTAATTCCAAGATCACCTAATGTACACACAGAGTTTAGTGAACGCAGTACTCAATAGGTAAATAGATGAATGAGTGTCTATGTATAGGAAACAATAAAAAACACTGGATTCAGGATTATAAGGTAAGCTTATACCTAAGGTTACTTTAGATAACCATTTGGGGTTGCTATAGGAATTCATAGAGACAGTGTTTTCCTATGTGTTTTCTGCACACAAAGAAATTATTTTTTGGAAGAGATTAGGGTGTGTGGACGAGGATGAGCAAAAAGGAGTAGTTGAAGGAGAAATTCACAGAGTAAGTTGGGGAAAGTGGTAAGAACTTAGGACTAGAGGCATTATTTAATGTAATTATTATCACAAGTTCTAACCAAGAGATAACAGCAAGAAGAACAAGGAAAAGGTGAAGTTTTTCTGAGGAAAATCAACCCAATTACTTACAAGGTAGAAATTCTGAATATAACCAAAGATATGTCTTCAGACATGATGTAGCGAATGGAGGAAATATCCCAGGAGGAGACTAAAAATGACATTAGATCATTGAAAACAAGTAGTTGTGGGTCGAAAATCATAAATGTGTTTTTCAATAAGGGAAATAAACAAGGCAAGCTAAAGAGGATGGAAGTTCAAAATTTGGAATTAACTGGGTATCAACAAAGATTTCTCACGGGCTAGAAAAGAGAAAGACAGATACAGGGAGCAGACAAGTTAGAGAAGAAATAAGCATTTAGAGAAGACATCAAAGAACCCAGGGAAGACTGTCATAAAATACATGCTGCATAATACATGACCGATCAGCTCTATCATTTAACTTTCCAAAAGATGTAACAGTGTAGAGATACGCTAACCATCATAGTCAGCATTAATTTACAGTGGGAGAAATAATTAGAATCTCACTTTTTCTGAAGAATAGAGTGAAAATGTAAACAATGCTTCCCTCCAGGCAAGTGCTTTATCAAGTTGACAGGTGCATTTGAATTTCCATGGGTGGAGGATATAATAGGTTATTTATGTGTCATTTTAATAGAAAGACCCAACCATAAAGATGGACAGCAGACTTTATCAGTACTGCTGTTTGCAACTAATCCTCCAATTTAGTACCCCATGAAAATACCTGCAACAAAACCTGTCCATTTTTCTTTTACACTCCATTATGGAAAAATCAATACGGGCGCCATTCATCACAAATCTCCTGCTTGGCGGGTGCCTGAGTCACAGAATCTGAAAAAATGCGACAGTTGAGCGCTCTGTGTGGCAGAGCCCTTTGCTTATAGTTTTATTCTACTGCGTTCTGCCACCCAGAATGGCCCAGGTGACTTAGTATATGTTCTAGAATCTAATAAATGTTGGCCAGAGACTCTGAATCTGATTACTTTAAGGTGAACATCATCTTAGTTAGTTTTAAAGTCAAGAACGGAAATTAGTTGACTTCCAAACTTGACAGATTTAATTTTAATCTGTTTTTTAACATTCAAGCAGGGGATAATAACTGGAAAATTTAGTAAAATGTATTATTTAGTAATTAATAAATTTAATAAAAAATAATCCATTCAAGCAACCCACAAACTATACAATGACTTGGTTCTTCACCATTCAACCAGTGTTATCAAAGCCATGGTCTGACTACCTATTTCCCGGGAAAATGGTTTTTGCTTTTCCTCCGAAACATCTCCACCAGCTTTCATATCCAAAATCATATGTTCAACAGGAAGAATTCTACTACATCCCAAAGTATATACATATGAATAGAATGCCATAAAGTTTATAACTGTCAATTACAAAGCTACATGAGACTAATTATCAAAATGTTCAAAACCCAACACCTCTTCTATGGAAGCATCTTAAAGGGAGAAAGGGTATTCAATTCCTCTTTGTTTCCCTTCAGATCACAAAATGACATACTTGCTAATATTTTCTAGGTCAATGAATGTTTAATGGAGCTAAACTTCATACATTTATTTTTGCTATTAGATATATCAGCAAAAGTTAAACATTATAGAAAACTGATTAAAAAGAACATAAATGATTCTTAGACATCAAGATTCTAAGTAACCTAAATTTAGGTTAACTAAGCACATTACATGGAGCTCTGTACTGGATCCTGAAGACTGGCTCACTCAACATATACTCCAGACCCTTTACAGGTAGAGAAAAATCTAAGACTATATTTCCCAGACCCCCTTTCAGCTATAAGTCCCTCTACACATTCCTTTCTTCTTAAAGTAGCCAGGGGGATTCTTTTCTCCACAATCCATAACCCTGACTAATGAGAGATCCAGGGACTGCCCCAAGATGTTTTTCCAGTTAAATGATAAATTGTTATTTCCATTTTGAAGTCATAATTTTGCCCTTTTGACGTAGAAGTTGGAATTCTACAAATTATCAGCTCATAATATTTCCCCATTAGCAGTTTCCCTTATTGTAATGACTTTCTAAAAACCAAGTTGCTACATCTTGTCAGTGCCTTTCTTCTAATCATAAGATACCTACATCTTTGCAGGCATTATCAGAAATAATCTGATACTATTTCCTAGAATGCACTGTCTCAAATAATATTTATTGAGCACTGTATTATAGCCCAGGCCCATTACCAAAGTATGCTGTGTGAATAAGGACAGAGTTCATGAAAAGAAAACTTCCTTCAAGATGTGTGTTTTATTTCCATTATGTTTCATTTTAGGGTGAAACAAGCAACCTCACAGCTTTCAGAGAATAGACCCACCCCCTGTACTGGGTTTGCCAGTGTCAGTGCGGAAGGGAGTGATTTGGATATGGTCTTGAATCCTGTTGGTCATATGTTGTACAGGCAGAACAGCTATGCCAAAGGGCTAGACAAAATTTATCAGTGCACTCTTATTAGTGGGCTCAATTCTAAGGACTGTTTGCTTCCAACAGTTCCTCAGGTGATAATAAAACTGATTCATTTGGAGGTAAATAAATTCTCTGATATAAACAGACTCTTTGGAAAGTGATGTTACCTCTGAAACTTTTTGATATGTAGATATGTCTCCTATTGCATGGGCATGCATACTTCCTCAAGAGTTCTTCTAAACCATACCAAACAATTGAGCAATTAATTATAACTGCTACTCTTAGCTCTATGATTGTTTTATGTATTTAATTTTTGTCTCACACTCCTGGCTAGTAAGCTTCTTTACTACATACTTTATATGTCTTTATATCCTCCAAGGTATTTACTGCAATGTTGGAAAGAGCAGTGGCTCGATAAATGCCAGATTCACTGTCAAGGATATTTGGTACTTTCAATGATTTTTAAAGATTCAAGCAGGTTCATAGTTCTGTGATGTCTGATTAGCAGTATTTTAGTTTCACTGCTCCCTGGCAATGACCTGCAGATGCTCCTTCATTAATGAGCCAAAATTGCACATTCAAAGCACAGCTTCCAGCAATATCAACTGTGTGGTCAATGTAACCTTGAAGAATTCATGGTAACTGCAGTGACATCAGGAAAAGGCATGTGAGGAAATATAGGAATGGGAGATTTATTAATTCACAGCAGATCATATCTGGATTTGCTTCTATATTTGCAATCTTGATTATCCAAGAGCACCATTCAAACATCGCCATATCATGAGATATCTTATCCTGGATTTTCTAAATAATTTTAATCTCTGCCTTTTCCGTCATGTGAATGATCAGTATTTCCTGGACCCAGGTGAAGTGATTATTTGTGGGTAGCTGCTGTGTTTTATTGTGATGGGTATTGGAAAGCATGTATTCCTAAGGCACAACAAATAATTTTCTTTGAACTACTCTGGCAACATTAAGCATAATATAGTGAAAAAAAAAGGACACTTACTGGACTCAGACAAAGATGACCAAAGTTGGAAAGGCATATCAGTCACTTACATTAAGCTGCTTGATCTTCAATTCCCCCATTAGGAAAATGAGAATTATAGCCTACTTTTCATGACTGTACAAATATGGGATGTGACAAACAAGTGAAATTGCTAAGTCTAAGCTTTTATTATTATTATTATAAATTATTACTGTAAATTATTATTATAAAAATAACCATTAGTTTTTGATAGGAACTAGATAATTTTGCTTAAGTAATTTAGCAAGTGAACATGGAATCAATAATCCATAGACTTCCAAAAACATAATCTTTCAATGAGTGACACTGAAGTTGGAATTTTGTTTGCAGAATACAGTACTTTAGGGCCTTCCCTGGTGGTGCAGTGGTTAAGAATCCACCTGCCAATGCAGGGGACATGGGTTCGAGCCCTGGTCCGGGAAGATCCCACATGCTGCGGAGCAACTAAGCCCGTGCGCCACAACTACTGAGCCTGTGCTCTAGAGCCCAAGAGCCACAACTGCTGAAGCCCGCGTGCTGCAACTACTGAAGGCCACACACCTAGAGCCTGTGCTCTGCAACAAGAAGCCACCGCAATGAGAAGCCCGAACGCTGCAACGAAGAGTAGCCCCCGCTCGCTGCAACTAGAGAAAGCCCATGAGCGGCAACGAAGACCCAATGCAGCCAATAAATAAATTAATTAATTAAATTTAATTTAATCAAAAAAAAAAAAGAAAAAGAAAATGCACTTTAAAAAAAAAGAGTACAGTACTTTAGAGTAAATGTAACAAAGTGGTATTTATAATCTGATCTTTTTTCTAAGAAAGCTTCCATCAAAACAATCTGAGAATCATTACTCCATTGGTATTGACATGTGATCTCTTTATAGTGGATCTTGGGTTTCCTGCCCTTAAAGCAACTGTCACTTCTGTGCACATTTCTCCTACATGTATATCTCAAGGCTGAATATTTATTAAGAGTTCAGCTGTATATTTTTAGTTGCATGCTGAACTCTGGTTTCCCTCTGTTGGAGACTGTCTTGGGGCATACACTGTACAACAAAGGTCACCAGTGTGGTCCTCCCACACAAAGGGCCATGCACTCTCAGTAAGGCTCTTCCCTTAGTGGTATGGAGGATGGCAGACGGTTTGCAGTGTTATTGCTTTGCTTTGTCAGAAATAATCTGATGACCCCAGCCTCTTCTAGAAAGCAGAGTGGCCACATTCAAAGTTGGTTTTAAGTACTCTTTTTCTATTTTTTTATCCTGCTTAAAGACCATCAACTTGGTCACTTCAGAAATATCTGACCATATTTTCCACACGTGTGCCATGGTAAAGAAATGTAGAAATAGAGGCCATTACATTAACGTCTTAACCTCACTTACCTTGTGGTAGGCTTCCTAAGGACACCATGTCTCATCATATATTCTAGGTTTCAGGACTTCGGCAAATAGTAAATGAAATGATAAATGATGAGGCCACCTTTGATGATTTCTTTAAACTCAGCCCCTTTCCCCTTTTAGCACACTATTATCTTTGAGACTGCACACTACCACTTTTACGTGGAAACAATGAGAAGGAATGCTGCATTTGAAGGTGAACTATCATTTTTGTGTTTCTCTTAATGTACCTGTTGTAATTCATATGAAAAATAAGACAACCTTTGGTCTTGGGGAAATCATTGAAGTGGACCATTTGCTTATTGAAAGGGAAGGTATGATTCTGTTAAAATGTGGGAACACTGCTGAGCATAATAATATCAACTGCTGTCTTCATTATGTAGAGTTGCATTTCCCAAAGTTTCCTTTTGAAAAACTGTTATTATATTTACTTTTCTTGAGTGTCGTGGCGGTGAGATACCAGACCACATGTAGAGTGGAGGAAATATGCACTGGACACTCCCTAATGAGAAGGAAAACTAGTGTGGAGGGGCAACAGGGTGATAGGACACACGTGAAGGTTCTGGTTTTGTGAATTCTTGCAAAAGAAGCCAAGCCACATTTAAAAAAATAATAATTTGTTTCTATTACCCAGGATCATATGAACAAAAACCAGGGAGTTGGGGAGGGAAAATAAAAGTGTGCCTTGTCATCACATCACATAGGGGTAAGTAAAAGTCTCTATATTATTCCTACACTGATTTTTAAAGAAATTAGAAAAAAACACATAAGCTCGCATAAGTAATTTTTAAATTTAGCCACTTATGAAATACAAAATAACAGTTATACTTTAGAAATCACTGAGAGATAAGAAAATCTATACATTTCAGATAGCAAAAAACACAGCATCAAGGAAATTCAAAAGAAGATATTATATTCTACAGTTTATAAAACAAGATGACAGAACCAATTGGTAAATGGAAGTTCTGAGAATAGTGGAAAACATTACAGATTCTCTTATTGAAGAGCAAGATTCATACTAGATTTAAAAAAAAATTCACATACAGGCTGCCACAAGGAAATTAAAAAAGCAATATGAAAAGATTAATAATAATAACATTTTTATTTATTGAGCACTTGCAAGGTGTCGGGCGTTCTTCTAATTGCTTTAGCGAGATGCCCTCATCCAGTATGAGGTAAGTGATATTATTGCCATTTTTTGTTGATTTCTGCTCTTTCCATTCTAATAGACCCAATTTTTATTAAGTTAGCATCCCTCCCTTTGCAGCCCTGCTCAGGAAAAACTGACCAGACCTTCAGCCTCCGGGAATAGCCTCTTGGAAACCCTACCCAACATGTCACTTACTGAGACCAATGAGATAGAAAGGGAAGCTGACATAATAGTTTCCTTGCTCATGGAAATAAGACGTCGTGCGTATGGGTGTGAAAACTTAAACTGCAGTCATCCTCTTACAACTCTGCATAAGGCCAGCCTGAGCACAAAACCAACATATAGAGAAGGCACAGCAGGAGGCATTTCAAAGAAATGAAGCCGGATAAAGCCAAACTAATTCGATTTGGAGTCAGCTAGATGGTCCTAACTGACATACTCATTTTACAAATGAGGAAATAAAGAGAATTAAGTAGGCAGAATCAGTATTAAACGCTGCTAGTTTTTCTTCAAATTTGCTCTTATAACTGATATGCTATACTAAGAAAGATTGATAAAAGTAAGTAAACAGTATGTGTGGAAATAGCAATTGATACAAAATAGTCTTCAAGGCAAAAGGAAAAAAGAATAATTTCATACCCTAAAAGGTAAACTCATGACCACGATTACTAATTAGCTCTAGAAATATGTCTAAAATTCTTATACCTATAAGAGAACTGTGATGTCATTACAGTAGAACTCATAAGCACTCATTTGAGCTTTTGGTATATCAAGTGTTCAAAGATATGTGGTATTTTAATTCACTAATAAAGACAATTAGAATTAATGAATACTCCAGAAAAAGGCATATCAAGTTGCAAATCCCACCGAGAATAATCTTTTTTTCCAAGTGTACATTAAATATTTATATAAATAATCATGTGTTAGACTATAAAGGAAAACCTCAATAAAAATTTGAGTGAAAAAATATACAAGTGATGCACATTCTCATAATACATTAAGTTAGGAACTAATCATGTAAATTTAAATAGAAAGCATCAAACCATTTGGAGATTAAAAACATAACAATACAACAAATAGCATCTTCTAAATACAAATTAGGTAAGAAAAGAAATCAAAACTGCAATTAATTACATCTCAGAAAATAAAAGAATAATGTACAATGAAATATTAGATCATGCAACCAAATCTGTAAATACTTATGGACAGATTAAATCTTATAGATAGATTCATGGATGGACACAAATACTTTAAATGCCTAATGAAAAAAATCTAACAAAGAAGTTAGAAGAAAGAACACATTTAAAGAAAATATAAATAAATGTAGAAGTGAAAATTGAAGGAATTAAATTGATACATAAATCCATTAGCTACACATTTGACTAAAACAAAGCAAAACAGATAATAATCCTTGTCTAATTTAGGCAAGGGAGAAAAAATTTGATAAAAATAAATGAAATTTAAACTATAAATAATAAAGGAGATCTGTAGCATATAGTGGAAGAACCCAAGTTCTGTAATAATTGTGTCTATTTTCCTCTGGGGTGACAACAGGTCCTTGCTAGCAAATTGGTGTGCTTGGATTATAGGCTATTTACAGAGGAGCTAAGGAGTTATTTCTTACCAATGAAGCCAAGCCTTGCCCATCAACAATCTTTGTTTAACGGAGAGAACTGATGCTGGGCACAGGATGATCTTTCTCACCCTGACCTGTCTTCAGTTCCAGCTCCCGTCATTTCAAACTGAAGTTCCATGAAGTGCCTCAAGTATATTTTTGAGGGTGTGTTAACTAAGCAGCACGCCCAGGGTCCCATCCTAGACATCTTGCGTAGGATTCTCCTCTGCTGGGTTCCTGGGTATCCTTTTGGGGTGTATAACACAAGACAGGGCAGAAAGTGACCTCTTAAAATTTGGTTCCATTAGTGGCTTTGTGCCTTGAGGAGACCAGAACTTATGAACTTATTGATATGGATCAATGACCAGAGGGAGTTAGCAGCGGGACACAGGAGAAAAGATGGTCACATCTTTTTGGATGGACACAAATCCAATCTTTTCAGATGGACACCGTAGAAGCAGCGGTGCCTTTGGGGAGACCCTGGGCTTTGCAGGAGTGGTACTCAGTGGAAAGGAATGGCTGCTGCACCCCTGGGAGCCCCAGGAAGCCAAGGAAGGCGGGGGATAACATGAGGCACCATCAGTTGACAGGACTTATTCCTGAGAACCCAGGACTCCCTGAAGATACACAGAAATACCTGATAGCTTTTGGGAGAGGGGTTTTTATGACAAGATGGTGTGCACACCAGAGAAATGCAGGTTCTGAAAATGGAGATGTTTTCTATAACTGTAGTGACATATAATTCTGTAAACAAATTTATGTCTCCATAAAGATGAAGAATTCTGGGAAAATATAAATCCCCCCAAATAAGCTAAGAAAACAGCAAAAGGACAACCTCAACAATCAAGAAAGAAGATAACCATATTTTCAAAAATTATTTCGAAAAGGGCTCTATGCCAGAGCACTTTGTTGGTGAGTACCATAACATTTTCAAAAATGGAATTGTTCTCATGCTATTTAAAAACTTTCAGGCCAGGCTTCCCTGGTGGTGCAGTGGTTAAGAATCCACCTGCCAATGCAGGGCACACGGGTTCCAGCCCTGGTCTGGGAAGATCCAATATGCCACGGAGCAGCTAAGCCCGTGCGCCACAACTACTGAGCCCATGTGCCACAACTACTGAAGCCCACACACCTAGAGCCCGTGCTCCACAACAGGAGAAGCCACCGCAGTGAGAAGCCCACGCACCACAACGAAGAGTAGCCCCCGCTTGCCACAACTAGAGAAAGCCCGCACGCAGCAGTAAAGACCCAACGCAGCCAAAAATAAAATAAATTAAGTTAAATTTAAAAAAAAAACAAAAAACTTTAAGGCCAAAAAAAAGGTAATTTTTATAAAAGTTGCATAATCATAAAATCCCAAACAAACATAGATAACATTCTAAAAAAAGAAATAACGACTCAAACTCACTTATTACTTTCTGATCAAAAATCATAATCATTATTAGGAAAAATATTCTTTAATGTAATAAAAAGTTATCTCCCTCAAAGAGGTAGCATTTCTCTTCAAAACACAAAATTATTTGAGCATTGGTAAATATATTACTATAGTATATTACATTAAAAAGTTGAACGTAAAACATATTCCAAAACCTCAATAAAAGTTGAAAAGGTATTTGCTAATATTCAAAATGTATTCCTGATAAAATTCGAAGAAAACCAAAAAAAAGACGGATCCTTATTTGACATGAAAAAAAATGATTTACCTTAAACCAAGAGTCAAGATAATTCTCAGCAATGAAACACAAAAGGTATTCCAATATAAATTAAAACCAAGTTAGCAGTAGTGCTACTTAAAATTGTTCTGAAATTATGAACAATTTCAATGTAATAAGATATGAATTTAAAATATGGAATATAATCATTGGGGAATAAAGAATGGGCAAAGTTGCTTTACTATTCCAGAAAACTGAAGAGATTAAATAGGAAAAAAGAAAGTGTCTAGTTATATTAATAAGAGAGTTCAGAAGAGAAATCAGACACAAAATAAAAATCCTATTAAATCAGTAACTTTCCTGTTTAAGAACACAAGCAGTTAAAAGAACTAATTTTTTTAAAAAAATGGTTTTATTTAAAGTAAATTTAAAATAACTAGAAAGTATCTTAAAATGTATCTAACCTATATAAAGAACACTGTAAAATTTCCTTGAGGGACCTAGAAATGAAAACATTAATTAGTTAATTATTTTATATATCTGGAATATAGATTTCAAGTTACAAACATTTTTGAGATGAATGATGCTTCTTTTATCGAGAAGATTATTGATAAAATATATTCACAAACTAATTTTTCTAGGCAGTGCTCGCTGTGTACAGTACTGTGTAAACTAAACCTCACATAAACTGGACAGGATCCTTGCTTTGCACACTCCCATGGTGTGAATTTCAGTTCACAGTGCGCAGTGAGGACTGCCTTGTAATGTTAAAGAAATTCCAATTACAATTCTGATGATATTTTTCTGTCTAACCTTGACAATATGATTCTAAATTTCATCTGAAAGAAGAAATACTCAGCGTATGTAATAAATGGCAGAACAATGAGAATAACGTAGTGTGATTAGATATGAGAATTAATGAGAAACAAAACACTATGGTCTACAAGACTTGACAATATATGTAATAAAATATTTAGCCCCCTCCAAATAGATCCTAGTGTATACATGTCTTTAATAGTTAAGAGAAGCTTGACTGATAGAGGAGAAATGGTGGATTTTTCATTGGATTCTCATGATGCCATCACCAAAATAAATCCCCAGATACATCAAAGTTTTTAAATGTTTAAAGTAGAACCATGAAAAATAAAAGCTAGTAATGCTCTTAGACTAATTAACTAACTTGGGGGGTAGAGAAAGACTTAGAAGTCATAAAAACAATGAAAGAACTCAGAAGGAAAAATTGACGTCACTACGGATTAAAACTCATTTAAAAATCAGTCATTATTAAAAGGCTAGTGACAAACTGGAAACATGTTTATAACAACAACAACAAAAAAAGATAGCCAAAAGGAAAACATTATAGCTGTAATCAATAATGAACTCTGACAAGTTAAAAATAAAATCACTAATACCCCAATAGAAAAATAGCAAATGTCATAAGTGAATAATTCACAGAAGAAATGCAAATAGGCATTAAACGTGTGGAAATTTTCAGATTTATTAGCAATCAAAAAATACAAATTAAGCTAATGAAATCCTATTTCATATTGGCAAAAGAATTTTTTTAAAAAGGATGATACTTTGTGGTGCTACTGGTGGGTTAAAATGTACACTAACCTGCATTCACTAGTGATAATGTAAGTTATTACATTTCCAGGGAGTAATTTGATAACAGGTCTTTCAAAATTTTTATATCTTTTGACTTGGAAATTCTACTGCTAGAAAATGATCCTAAGAAAATTATCACATGTGGACCAGATTTAGGTACAAAAATGTTCTTTATTATTCATAATAGTGTAAAATTAGGGGAGAAAGTACTTAAAAGTTGAATAACAGGAAATAAATTTTATCAGTGTTGGTCCTTCCATGCAATGGACTCTTATATGGATATTAACATCATATTTTCATAGAATCTTTAATAACACTGGAAAATGCTTTAAGCATATTGGAACATATATATAGTATGACCTAAATTTTGGTGAGATTTGGAAATTACAGATCATTTCCATTTTCCCCTTTCTACTTTTTGTCTGCTCTTGAAATTTTTCTGGAATGAGCGTGTATTCATCAGCAATTAAATTAGCATCATTCAAAAAATAAGTCTTTTTCTCGAGAGACAAAGGTCTTCACTTTGAGGCACTTGAGCCTATTTGTCTAATTTAAGAAAAAAAATTCCTGTTTCTTTAAATTCAAGTTCTGCGTTGGGCCGCCCCTGGGAGGTTGTGCTGAATTTTCCCCATTAAGCAGTTTCCTAAGGAGAAACCACCTGATCAAGCACTCACTGCACCAATTTCTTCAGATTTTTAATTTCAAAACATTTCGCTTGTCAGAGGTAGACCGGGGAGCCCTGTCAGGGGCTGCTGGTGTTTGGCAGTGACAGTGGAAGTACAGGAAGGAACGGAGCTCCCGAGCAAGCCAGCAGACTTTAATCAGCTTCTGGTCCTGCAAGAGCCAAGATTTACAAGGGCCTCACACCCCCAGGTGTAAGCAGAGTGATGCATACAGTGTAGCTGCGAGGTTTTATAGCAGTGTTATCACTCAGAGCACAGAGACATAAATGCAGAGGGATCGGAAGACAAGAACATAATGTTTTCACACGCTAAGCTTAATTTCAATATCGTTTCGTGTTCCTGGGGCTTCCTTATGAATGACTGTAAAACTTCATTGTTTTCGAAAATTAGTGGGTCGCAAGGAGAATTGCACATTTGATGACTCTGATGGAATGGGTTGGTATACTGGTGGCCTTGCCTCACACCAGGGCATGCTTAAGTTGGCCCAAGTTTCAGGGAAAAGATCTGAAGAAAATGACAAAGGATGAAAGGAAACTTTTTTTTTTTTTTTTTTGCATTTGACAAAAACTAAATTAAAAAAAAAGAAAAAGAAGAAAAGAAGAACACAATGCCAAGAACGTTCTTAGCAGTCATGCCTATAATTTAACAGTAGCTCTAGGGTACCTCTAACTTACATGGCCAGTGTGTGCTAGATGGGGTGGGGTGACACATGCAGCTTTTGAACTTGACAACATTGCACAGATAATGTTTGCATAATCCCCTCCCAATTTCGGAACAATTTCTTGTTGTATTATATATATTGCATCTACAGCTGTTTAAAATTTTTCTCACTGTGAGAGCCTGGTGAGGTGGACATCTTCTTGTGAAAACCCCAGAGAGCCAGCTGCCTCTTCCTAGTCTGAAAAACATCAGGAGAGACAAGTAACATTACGGATTCGTAATCCCACATGGAAGTACACAATATTATCCTAACTAAATGTTCTCCTTTTGCATCCCCAAGACTTATTAATACACGGGATAAAAAGCTATGGGAGCTCTCGCTTCCACAGTGTGTAAGATGGATATCATATTCCAGCTGTTCAATGTGGAAGCTTTTGTCCCAGATTCATCAAATTCTAGTGGAAATAAACAGAATGTGGGGATCTGATTCTCACAGTCTGTCTGAGTGCACTCTCTTCATTTCTCCTCTCTTCTGTACTGAAAATATTACCTGAAATCACGTATGTTCTCAATTTTTTACTTGCACTTTTATCTCAACTGAGTCTGTGTTTTGCCACCAGACTGTGAGAAATACCTCAAACATTCTAAGTCCTTTCCAGGGGGAGAGACACTGATTTTAGCTACACTGTCATACAGTCTCCTTTGCTCATTCCTTTTCCAAGACCTCTACACATTTTCTTTAGGACTGTGGTCTTCTCCCCGTCAACTCTCAACCCTCTCTTGACATTTTCTTCCTGGACTATTAACCACTATCTATGTGTTGATGACTTTCAAATTTATGTTGCTTTTCCAGACTTCTCCCACGAGCTACAGATTTTGTATCTAACTATTTGACATTTGCATATGTACGTCTATTAGGCATCTCAAGTGCAACATGGCTGGAATGGAACTATTGATTTCTGGTCCACACTGCTCCTTTGAAAAGGAAGTTATTTGGGTCTTTGCCATTAGCAGAGTAAATGACACTGGCCCATCCCCTAACTGTTCACACTTAACACCTGGTTGTCAATTTTCATTTCCTGTTCTTCACATTCTAAACCCATCCAATTCATAAAAGCTACTTCACAGAGATATTTTTGAAGAGCTCATTCATTATTTTTAAAAATCTCTTCCCTGTTACTCTGCTTCTCTCTGAAAAGTCAGAAGAGGTTCCTGAGAGAGTTGTGGGAATACGGTATGTTTTAGGTGATGTAGTGGGATGAGGACAAAGGGCCATTTGTTCTTCTTGGCGTCCTTTCACGCCTTCTGGTCATTAAGGCTATCTCGCTCACTGCCTGGTCACTGCTTGCCCAGCTGATGGCTCTCCACTTGGTCAGAATCCAGTGGTGGTCCCCGGATAATTCAGCCAATCCTCAGCTCTTACTGATGCTCTTGTGACCAGGCTAAGTTTCTGTCATCCCCTGCAGCCAAGCCCTGGTCTTGCTGATGCTGTGGAATGACCACAGTGGGTGCCTCTCAACTCAACGGCCTTTCCAGCTTCTTCCATCAGGGCAGGAGACCTTTCCAGGTTTGTCCCCATGCTCCCAGGAACAGGAAATCTCACTTCTACCGCATACTTTGTACCGTACGTTTTTAGTGCAAGCTTAAATTTGGTAGGATATAGGATAGAGGGAGGCTGCACTTCGAGTTTCAGTCAGCTACTGTAACCTACCTCCTCTCTGGACCAAAGACTAGGACACAAGATAGAGAACTGTGTATCTTAGAACCCACCTCTGTTTATTCTGATTCTATACCTCTCACTCCTATCTACCAATTCCAAAGCAACAAGAAGAAACAGGCTTCAGGCTTTTATCCTCTCTAAATAATATCTTCCTCCATCCCAGTTCTGATCTCAACACTGAGCTTTTTATGGATTGTGTTTGGGAGAGTGAAACCAACATATTCATTGGGGAGGCTAAATTAGGAAGTATTTCAAAAATCTTGTGCTATTGCAATTGCATGGCTATAATAGTTATTTGTGCATATTATTTAGAATATGAATTTTAACATCATCAACAAAATTAAGATACTGCATTTAAAAATTCAGGAAGACAGCTTGAACCCCTGGGAATGTATTCATTGAGTTCAGGTAAGAAATATTACAATTAATTTTTTGTTTTATTGCTTAGAATATGAGTTACTACAATACTACATGTGCACTTGAGAAGAATTTTGCTGGATGATGTTCTAAAAAACCACTTATGATATATATGATAGCATGGTACCATTTATGAATTATTATAATATTAATATAGTCACTCAAGTTTTTTGTTACTGTTTGTATACTCGAAGTGAGATTGATCCTGTTCAAATAAGACAGATTTCGATCAGATGTATCAGAAAACCCTGGACACAATGACTGCAAATGACATGAGAAGAGATTACCAAAGGCTTATTCTGGCCATTGTGAGCCAGTAGGAGGGATTTTTTCTTTTTAAATAAATGAAGCTATTCAAAGCTTATCTCAAAGCTGACCTGAATACAGCAATATCCACCATCACTCAACAAAAAGAGCTATTTACCAAGGACCATGTCCTGGTATTGCGCTTGGTTTGCACATGTGGTTATTATTGCCTTAATTCCAATGTTAGTTTTTCTCTGTATATGATCAATGTAAAACCATAAAACAATGATGTAGGAAGAATGCATGTTTATAAAGTATAGCTCTCACTGTTCTTATTCTAATTAGAATAACAAATTAAAGTCACATCAATCTCTAAAAAACTTTTTCTCCGTTATTTTCTTTTAGTCCATCCACATTATTATATTTAAAGTGGGATTTTTATAGACAGCATATACTTGGGTATGTGGTATGCTTTTTTGTTCCAATTTGATAATGACTGGCTTCTAATTGGTGTGTTTAGACCTTATAAGTATAATTTCATTATTCATTTGGTTGGAGTCAGGTCCACCATTTTATTATTTTTCTCTTTATCAACACCTTAAAAAAATATTTTCCTCCTTTTCTGACTTCTTTTGGAATATTTGAATATTTCCAATATTTCATTTTAATCTACATTTTGGATTTTTTACTATATTTTTGTACCATTATTTTGGTGTTTATGGATTATAAATGTACATTCCTAAATTTTCATAGTCTATTACAGTTAATATCTCACCACTTTAAGTGAAACATAGAAGCCTTGCAAACATATAGGTCTCTTTACCCTCTATCTTCTATACTATTATTGCTATATTTACTACATCTGCATATATTGAAAAGTACAAGACAATGTTATGTTTTTATCTCATTTAGATAGTCATACATATATTATGGAAGTCTAGAGCAGAGGAAAATAGTCTATTATATTTACCAAGATATATACCATTTCTGTTCTACCATCATTCTTAAAGGTTCTAGTTTCCTTCTGGTGTCATTTCACTTCAGCCTAAAGAACTTCCTTTAGCCCATTTTCTGTACCTGATCTGCTGGATGAATTCTCTTAGTTTTTCCTTACAAGAGGATGCTTTATTTAACCTTCATTCTTGAAGGATGTTTTAATTGGATACAGAATTCTGACTTGACAGTTTGGGGGTTTTTTTTCCGACATTTTAAAGGTATTTTTTCACTGCATCTACATTGTTTCTAAGTAATCCCCTATATGCAATGTGTCATTTTTCTCTGGCTGCTTTCAGGATTTGCTTCTCTGTCTTTGATTTTTAGCAACTTAATTATGTTTCAGAGTGCAGTTTATTTTGAGCTTATCTTGATTAGAATTTGCTGACCTTCTTGAATCTTAAATGTACGTTGTTTATCAAATTGGGGAAGTTTTCAGCCATTACTTTTTTTTTTTTTTTTGGCACCAATCTCTCTTCTCCTGAGACTTTAATTACACAACTGCTAGCTATTTTGCCAGATAATCTGAACTGTACATAAAGCTTCTGATAGCCAACTTCAAGAGTTCAGATTTCTTCTTGCATTAGTCATATGGCCTATGCTTTGGGATAGCTCTATGATTGCTCTTTTGAGAGGTTTTATCAAATATCTAACAGCTGCAAAGATTTCTTGATAAACATTACATATATAATTTTTAATTTTATAAATAATAAGTACAAATAATGAGCATATACAGTCTTCCCATTTCTATAGTGACCTTTATGAAAGGAAGTTGACACACATAATCTTATTCTCACGTGTGAATTTTAATGTTCTGATCGTAACATCAAATAAACCCTGAGTTTTTTGGGTTTTGATTTTTTTTAACTACAGCCTGGTGGTCTGTCTGCAATAAACTTTACATGTGAGGAAAAAATAAAATTTTATTTGCTGCTTACAGACTAAATAACGCTTTTAAAGAAGAAAGTTTACTGATGTTGTAAGCAACATGATGCCTCCTGGGATGAGGGATGACCTGCCTAAAAGCACCTCCTGCTTCCCCGCCTCTGTTTCTTCGTATTCTTTTAATTAAGAAGCTTGCTGATGAAAGGTTCATTAGCAGGCACATTTCCCATTCTTGGTAAAATAAGGTTATTTTAAGAAATGTAACAGGCTCAAGATGCCATATTAAATATGAGTGCCTCATCTCTCGTATTTCATCCTTCAGGTGGCACATGAAAACCTTTCTGTTTCTTCAAATTGTTCCCTTACTATGATCCTGGTAACATAAATATATATTTCCTCTTGTAGGAATGCCGTATACTTGGATGGCATTGCTATATCACTGAGCTTGTCATGGGATAATTCTGTTCCCAGAAAGGCAAGACCTGAATTTCTCCCTGAAATCAGTTATTCACCCTGTCAGCCACCATAGCTCTGCAAATCACCATGGTAGGGGATGGGGGAAAGATGTGTCTCTCAGACCAGAAAATGAACTCAATAAAGATCCTAGTTTGCCACCA
Source organism: Eschrichtius robustus (assembly GCF_028021215.1). Taxonomy (NCBI): domain Eukaryota; kingdom Metazoa; phylum Chordata; class Mammalia; order Artiodactyla; family Eschrichtiidae; genus Eschrichtius; species Eschrichtius robustus. The sequence continues at coordinate 101,596,708 of NC_090835.1, read as the reverse complement.
TCAAGGACCCCTGGGAGAGCGTTTCCAATCTTATTGGTTGTAAAGAGTTTCCTTTGTTCAGCAGCAAGCTGGGAGTTAAAAAGCAAGGAAGTAGGAAGTTCCTAAAAATTTATAAGGGCTCTTTGGAGTAAAGGTGTGGTAGTTGTGTCTCCGAAGTGGTATTTAATAGGGCAGGGTCTTCCCACTGAGTAAATTAGCAGGATCATAAACTGGCTGTTAGCTTGAAAATTTTTCCATTTTCATCTTGTTTCCCCGCTAAGTATTTAACAAATTTTTTGTAAGTTGAGGGCTACTATGTTGAAATATCCAAGGAAAGGAAAGACTATCCACACTTCTGTTAGAATTTGAAAGTGGAAAGAATGTATTTGCATTTCAGCCAGGTCACAGCTGTAATTGAGGTGAGAACCCCGAAAGGAGGTGACATCAGGAGGACACTTCTGGCATCACATCATTCAACCAGTAACCACACATGGAGATTACCTTTCCAGGGGTAAAGCCTTAAAGGGTTTTTTTGCTGTAAAGTTTAAGAAGGAAACAAGTTCTCTCATGCCATCCCTACCTGATGTGGTCCCTAATGCTTCAACTCCTATAGAACTGACTCATTATCACATTAATAATTGCCCCAAATTGTCTCCTACTTTTTTAAAGGATGTCTACGGTTTCTACCTATTCTAATAGAATTGTATGTTCTTTGAAGTTAGGGATGTGACTTAAAACTGGCTATTTTTCTCACAAAGATCGTAACATACTGTGCTGTGATATAACATATTCAACATTTTCAAAAGGTAGATGGTAACCTAGACTTTACAATTATTTTTAATGTTTCATTTTAAAAGGTAATAGTTTAATCACTAATCATTAGAGAAATGCAAATCAAAACTACAATGAGGTATCACCCCACACCAGTCAGAATGGCCATCATCAAAAAATCTACAAACAAATGCTGGAGAGGATGTGGAGAAAAGGGAACCCTCTTGCACTGTTGGTGGGAATGTAAATTGATACAGCTACTATGGAGAACAGTATGGAGTTTCCTTAAAAAGCTAAAAGTAGAACTACCATACGACCCAGCAATCCCACTACTGGGCATATACCCTGAGAAAACCATAATTCAAAAAGAGTCACGTACCACAATATTTATTGAAGCACTATTTACAATAATCAGGACATGGAAGCAACCTAAGTGTCCATCGACAGATGAATGGATAAAGAAGATGTGGCACATATATACAATGGAATATTACTCAGCCCTAAAAAGAAACGAAATTGAGTTATTTGTAGTGAGGTGGATGGATTTAGAGTCTGTCATACAGAGTGAAGTAAGTCAGAAAGAGAAAAACAAATACCATATGCTAACATATATATGGAATCTAAAAAAAAAAAAAAAAATATGGTTCTGAAGAACCTAGGGGCAGGACAGGAATAAAGATGCAGACGTAGAGAATGGACTTGAGGACACAGGGAGGGGTAAGGGTAAGCTGGGACGAAGTGAGAGAGTGGCATGTACATATATACACTACCAAATGTAAAATAGGTAGCTAGTGGGAAGCAGCCGCATAGCACAGGGAGATCAGCTCAGTGCTTTGTGACCACCTAGAGGGATGGGATAGGGAGGGTGGGAGGGAGACGCAAAAGGGAGGAGATATGGGGTTATATGTACACGTAGAGCTGATTCAACTTGTTATACAGAAGAAACTAACACATCATTGTAAAACAATTATACTCCAATAAAGATGTTAAAAAAGAAAGTAGTAGTTTAAACTGTATCATGCTCAACGAACTAGCAACCTCTGTCTCCAGTTCTTTTGTGAAATATAATGTTATATATTAGTATTATCAAATTCAAATAACTGTGGAGGGAAGAGAGAGAACACAGGTGCTTGGAACAAAAAGACCCAAGTTTCAGCCCAGGCTTTGCCTCTTACCGGAAACTTTGTCCAAGTCTTGGAGCCTCTCTTCAGTATGGGTATAATCATCAAATAGGAAAATAAAAATCTTTTGTGTAAAGTTATAGCAATTCTTTACAATTATCTATGTGAAGGTGCTTTATTAAGTTCTTTACGGTGGTAGGAGTAGCTGCCCTGTGTTAATAGTTACACCAGGACCTAGAAAAGCACTTTTAGAGAATTTGCGGGAGAAGATGTTCTTTAATAGGAAGATATAAAAGCATTCCAAGTTAAATACTAAACTTGATAAAAGGAAGCAATATAATACACCCTAGATGTATAGTATAAGCTGTGATATCCATAGTCACATTCATCTATATCAAATGACTTAAAGAAGATATCCAAGAGGGTACCCGATTACAAACTACAAAAATCAAGTAATTTTCCTTCTTCCTATAAGAGAATATTGCCATTTAATAAAGGAAAAGGTACCAATGATTCAGTGATAAATAAGCAAGAAAGCTAAGGATAAACACACACACACACACACACACACACACAAAGACTGGAAATGTTCTTTCTCCTTTATTGCACCAATTCTATTCAACCTACTATGTGAGGGCTTCAGCTTCTTGCTCAAAATTCAGTAATGTGCTGACTTAAGAAGTCATCTAGGCTTTCAATGAAGCTTCCTTTCTTAAACTAAAACTGAATCTTAAAACCGTGCTAATGTGTTTTAAGTCTGTGTGGCTGTTTCACATACAAAAGTACAAATGTACATTTCAAGGTCATAGCTTCCAAATATCCAACAATGGAAATCCTCAGTGTTCTTTCACTTAACCTACACATTGCTTCAAACACTGTCGTTTATAAAGCAATAATGAAAATAACAAGTCTATAAACCTGTGCTTAACGGCAGGGGTTTTGGGCTCCCAGGTCTTCAGACCTGTACTTTACGCAGTGATTTATACTTAGTGGAATTAAGGAAACAGTATAAAGAGGGGGAGAAAAGGAGGGAACACTCACTCAAAGGGGCTGTGTGTGTGTGTGTGTGTGTGTGTGTCTTTGTGTGTGTTTGTGTGTGTGCGTTATGTGTTGTCACGGAAAAGGAACAGCAGGAGGAATCAGAAGATGCAGGGGAAAAAAGCTCAGAGACCTTTGGCCAGGAAACCACTGCCTGTGGCAAAACAAACAAACAACCCATATGATGTCTGTAAATACTCTGAAAACCCTAGCGCAATATGGGGTGAGGGAAACCACTGGGGGAATGGCAACTGTGATATTTTATACACATGGGGGAAATTAGTGCGGTCTGCTGCTTGGAAGTGGGCTAAGGTGCATATTTTGAATCTGCAAGCAATTTTTTAAAAAATCTTTTGGCCACTCTGCCAGGTATGTGGGATCTTATTTCCCCGAACAGGGATCGAACCCAGCCACCTGCAGTGGAAGTGTGGAGTCTTAACCGCTGGACCACCAAGGAAGTCCCTCTGCAAGCAATTTTGACTTAGGTTACACGTTTTTGGTGGTACCTGTGGGTGAGAGGCTAGTGGAGATTATTGGGAAGGGAGGGACAGTACCACTGCATTAAAGGATCTTCTTCTATATTTAAAGGTAAAGGGGCTGCAAACAGATGCACTGGGTGATTTCATGCATTCTCACGGCTATTTCTTTCTTGGGCCTTGAAGCCAACACACTAGCTTTTTATGTTACACATTTTCTTCACTGACACAAGAGTGTCTTGAAAGAGAGGCCAAGAGAGAAAGGATCTAACGTCTACTACCCAGATTCCCAAGTCGATTTTGTGAGATGTCCTACAGTCCGATGTCTTACTTGTTGGAATGATATGTCTTATGGTCCAGGCAGTGACTCTGTTTGAATGACAACCGTAAAGCCAATTAACTGCTTGCATTACTTTTCTTACTTTGCACAGAATTGGCCATTTTTTAGTCTCAAGCCTCAGTCTTATCATTTTAGTTCTTTGTGAGGAAAATAACATGTTTTAGCCCACTTTCTATGGACTTTCTTGTTTCAGGAAGATACCTTTATTATTATTATCTACCTACCTATGTTGAGATACATAAAGTATTAATATGACTTTGAAATCTTCCTCCATTAAAATTACAGGATTCAGGTAAAATATGTTATTCTGGTCCTTAAGTGATCTTCTATGCTCTGGAAAAACCTTCCCGCCTGTAGGGCCTCCTCAAGGTCTTCCGAGGATTCCTTTGCTGGTTCTTAGTACAGGAACAAGCCCTGCTCACGATCAGTGTCTGGGGAACAATATCGCAATTCTAAGTTGGCATAGAATGAAAAACTGAAAAATTCATTCCCTAATGCTTGGCTTTTGATGTCTTGGCACATAAGCTGAGATTCCTGTGTTGAACATCTAGCAAAGGCCATTTTACCATGTATCATTTCTAAATTACATATCGAGGGCAAAATGGCATATAACCTACTTACATATTTGTAACCATACAAACATAAAAGTAAAGGCAAAAAGATTCTTATTCAGGAGGGTTTCATCCCTTTCCTGAAACATTCTGATACTTGCAAAGATCACACCTGGCAAAACGTCCCAGATTTTAGCCCTGGATGTGACATTTATTATGATGGACAGGTCATCTCTCTGAGTCTCACTAATTTCCCTCACCTGTGAAATTGTCTGATCCTATTACCTCAAGGCTTCTCTAAGGAACAAATAAAATAATGTTGACAACATGTTAAAGACCTTCATGTATGATACTAACATGAGGTACTATCATTCCTTTTAATGTTTTAAGTGAAAAACTACAAATTGACTATATTTCCATGAGATATTTAAAGAACTGTTTGTTAGATCATAGCAGTAAAATCTTTTGGGTTAAAAATAATAACAAAAGAGCCAAGGAAAAGGCATATCCTCTCTAGAGAAGTTTTATTTCTTATGATCATCCTTCTACACTCTGACTTGTTAAGCAAATATTCTCATCTATACATTTGTATAACACTCTTACAGTATAAGGTAAGAAAAAAAACACCAAAAATCAAGGCAGATGTAAACATTCCCTTTCATTCTAATTACCTAACAGCAAAATTCTCTTGCTTCATGAATCACTGGGATGTAATTATAAATTCAGTTGGGGCTGGGGAAACCTTCATCAAAAACAGCATAGAAGAATTACATAAAGAAACATTTGTTGAGGTTCACGTGTTTTTTAAACATGTGAAAATCATATTTATGCCCTTTTTGATATATCTATTAATGAAAAACCAATTTATCTATTTACACTGTCTAGACTATCATTTGTTAAGCCAATGAACTCATAATGATTAGGCTTAAGAAACAAATGTAAACACAAAGGCCTCTTCCACCATTATACAGCACATTCAAAAATGTCAGGATTGGCTAAGTCTGGAGGAAGACACAATTAATAAAAAGTGTTTCAATTCAACTGTTTAGCTACTGCCATCATGTTTCCTCATTATATTCCTCTCAAAAAATTTGCTAGTGGCAATTTTCCTGAATACTGAAAATGGGAAATACCAGTGGCTGACAGGATCATTTCAAAAAATGTATAGCCATTACCAACATCATCATAGTAGACTCCTTATGCATGAGGGTTATGTGTTATATCTTTGGTTTCTGCCCAACAAAAAGAAAGTGGTTATGCATAGAATTTTCAAAGAATGAAGGAAGGAAGGGAGAAAGGGAGGAAGGGAGGAATGAAGAAAAGAAAGAAAGAAGAGAAGGAGGAAGGAAGGAGGGAAGGAAGGAAGGATTACCACTACCTAAACTGTTAGGTGACTTGGTTTAGCCATAAAATTTCCATTTAGCGTTAAAAACTAAACTTTCCTCTAATATTGATTCATGCAGAGAGTAGGTGATTTGCCTTCTCTGTGAATTCAATACATCAAATAGATAAGATCCTGGGTATGGGATCCCTACACCAAAACAAAACAACAAACTCAAGAAACACTTGGTGTTTATATGCTACTCCCCCAGACAACTGAATATCACATTTTATTTGTTGAGCTTATATGTGATATGAATTTTTCTTGGTGAAGAGTAGGCAAATGCATTACACTGTAAGGTGAATCAGGGTGCACGATACGGCGTATGTGGCACGTCCTGCCAGCAAGAATCAAGACTATTTAGCACTGCAAACGGGACAGAAACTCTGAACATTCACTCCTGTTTATGCCAGCCCCTTGGTGACAGACTTTCCTTCAATGAATTCTCAGCAGTTTTCTTGATAGACACAAATGATCTTGGAGAAATAGAGAAAAACAGAAGGCAAATAGAGCTGCAGCATTTACTGCTGAACATGGAAAACCATCCTGAGGACAATCAACTACATTAGTTTATGACAATGAAGCTTTCATCAGTGTGGCAAAAATTTCAGTAAAGTGCACTGTTCCTTCATGACCGTTCCTGGACTCTGGTGAAATAGTTTGCTTATCCGTTTAAGGATTGCAGAAAATAACAACTCCCTTCCAGGTATGGTAATGAAGAAGATGATATTAAACTGTTCATTGGGTCAATCTCCACCATCGCTTACAAATAATGAATATGTCTGTTACAAGACTGAAATTACCCTACATTCTTTTAGGAAGAGAAAAAAGTCCTAACAAAATTTTGATATTTGAAGTGACCCTAAAGCTATAGCCAATAAAACGATTCTCAGAAAAACACTGTTATCATAACAGAACCAGTTCTCTTTCAGCCCTGATGATCTTCAGTGTCCTTTCCTCTTACGTGATTGCATGGTATGCAACAATAGACTATCATAAGCATTATATGAGGCTCAAGAGGAAAAAACAACTAATACCATTAATAACTTTTTTTCTTTTCTTGGCATTTATTATTGAACCTTGGGGTCAAAGTCCTCCAGGCTATGTTGCTCTAAAATCCCTTAAAAAAATCTTAGGGGGGATAAAAAAAAGACTGCTTGTGTTCTTCATGTTTAAAAGAAAAGAGAGAATATAGATTATGTGTACATACAGAGTCATAAATTCTGAGTATCCAAATGTCCTACATAGTAATCTGATTTCTTGAAAGAGGTGAGGGAGCGGCAATGTATGTTTTTGTCTCCATGGAATCTACCTGAGGACTCATGGGAGTTGGCAGGAGAGGTGATTCTTTCCTGCTTATCAATCCTTACCATCCAGCCAAACAGAGAAGAAGCAGAGATGGTGTCCTCATGAGGAAGCAGGCCTCTGCACAGGCACATTCAGTTCAAGTCAACATTACTTGAATGTTTACTGTGTGAGAGTTCCTATCCTAGGTTTGGGAGGGAAGCAGATATCCTGAAGAAACAGGACAACTTAAGGAGCTTTTGAGTAGTAAGAAAAGAAATGACATTCAGTGAAAAACATAAAATATGATCAGAATACGATCAATATAAAGTTCTTAATTGTCTGAACACATGCAGATGGAGAAGTTGGTTTCTGTTGGATTGGTCAGGCAGATCCCAGAAAGGCTCATGGTGGAGCTGGTATCCAGCCTGACCTTGAAATGCAGAGGATTTTGACTGGACAAGATCGTGGGGAAGGGGACTCCATGAAAGAAACACAACTGCAAAGGCCTCGAGTTAGAAATGTTAAGTGTATATTTGAGGAAAAGCAAATATCCAGGTATTGAGAGGGTTATATTAGGTTGAACTCTCTAGAGTCAACCCAGATCTGCCCTGTATACCTTAAGTACCCGGAATTTTGTTCCTTCAACTGGAATCTAAAAAGAAAAAAAAATTCCCAGTAATCTCAAGTTTTATGAGCTTGACTTTTAAATTCATGTTTCCATTTCCATGATAGTATTTGAGGTGATGAAGATGATCTAAAATTAGGTTACTCTGTAAACATGATAAAGACCACTGATCTGGGCACTTGAAATGGGTGGACATAAAAGTATGTAAACTGCCCCTTAATAAAGATGTTAAAGTTTATTTTACCCACTTTAAAGAGGCAAAAAAAAAAAATCTTTTAAAATAATGAAGTAAGACTTTCATTACTTAACTCTATGTTTATCATACTACAGTCTGCTGACCACTGTGAAGTTCTTAGCTATATTTTAAGGGATGCCCAAGAATTCCTTTAAAAGGCATTTTGAAAGCTTATTCCTAGGGTATACAGGAATAAGATGGAAATTAAGAGATGAGAAGGACAGATTTTAAAAGGGTACACACATTAAAAGAAATTGTCAACAGGGACAATTTGGTTTTTATATTAAAAATTCCTTTGATAATACATGATACAAAGAAATGGTCTGATTTGAACCAATGCACATATGGCATGTATCAGTATCTCTATCCCAGATTCGATTGTCACTGTTTTCCCATGTAGACTCCTCAGAGTTTGAAACCAACTCCCTCTTGGTCAAAGGTAGCTAGTTTCCTGTACTTAGATTCTCTTGTCCTTCCCTTCAGACTTTGCAATATCTAAAGCATTATATAAATTTCAAAAAAACCTGAGGGTCTAGTTAAAAATTGCATTCTTTGTTTAAAAATAAACTTAGTGACATATCTCATTTCATCCTAAAGAAAAAAATAAGCTTATTTTTCAAGATTTTATATGTGACTAGAGATACTTAGAAGCGGCCTGCAAAGGAATATCAGCAAAATATGAAAAACCAAAGGTTTGAAGGCATTCTAGAAGGATCCAAACTTTGGAGAGGGCAGACTTTATTTATTTGATAAATCATGAAATACTTACAAAAACAAAAACAATACAACCCAGAAACATGCTTTTCATAGCAAGAAATTAAAAATAAGCAAGTTTCTTAAGCAAAGAGATAAATGGGTCATAGATCAACCTGGTGACAGGTTGTAGAGTGACAATGAGAGCTTTTCCAACAGCTTGCCTGAGAAGAAGCCAAGGGACCAGCCTGGAAACCAGAAACTAAATGTAGATGGCAGCGTGAGTCACTTGGAGCCCCACGATGTGACTCTCGTTGCTGCCAAACATACAGCAGGAAGAGTCACAACAGCTTAGCTGTATTTTAGAACCTAATCAAGGCATAAAGCACAACTGCTGCTGTTGGCAGTGACAATGGAAACCAAACTGCATTCCTAATTGGAAGGGAGGGAATGTGGACAAAGAGAAACAACCAACCAAATCTCATCAGGACAAAGTGTGACCAGGTTCTGCCACCAAGGTAAGCAATGTGCACGTTTCACCAAAACTTGAACGATATCAGTCAGAATGGACCAGGAGACACGCTGTAAACATGTTGGCCTATACGTTCTTACAACATTGATACTGTCTGGGATTTTCTTTCCTCCCAGTCTGAAGATAGATCATAAGGCCATGATGCAGCAGACAGATTGTCATGACTGAAACACCTGTTTGTGAGCGTAACATGAATTGCTGGTTTTGTCTGTTTCATATTCTTTCTGCATAATGGATGCTCCTAAATGGTACAAGACTGTTGCTTGTAAAGGATTTTAAATTGTGCCTGATATTTTTCCCTTTCACAGAGCACTTTATAGGTCTTTTTTTTTCCTAATTGTGAAAATAACATGTATTCATTATGAAAATTAATAGGAAATTTATAAAAGCACAAAGAAGATCAAAGGAAGAGCTAACCACTTGGACAACTTTATGTATATCTTTGTAACTTTTGACTTCACTTTACAGTCTTTCATGGGTCATTTCTGCACCAGTTCATATTGAAATACTGGGAACGCTGGTTTTGGAATGGACACAGGAAGTGAGGTACTAATACAGTACGAGTCTTTTTCTTTCCTGTTTATCCAGTCTTGGTGCTCCCTATTACCTGTATCTGCTAAACTCTTTTCTGTGCTCCAAAATATCGTAACATTTTATCCCCTGCTTGGAGCATCCTTTCTTTTGGTGGCCAATTTGTCCTTGGACTACTTACTCTTCATCTTAAATCCCCATCTCAATCATCTTCTACAGTGTGAGAGCTTCAATGGCCCTTTCAAATGGGTTAATACTATCTTTGTTGAAGGTACCACAATAATATCCAGCAAATAGCTCTATTATTCCACTAGCTTAATGTATTGTTATTATATTTTCACTTATTTATTTCCTTACTGGACTACAAGGGAAGAGACACTCTTTTAACTTACTTTCACTTGCACCTAAGAAAAGTATGTACTTCCTAAAAAGATGATCAATTAAAAAGTGGTGAATAAATGAATGGATGGATAAATAAATAAAGTTACTTCATCTCTCTGAGCCTCAATCTTCTCATCTGCAAAATGGGAGTAATGACAAACCCCTATGTTTGCTCTGAGAATTAAATGAACCAACATATAAATTGCTTGACATTAGAGACTGAGCCACAGTAATAGCTATTTCTTTGCTCCCTTCATTCCTAAAAAATATTACTTAAATTCTAAGAATTATTTTAAAAATTCTCTTTGACCTACCAAAATGCAAGTGTTCAGAGTCAAACAAATGATTTCTCTGAACAAGTAGTAATGCTGTGGTGACACTTTTGCAATATTAATTTATCCAAGCTTTGTGACTATTAAAAGTCCAAAGAACACCTTATAGAAACTAAATAAGTAAAAGGAACAAAGAGGAATAGCCAAGATTGTATTTCGATAGGGTTGTATTTTAGTCTCATTAAAACCTATACTAATGCAAGTAATGTTGGAAAACTTGTGTTTCTCAAAAAACACTAAGATGCGAAAAAGTGTTTGACTTTCATTTTTCCTGGTAAAGAACATTATACTTCCAATGAAAAAAGAAAGACATTGTTTAATGCCTCACATGAAATTTAATTTCACACCACATAATTATTAAAAGATAAGTAGCTCCTGCATTATTAATAAGAATAAATAATAATATGGCAATTAAATAACTATCACTAATGACTTCTTCATTAATATGTTAGTAGTTGGCTGTTTTATCATGAAGAGAAATTAGAGTAAGATAGTCGAAACATTCAGTAAATAATAAAACAGGAAGCTGTGTATTGTGTCTTGGTTAATTACAAATGTATCGGATTCTTAGGGATCGCTAAAGAAGAAATTTGCGTACTGAGTAAAGAAGTAGTTCAAAGCTAATAGGTGCTTTGTTACAAACAAAACTCTCTCATGTCTCTTTGAGTTTAAGTTTGTTTACTCTTAGAAAAACTTGATTTCCTGTGTCTGAAGAAAATAAGCTTATAAAAAAGATGAAAAAGCTGCTATATAGCGCTCCAGTAAAGGGCGGCTAACAAATTAAGTGTTAATGAATCAAAAACATATGGATTACACTTCACTTCAAATAGAAATGATTTTAGAATCAAGGGGGAAAGTACTTAGCAAAATGTAAATAAGTCTTTGGCAATCTTAAAGCACAAACATTTGAGGTATCTTCAGAAAGCTCCTAGTTATTACTTTCTTTAGTCGTTATCTATCGTTTTCACTTCATAGAAGAGGTCAATCTCTCCATGCCCAAATGATCTTTCAAAAGTTTAACAACATATTGGGTAAGTTATAAACAAACATCCCAGAAGTTCAGAGATAAAAAAAGATGAAAGGAGAAAAGTGTATCAATTAACCAAAACCATCACACCGACACAGAAAAATCTGCTCTGCTCCTTGCTTACCATGATTTAAAAAACAAAGCCAAAATGTCAGTTGTCATGTACCTTTTAAAAATTATCCTCTTTTATATATACATATATATATATATATATATATATATATATATATATATATATATATATATTAAACTGTAGCTAAGATTTATATTTTCCAATTAGATCAATATCAATCTTTTTATTGCACAAGAACTGGAACTTATATGCTGTGGCTAATTCTAATTACAGTCTACATTTATAGAAAAACCTTTAAAAGATAACTGTCTTCATGCTTCTTTAGAATTGGGAATTTGTTCAATGCAAGAAGAAAATAACCCTGGATATGGAGTTCAGAATAGATATTTTATTACTGAGCAGAAACCTCTTTATTTAAGATAATTTAGGCATAATCGTAAGCTGTATTCACTCAAGTCCCTAAGAGACATTCTTTACTGGAAAAAAAAAAATGTTCTTCTTGAATGCAGCAATGTTTTTAACACCTAGTCTACTACCTTCCCAACAAAGAACAGTTCATGTACCATCCTGCATTGCTGCATGTCTCTTTCACTAAGGATTCTGTTCTGGAGCCTAAGATTCTTATTTCTTACTAGTGGACACTTAACTCAGTGCCTTTCAGACGGTTGGAAACGGGTGAAGGCTGTAAGTGTAAAAGTCCACTGGGATCACAGTCAGGGACCGGAAGGGTTCCATGTAGATGGTTTCAGGGCCCACCGTGTGTTCTCCTGCTATCAGGACTGAAGATGCTCTTCAGCTCTAGTTGACTTAGACCCTGCTTCCCACCTCCTAGACTCAGAGCAGCCTGTTTGTGCTCTGAACCAACAAGATTCAAGTCTTCTTTGCTTGGTAGTCACCACTCTGACATGTTGTTTATCCTCACCTACTTTCAAGTCCCCACCAAGCTTGTAAAATGCTCAAAGCCTTGGACCTGTCCCTCGGCTGCAGCACAAGATGATGAACATGTGATAACACATAAACACAATCCATAAGTGACTGTGGGATTTGATTGGATAGTTAGAGAATGCCATGGGTCATTTGGACCTTTCATGAATAAACAACTCTTAATGATGGAAAACTGAAGCATGTATTAGACAGAGTGCATTAAGCTATTTACTTTCCAAGAAGCGAAAGTATTAGTTACAGCTTTAAAATAAGCAATTTATAAAATTCAATGCAAAGGCAACTCAAAGTCTTAACCGAATGAGTTACTTCTTTTTATTAAAACTGTCTATGGCTTCCCACTGCCTGTGATAAATATCTATTCCTGACTAGTGTGCACTTTCCTAGTTTCCAGTCTACCTCTCTAGGCTGATCTCCCTCCTTCTTTCCATCCTTCTGTCCTTTGTTCCAGCCAAAACAAATTGCTTTCAGTTTTCAGACTTGCTTGGTATTTCCTGTCACTATACCTCGACTCACTGTCTCCTTTTTCTTAGGGATGATAATTGGGTCGATAATATTCAGTTCATAGGCTCATTATTTAATTGCAAAGACAGATTCTGAATACAGACTTTTGCATGGAAAAATCTATCAAGTGTCTCCACCTCAAGCCCCCATCAACATGCTTCCACTTTTTCTGTTTGCTGCCACCTTGCAATTTATGACCCACGTCAAAGCTTTCACTGCACTCCCTGGCTGTATTCCCCAAGTAGAGATGAGTAATACTTCCAGGAAAACGCGGCAGTCGTACCACAACACAATGCCCGCAATTTTCTGTGTCAATAACAATGGTTAGTTTTACCTCCTTAGTAATTCATCGGTAAATGTAGGTTCAGGTTTTCTTAATCATCTCCTTTTATTAAAAATTATAAATTGTATAGAACCTTCATAATAGAATTTCATCAAGAATGAACTAAATAACTCAATTGTTGCGGTCCCTACCCAAGTACACAAAAGTAGTGGATAAATAGCAAGGATAAGAGAACAGGGTGTGTTTCTATGTGTGTGTGATTCCCTGTATGTACGCATTCATGATAAGAGGTGGGCAGCTCCTTCTCAGAGTATCTTACATATTTCCACTGTACAGCCATCCCTTAATAAAAGCTATTCTAACATACAACAAAAATATTCATCTTCATTAATTGCATATGGTAGTTCTCAGATAACACAGACACTCAAGTAATAGACTTTTTAGTTGTTATACTTTCCAGTTACACTGTTTGATTGGATCTCTAAATTTACACTCCATTGTCCCACGATGCACAACTGTCCTAACTCTCCAACTCTGCCTAGTATCCTGCTAATTCTATGAGCTTCGATAGTCCATTCTAAAGTGATAGTTTCTTTAAGAAAATAATTACAATGTAAATTAGTCTTCAACAAATAGTAAGGCACGTTTTGGAATTAAATGCCTAAGTACTGAAGCTTTGCTTCCCGATAATGGTTAAAACCGTTATATAAGTTGAAGCATATCCATACAATCTATGTACCTAGAAATATCATTTCTTCTGTTGCTAATGAAGGTCCTACAGCACAAATTTATTAAAGGTATACGTTTGCATGGGATAATAATTGGGTCGATAATATTAAATTCATAGGCTCATTATTTAATTGCAAGGGCAGATTATGAATACAGCTTCTAAAATGTATTTTAATGAAAAACACTACATCCTGACCTAATCATATCAACCTTATGCTATCTAATTAAGGATGCAAAAAATCATTAGAGTCGCAAAATATTAGTTCCAGCTCCATCAGGCTGGGAGCTGCCCCTTCATGAATATATATTTTTTTACTCCATGATAAATAGTTAATGAGGTAAAAATGACAAAATTTGCATGTAGGCAAATTAGTTTAATAGAATGATGTCTTTTCTGACTACTGAAAGTGACCTTTTCCTTCTCAAAAAAATGGCTAAAATACTTTGGAATTATCATCTGGCTGTCTTTGCACAAATGATGAATTGTATATATGAACAATATAAAAATTACAAAATGCAATAATCCTAAATTCTCATCATACTCTAAATGTATTCTGTGCTTTTGCATTTACCAATTTAATAAAATGAAATTAAGCATATTATAAAGTGTCCATTTATGTGGCAATTTTTAATCCAGAGCATAAAAATGAGAAGCACGTGCTTAATAGCTAGCACTACGGCAAATATCTAGATCAAATTTTTAAAGCACAAGAATTCTAGACTACTTACTTGAAATACTTTTATATTAAAATGTCCACTCCACTCTTAATTTAGCATTTTAGATTATAGATGATTGCTCTCAATTAAACTGGTATAATATCTTGAAATCAGTACATCAATTATTCAACAGTGCTACCCTGCTTCCCTATTGAAATAAACTAGACAAGCAAACATGAAACAAGTTAAGAAGAATAACATACAAAAATTAATCACAAGGAAGAGAAAGGCTTCATAGTATAAACACCAGGTCATGAAGAGATGTGACAAACAAATAAAATATATAGGTCTATCATTTAACTTTGAGAATGTTTCTGTGTGCTTAACAAACATCACCCCAACAGCAAGAAATAACAGGTGTTCTACAGATTTTCAAATGAGTTGCATAAACATCTCTATGAGTCTCATCACTGATGGATGCTGAGTCTGTGTTGTGAAAGGAACAGCAGCAGTTCATCCAGATGTATTAGCTTCTGTTAATGGCTCAACAGAATCTAAGACAAAATATTTTACTTAAGACACAAATGCCTTTGATTAAATTGTTTACTTTGGTTACATTTAATCAAATTGTCTTTTCTCTGGTCCATTTGAATGTGTGCACACAGTCAGCATGATGGGCTACAAGCTCAAGTGACACTCTCTCCCTGAGTTCCACTCTTGTCCCTCACGTGTCAGCTAAGCCATTTTACAAAGACGAGAATAAATATTAATTTTAAAGAATTAAGGAATTTCACAATCTCCTTTAATTTTCCTTCTAGCACTTAAGCACTAGTTGATTTCTCCCTCCCTCCCTCTTCTCCTCTCTTTCCTCCTGTTCTTCCCATTCTCCCCCATCTCTCATTCTCTGTCTTCTCTAGCTAGAATAAAAATAATTCTCTATTTTTCTCTGTATTCTCTTGTTCAACTCAAATCATTTTGGTACTTAACTTTGGTTGCCTTCCAAATTTCTAAACTTCCATGTTGTGAAACTTAATGACAAAATAAAATGAACAGGCACTTCGAAATTATCCTAGAGAGAAAGTGCTCTTGGCTTGATTTTTAGGATCATTTTAACCACTTTGGCCTTTTAAAAAGTATGCTGTTAGTCAAGGATTTTTGAAGAAGAAACCAAAATGAATATAAGGTAAAGTAAAAACTGTTTTACTTCAAGTCAAGGACAGTGGTCTTGAAAATGTCTACTGTAATTTTAAACTAATTATTAAATTAACAGAATTCAAGACATATTGAGTATATTGTTAGTAAACCCATGTGGAATTTTTTTAAAAGCTAATGTTTAGGTTTCTATCAAGTAGAGAACAGGATGAGGTAGATCTTATGTCTATTATACGGGCAGAATAAATATGTTTAATAATTCGATGGTCCATGCACACATTCTTTTATGTGCTGAAAAAATAGACAATAAAAATGTACTATATTCTGCAGGCCCTGTTAGGGATTGAGGACACAAAGATGGAGAAACTATTGGTTTATTACACAAGAAGATCTTCGTCTAAAGAGGAAGAGGGACACACGGGGAGTTAATCCCTAGATTGTGTGTTAAATGCTGGAAAGGTCAAGTAAAACAGGCAGTTTTAGCAAAAAGGAGATGGTTCGCTCTGGCAGCTCCACCGAGAAAACACTCAAACTGAGCCCTAGAGAATAATTCGTTTGCCCGGTGGTACATGAGGAGTTGGGAGGCTGTCCTTCCAAACAGAGAGAAATGTACGGTAATGTGAAACAGTATGACATATTTAGCAAATTATCCATATTTTTATATGGCCTCCTCATGTTTTGCTAAGAAGCATTTGGTAAGAGGAATGTTGAGAGAGGATGGGAGAGATGAGCACACAGGAGATATCACTGGAGAGGTAGAAAAGAATCAGACCAGACAGCAAACACACAATAGTATGAAGTTATTGAAGGTTTTATGACAGGGGACTGCAGGGTCAGACTTGCATTTTAGAAATACTATTTTGACAAGAGAGGAGAGTGAATTCATGGACAGTGCAACAACGTGGCAACTGTAGCATGAGATTGAAGGCAGAGAAAGCCACTGGCAAAGTATGGCTGTCATTCAGAAGGTGTGTATTGAGGTCCTAGACATAGGTAGTAGCAAATGGAATAGAGAAGAGGAGTTATTAAAGAAGACAAAGAAAAGACTAGAAAAACTCTGAGTTTTAGATCTTTGTGATTCAGAGTACATGAAAATGCCAAGTACAGAGATTATGGAAGTGTAAATGGCACAGGTAAAATGTGTGCATTAATTAATTAACTAATTAAGTCGGTTTTGTTTGGACCATACTAGGTTTTAGGTAAATTTGGGACATTCATCTGGAGATATCAAGTAGGCTGCTGGATTGTATTTTGGGGGGACTCAGAAAGGAGGTGTATTCTGGAGACACGTATTTGATCATCTTCAGCCGGATGGAAGACACGGTTTGAAAGGAGGTTTATCAAAGGACAGTGTGGAGAGCCAGACAAGGAATAAACCAAGTACAGAACCCTGGGAGGTGCTGACACATAAGAGGCTGGTGAAGCCAATGAAAAGGCAAAGGAGATTTCTCCTGAAAGAGGGAAATTAGTCTAGCGGACTGACTAACAAAAGCTTCAAAGGAGAAAGGCAGAAATACTATCCCTTTCCTCCTGTTCACTCAAAGTCACTTTAAAGCTGAAAATCTTGTCATGTGTGGAAACTCATTCTCTTATGTTCTTCATAACCGTTGTGTAATGTTGCCATATATATTATATATATATATATATACACATATATATATGTATATGGCAGGTATCAATAAATATTTTTATAAGAAAATCAGAGTGCTGAACTATAAGTACCATCTGGTCATGTCTCCTCATTTCGACTAATAAAAAAATCAACATACAATTGAGTGGCAAGATTTGTACAGTTGTGGCGATCAAATTCAATAGTAAATGGCTTCAAAAACAATGTGAGAAAATTTAACAGCTGGCTGATACGCTAACAGAATGAGCTTCTTTCGTGCAGTCAAAACACAAATCTACTTCAAACCAACTCACCTTCCTTCTCTCACCATTGAGTCCTCTCCATTGCTCAGATCTTTTTACTATATAGCTTAGTTCCTGATTGGAAATCTCCAAATCGTATGGTATAAAAAACTTGGTTTCTTCACTGTGGATGCGCTGAAATGCGTCTAATATCCAGGAATCGTTGTGCAATCTAAAAGCAAAATCATTTGTTATCTGGTTTTTTTTCCCAAATATTGTTTGCTTTTTTCCAAAAATGTTAAACACTTTGTCTCTTTTATAAATTTCTATGTATTTAATTCACTAGTCCCCTTTCTTTTTCAGAAATTATTTGACTAAGATTCCAGAAATGATTTAATAGTTTTCTCTGCTAGATATCATAATCCAACAACAACAATTTGGGAGTTTTACAGCTATCTCCTAGAAGCCTACTATGTCTGAGTCTAAGTTATAGACTGTAGAAAAATGAGAAATATTTAGCCATTAGTTTGTATATGAGTGTCCAAATTAGTTCAAATGTAAGGGATTTGTCAAAGGAAATTTGAGTTTGGATTTATATTTCCTCAGCAAGTTGGTTTTAGAGTCATGCCACTAGCTCAGTCAGCACAGAGGTTTTGCTTGGTTGGTTGCTTGGTTGGTGAGTAATAAATGGACAAATCTGGTGAAGAATCTAATCTGATGAACCACTCATTTAATCTTTTCCCATTTTTCAAAACAACTCCAAATATTCATTTAGAAAAGCACTGCTTTTCTTGTGATATTGATAAAGTGACAACAAAGTATCTTACTAAAAAATATTAATACTTCATTAGTAACATTTAGATGAGTATTATAAACATTAATTAAGCCAATGCTTATAAAACTTTCCCATAAATTACCTCTAAGTTCAGAGAAGAGAAAGTGTGTATTCTATCCCTAATCTATCAGTATATTTGTTTTAATATAATGTTTGTTTTTTGTAAAAGTTTAAGTAAAATTAAAACTCTGGGGAAATATCATTTTTATCCTGTGACTTAGTGGACACTTGGCTGACCATGTTTGCCTGGAACCAGTTTAAGAAAGACAGAATTGTGCCACTAACAGTCTGTAGGCCAGATCAAGAACCCTAATGCATCACAGTAAATAAACTTACACATTACACACTTACACAATAAACTTACCCATTTGAGAAGTAAGTTTTTACAAGATGCCCAAAATATAAATTAGACTATCAAGATAATTAAGGATCACATGGAAATGTCTTTCTACACGGTGTGGAGAATTTTAAGTATTTTCTTTCAATGATCAGGATAATTATATTTTGCTTTAAATGGGCTAGATAATAAAATTTAAATGTATTGCTTTCCTATTATAATGGCAATTTCACATTCACTGTGTTACCTAGCTTTACCTTAATCCTGTCATTTACATATTTACATGTTAAAATCAAAAGTTAGTCTTACTCTTTATAAGTAACAGAGAGAGAATTTAAACTCAGAGTTAACTCCAAAGTTCATTTTATTCCATTATCTGACTCTTCAGTGAAAATAACTGACACAACACATATCTTCATTTAACTAGATCCTTTCCAAAATAGTAAAATAGATTTTTTTGACCCTTCTTGCCACCTAAGATGCATGTGTCTTTTTTTCCCCCCAACTATTTTTCATTCATTGCATAGTGGAAATACAGTCAGCCTTCTGTATCCGCAGGTTCTATACCTACAGATTCAACAAATCAGGGATTGAAAAAATTTTGAAAAAGAATTCCATAAAGTTCCTAAAAGCAAAACTTGAATTTGCTGTACACAGGTAACTATTTACATAGCATTTACATTGTATTAGGCATTGTAAATAATCTACAGATGATTCTAAGTACAGGTGACCCTTGAACAACATGGATTTGAATTGTTCAGATCCACTTACACACGGATATTTTTCAATAAATATACAGTCACCCTTCCTATGTCTGGGTTTCACATCCACAGGTTCAGCCAATCATGTATCACAAACTTAATACACAATCCGCAGTTCTACAGTTCACTGACTCTTAGGAGGTGGTACCTCAGGATTTGGAAGGCTGACTACAGGACTTGAGCATCTTATCTGCCGGGGACCCGGAAACAATCCTCCATGGATACTGAGTAACAACTGAAAAAGCAAAACTGCCACCTGGCGTCTCTGATGGTCCATATGGCTTGGTGCCATCTTGAAATACAACTACTATTCTTACTATGTTTGGAGATTCTAGGTCAGCCGTTTGAATGATTTGCTAGTTGTTTTGTTAAACAAGAACTAGGCTTTACCATTCTCTTAAGCTTGTTTAATGTAACATTCATCTTTTTCTTTTAATGGTGGTAAGATTTAATGTAGTTAGATTACTGTCGATTTGCCGCCATAAACATTTTCTGTATGAAGATTTTAAGTGCAGGATTATCAACAATGCAATTAACTTTGAATTAATTAGGAATCACGGCCCTGTTTCTGCTAGCTTCTGCTTCTTTTGCCCAGGAAATGTCTGTCTCCTCTTTACATCTCCTTCATTCTGTGTGAAAGAATCGTTATACAAACATCCAAGCCAGGATCTACAGGATGGTAAACAAATGCTTTACCAGAGAACAAAATGGCACACTGGAATATGGAAAGCTGTATGAAGGTCAATTATGTTTTATTTTGATTTTTAATTTTTTTTTTTTTTTTTTGCCATTTTGAGTGGCATTTCCCAGTGAAAAGCTTCACTATGGGTTGTGAATGAGTCAACTTACCAACCTCTATTAGTTTTTAGCACATTTCTCAGCTCTATAGAGCCAGCTTACACAAACAAGGAGAAAATAGTCTATGGTCATAGTTGTATATGCAAAATTTAGAAATAGAACGTTGATAGAATAGAATCTTGAACGTTGATAATTCTGTAATTCATTTGATAATATAATCAGTCAAGCAATATAACATTTATCCAAAAGTGAATTGTTTTATCCTTTTGGATATTTATGCAGTCCATACTGATCAAATTTGGTGAACATCTATTAAATATTCACTTTTTTGGTTCTCTGGAGAAAGTTAATGATTCCAGCTAAATGTTAGAATAATTTCTATTAAGATAAAAAATGTAAAAACAGTTCCAATTTCATAAATAAATCAGGCATTGGTAGACATGGATGAGAAAGAGCAACAGACTATTTTCTCTGTGTATTTACAGTATTAGAATCGTTCAATAAAATGTTAAATTTAAACCTTCCATGATCATATTTAGTTATGAAAGTTTGTTATTTTCAAATAGGTTAAAAATAACACAAATACATGCATGTATTTTCATATTTTTGCCATTTTGGGTATGTGTATATAAATATCAGATTGAATTGCATAAAATTGAAGATATTGGATCATATTGGATGAAAGAGAGAAAAGGAGAAAAGCAAACATGGAAAGAATTCTATTGATTAGTGAATCTAAAAGGAGAATACACAAGGTCATTGCACTACTTTTGCAATTTGTGTAGGTTTGTTTTTAATAAAAAGCTAAAATTTTATGATAGTCTACTGGAATACACATCATTACATGGTGCTGGTTGAAAATTTTAATTTCTTTTAACAATACAACTATTCAATATGTCTAAAAATTTTACATTTTTTAATTTCTTCAAAATGTAATTAAAAGAGAGACTACATTCCACCTGTTCGTAAAGCCTTAGGCATTATTGTTTATAGAAATAGGTCACATATTATGCCACAGGTTCTGGTGATGGACAATGAAACAAAGTAATTTACAAAGTCCTCTGCCCTGTGTCCTACATTTGAAGCAATTCACTGCTTGGTGAATGGCAGAAGCTATTATGTTTGGTTCACATCTGAATGTGGGTCATTTACAGAAACCTAGCACGTGACATTTCTTTTCAAGCTAAAAAGGACAAGTGTGAACATTTAGCTAATATAGTATTTTAAGGGTCATGAAAAGGATGGAAGCTATAACTTAAAATAGCTCTAAATTCAAAAAATATATAAAAATGAAGAAGAATCAAATAAGATTGCTTATTTCTAACTCCAAAAGTTACAAAAGATTTCAGCAGTATGGCTTTATACATATTGTAGTCAATGTGCTTATGATTTAAGTTTGAAAACTACTTACCTGCCGGTGTAAATACATTAGACTGTGGCAGGTACAGTTCTGAATAGACAGCGTGTAAACAGTCAAGTTTCCTATAGAGTGGCAAGCATATGCTTGCTAAAATTCATTCATTCTTTTTTTTAATATTTAAAATTTTTTTCTAAAATACAAATATTCTTTAGCAGAGTCATTGAACACTTTAGATGAGGTGTGACACTGAAGTGCTTATATGTATGGAGAAAGTTTTGGTTGGCTTTCTAGAAATACTTGAACAGTCACCATTCTGTTTAATAGTAATTAAAATCCAAATGGCTTTGGTATGAACTTGTACTAAATGGAGAAAAAGGGAAATACAAGGGAGCCATGAAGAAGAGAAAGAAAATAAAGAAGGGAAAGTAATTTTAGTAAAAAGAAGAAGAAACTCAGAAAATAAAAATGTTCACGCAATGGGAAATAGTGTAGAACCACCCCCATCCCTGCACCACCATTTCCAGAGACAGTCCCGTCACAGGTTTCTAGTTATGAAGTGTATATCCTTCAATGCATGTGTAGTCTCATGTTTGTAAGGGGACAATCATCCTCCTCATTCACTCCTCATTCACTCCTCATTCATGTATTTACTTGGTCAGCAAATATTCACATGTGCCTATCAAATGCCAAGTACTTGGTAAGTGCAACCAGTAGGGGAGGGGATAGGGGAAGATTCCTGGAAGGAGGTGGAAAGGAGCCCTCATGACAGAGTGATGGGGAGGTCACAGAGTGATGGGGAGGTCATAGAGTATTAAGGTTGTACAATGTGGGGAAGGAATGGCCCCAATCAAGAGACCTCATATTTGTAAGAGTAATAGAAGCCATTAAAGCAAGAAGAGATTTTTTTTTAATTAAAATGATTCTGGTTACAGTGAGAATAGATTAAAAGGGGCAAGAGGGAATATAAGAAGACTAGTTGAAGGCTGATGTTACAGTAAATTCATGGGAGAGATTAGGGCATATTGGACAGGGAAAGGACCCTATGGATAGAATGAGATGAACTAGTTGAAGAGCTAAGGAACCACCAGAACCTGGAGAAAGTTTGTATGGAGGGTGAGAGAGAGAAAGTATTTGAGGACACCTCCCAGGTTTGTTTGTTTGTTTGTTTGTTTCTTTTTTTCAGAACTGGATGGGTGATCTTGGCATTTACTGATATAGGAAACCCCTTCCTTCCTTCCTTCTTTCCTTCCTTCTTTTCTTCCTTCCTTCTTTCTTTCTTCAGAACTGGATAGGTGATCTCAGCATTTACTGAGAAAGGGAACCCTACGTGAAGAGGTGATCTGGAGAGAAGATAATGAGTTTCTTTTCAGAATGTCGATTTGGAAGTCCCATTGACCTATATATGTGGAGTTGTCAAAGTTAGTAGAAAGTTCTAAATTGCTTAATTAAATTCATATGTATCTTGAAAGAGCTAAATTTTAGAACTAAACTTAGCTGCCTAAATTACAAATCTGTTAGAAATACACAATTTAAATCAATTAACTTGTTCCAAAGGAGCAGATCAAGGTTTAAGTTTGATTTTACTACTCACATTTTAAAGATAAACGAAAGAGAGTCAGAGAGGTTAAACTATTGCCAAAGGACACACAGCTGGTAAGTAACAGAGCCAAGATCCAAGCCAGATATTGAACTACCACATCACAGCCATTCATTAGGCAAAAATTCACCACAGATGTGAATTTTAAGTAATCTTATTGTTAAAAAAAATTAAGAAATATGACGTAGAAGTAATATTGCAGTTTTGGGAGTTGCAAAGACTGCCTAAAGATAGGAGTTGCAACCTGAGGCAAATTACTTAAAGTCACGAAGGCCTGATTTCTTCATATGAAAGGAGATGACAGTAACTGGTCCTGAATCACAGAATGAGTCTGAGGTTTAAGCGAGGTAATCTATATACTGTACTCAAACCAGGGCTGGCATATACAGTAAGTGCTCAGGACACGACAAAAATTACTATTCAGTAACTAAAAGGAAAACATTAAAACTTTTCTTTGTAATCTCCATTTTGCTGATTTGTATGGCATGTGATGGAAGTTTTTTGAACCTATACTTGGAGATCCTGAAATTATTATGAGAGCCAATAATATATTTGTTAGGGTTAGGATTCTATTCTCTCTCATGACCACAAGGATCAGCTCTACGAGTTCATACTGTCTTATATTGCATTGAGGGAATTAGGTTATGTAGATGGATCAGGTTTACTAGGGAAACCCAAACTATAAAGAGTAAGTGAACCAGAAGAACTTATGGCAGTGTTTTCTCAAATCAAACTAATCTGTGAGGTCTTAGCCACTGAGAAAGCACAGGGCTGATAATAGGTCCTGGTCTCATGATCAACATCGATAGCACAGGTATTGCTCAAGCACTTAACCCAGACCTAAGGCTGAGACACCTTCTATCATTTGTGCTGCTGCAGGATGATAGCTCCATCACAAGCGTGTCCAAGATCACCAGAAACCCGTCTGCTGTTCTGAGCATCTAAGCATGCCACATATTAACCTACTTACCAGATCATTAAAGAGAAAAGACTACTCAGATAGGGAGGTGGTGTATAGGGATTGGGACAGTGGAATTGAGTATTGGCGAGAGGGGAGCTAGAGATCATTCTGCACCTATGATGTGGTCAGCACTTCCCAAGGTCCTTTGGATTTCTTACATACAGTGCCCAAGTGTTTTGCATTTCCCCTGCTATGTGCATAATTTTGACCCTTTAAAATTTCTCCTTCCACACTGCGCTGTATTTTTTAAAAATTGGCTGTTGCCAAAAAATTCAAACTAAAACCCTATCCTGATCACGTGGATAAATCAAGTTAACACACATGAGAGCCATGTGTGTACCTTTTCACATGTCTTCATTATACTCTGGATGAGTTCAAAATAAAAAACACTTGGGAGCTAGTGTCATTTGAACATACAGCCTGTGAGCCCCATTTTGTCTGAAACAGAAGGTGTATCTTCATCACGTAGATATTGTATTCATTTATTTGTTCATGTTTTTAATCGAACACATATCAGTTGTGTGTACATTGTATTCCAGCCACTTTTCTGGGTCCAGAGAGGAGACTGGTGAATTCTAGAGTTAACAATCTTGCCTTCAGTCCTCAGTCCAGAGTTTCAAGTTATTTTGCCTCTATAGTTCTTTTTCATTTTTAGTTGACTACTGATGTTACATTTAAAATATATGGTTCAGAGTTTAACATACCATTTTATGTACATGTAATCCTCATTGGCTTGTGGCAGCAAACCAAAATTGTTGTTCTTTTTGTTTGATTATTTGTTTGTTCAAGTGTTTTAGTGATAAGTATAGTGAAAATGCTTCAGGAAGATTTTTAGAGATTATACATAATGCTAAGGCAGAGAAGTGGAGAATAACATTGGCTTGTACGCATTTTGCTATCAGGTGCAAGTACTTACATGGAAGTGAAAAAGGTAACTTCATGTCCCCATGGCCTAAAAGAAGCCCAAACCATGAATTTGGACTGTGCCAACAAGATAATCCACACATTGTCACCTCATTCAGGTACTGTCTTAACACCTACTTGCTATTGGTCAGAACTCACATACCCACTTTCCCACAAGCTCTGGATTTAAATAAATAAATAAATAAACAAAAGGAGATCCAGTAGATTAGTTTAGTTTCTTTTATCCTAGAGGTACAGAAGCAGGTTAATTTACCAAAACCCAGTTCACCAAATGACTGATTAACAATTTAGACTTAATTGACCAGCTTTTATTTTATTCTTTTAAGAGAATATCATGTCAAGGAATGTTCTGTTTATCTCTGACCCAGCTTCTTGCAGCTATAGATGGGGAGAGTTGGAGTAGAAATAGACCCTTCTATTTGCAGAAGAAAAGATGGAAGGGGAGTCAGGATATAGCATGAAGTCAACCGCCCACATCAGAGAGCTTGGTTATGAGGAACAGAGGGAGGGTACTGATGGGCTTTTGGCAAATGGGCGATCAGTGAATTGATCTGGACCCAAAGCAATGAGCCATTTTGGTTACAATCTTTCAGTTTACTGGAGCTGACACAATGTAGCATCCGAATCTTTTAAAGAGCTCTATTCCTATACAAGCATATCAAAATGTACATAGTCCATTTCTGCCTATCAGGGCATAGAGTGCCCATAACTCAGTGACAATTTAAGAGGGATGAAAATTATTTAGCAATATTTAGAACTTTTTCCTTTACATGGTAAATAATATTTTGCCTTTAGTAAGGAAAATTGTAAAGAAGATTGATTCAGAAGTGGAAAATCTTTGATTATCTTATACATATTCCCTAGACAATGAATACGCTCATAATATTCTCATCAAAATCTGTCTTTAAATTATTTTAATCTAAATTAACTTTCCTAAGTAATAAATGACAGTAGCTAAAACTTATAAGGCTATTCAGAACTATTAAGACAATGATCAAGAAGACATCAGCACCCCCAATACTAATTAACTCGAGTACCAGTCTTTCAGATTTGTGTACCGCTTCCGGGAATATAAAAGCTTAAACAAATCTAACTGTCATTTAAATTGTGGTTTCTCATTCTCTGCATATTACAAAAAATATGTGTGCAGCCTATAGATCTTTTGGACTATTCAGATAAAGAATTTAGAGTTAAAGGATCCATATAAAATCAATAGAAGCTTTACTTGGAAGAGTTATGAAGAACGTTGCAAAGCTAAATATGCAGTAAAGAGTCTGAGAGGTATAGGTGGTCATTAGAGTTTCTCCCTTACGCCAATGCCTGTAGATGACCATCTATAAAAGTTTGGTAAAAAGGAAAATTTTTAAAAAGAAACTCTAGAAAAGAAGAGCTCTATCACATCCAAAACATAAGCTGATGAATTAAAATTATTTAAAAGAAAAACCAGTAAGATAAAATGGCAAAACAGTTAATATCTAAAGGTAATACAAACTTAAAGAACAGACCCGAAAAATAAAAAATAAAAGGATGTCTCATTTAGATCTTGACACTATCTACATCAAATGAATTCTACATAGCTTATGATAAGGAATTTATTGAAAAAATGTCCAACTTAATAAAAATAGAAGCAAATAATGGTAAAATTTCTGAATGAGGAAAGATTTTTTTTGGTTAAGAGATATTTAAAGTCATAAAAATGATCAAAAGACTTTACTGTATATGAATTATAGATATCTATTTTTTTTCAAAATAAAAAAATTAATTTAAAAGATAATTTTCAAATGGAGAAAATATCCACAAGCATTAATACTGTTATTATATATTATATATTAAACTCATATAACTCAGTAAGAAAAACATTTAAATACTCTATAGAAAGAAAGGCAAAAGGACACTTAAAAGGCAATTCACACAAGAGGAAAATATAAATGGGTGATAAGCATACTGACACTATTTAGTGACAGAAGATGCATGCACATTTAGAAAAGGATGAGATTTCATTTCTTTCATGAGATTATAAAAGGTTAACGCATGATGTGAACACGACTTGCTAAGTTTCCTCATGCACGGCTGTGGAGGCATAACTCTATAGAACTTCTCTAGAAAATAATTTCACAATAGTTATCAAATGTCTTGGAAACATCAAACTCTCTGAACCAGAATTTCTGGGTCTCTAGGACCCTATTCAAAGAATGAATGAAAATGGGGACAAGACCCTGAGGCTTAAGATGTTCATCAGAATTATTTATAAGATGCACAAAAATGAAAATAATCTATTGTCCAGGAATAAAGTAATATTTATATATTTTATACTGCTTATATGGTATAAAATATTGTATAGGCATTGTATGTTCATGAAATAACATGAAAATATCATATAACATTAAGTTTGAAATCAACATGTATCAGAGAAAGAAAATATCATATGATATCACTTATGTGTGGAATCTAAAAATGATACAAATGAACTTATTTACAAAACAGAAATAGACTCACAGACATAGAAAACAAACTTATGATTACCAAAGAGGATAGCGGGAGGTGGGAGGGATAAATTAGGAATTTGGGATAACATATACACACTACTATACATAAAATAGATGAACAACAAGGACCTACCGTATAGCACAAGGAACTCGACTCAATATTTTTTAATAACCTATAATGGAAAATAATCTGAAAAAAAGAATATGTATAACTGAATCACTTGCTATACACTTGAAACTAACACATTATAAATTAACTATACTTCAATTTAAAAAAACAAAACCAAACATAAAAATCAACATATAAAGTTATACTTACAGTACAATTTCAACTTTGTAAAAATAAATATACACAGGAAAATACTGAAATAAATTTATCAAAAGATTAACAATACTTTGTTTCGACGGTGAGATTATTGATGCTTTTATTTTTTGATTCTTTTCAGTAGTTTCAATTTTTTTACTAAATAACATATCCTTACTATAATAAGGAAAACCATTAAAAAGATCAATGCTTTTTTTACAGCTACAAAATCCAGTCAAAGTAATTACACCCAGATCAAGAACCTCCTTGCACAGAGGCAAGGAACCAGCATCCTGGTCAATTCTTCTCCTAGAGCTATGGAAAGTGAGAATTTTTCTAGTAGAAACACTTCAGCAAGAAATTATTCAGGCTCTTGGAGAAATGAGATCCAATCAGCCAAACTCAACAGGGTCCAATCTGGAGCTTACACAGCCAGTCCCCATAATGTGGAGCTTCTGGTGCCCAGAGCTAGACAAAATGCTCTATTAATGCTCTTCCTGCACCACAGCCTTGATCTTCTTTTATGCCAGCAGTGTTATCACGTTTTGACAACACTGATTCAAAAGCCTGGAAGAGTTAGGAGTGTTGCTTTAACATCTGGATTAAGAATGCTAACCTAAATCAGTCAACATGCACAGATCCATATTGGGATTTTTCACTGAGATGAGTTCTTATGATTTCTGTGTCTCTTTGCCTACTTTTATGTCAGAGCAAAATGCCATTTCATTGACCAGATGCCTCTGATGGTGACAGTGCTTGCTTCATAGAAGAGTTGGGCTGCCCAGCTCTCCACCATCTCAGAATAAGATAGTTTAGAAATATCAGTAAAGAGAGAATTATTCAGCGGACATGTTGGAGTGACTTTACTTATTTGTATGGAAAATACAGGTATTTTCCCTGTTGGATACAACTGTAAATTTATCATCATCCAAAGGACTCTTAAGAGCATCTGCTTCTAAAATACAAACAAAACCTGCTTACGGTTACTGAGCATGCCTAGTTCTGACAAGACAGGTTAAGCACAAAGACAGTGAGGGGCTGGGGGGAAACAGTGAGCAAAACTTGTTTATTCCTCCTGAATTTTACTTTAGTTTCATTCTCTATGATGTCTGGACACTTCCTCTTCCCTTAATCATTTCTTCATCCATTACAGATCTTCCCACTCCTCCTATCAACCCTTCCCCATGGGGTAATCTTTCGGTTTTATTTTAAAGCAAACAACTATTTGTTTAGGTAGCAAAAGATTAAATCCCAGTTATTTGGTGCATAAATTCTGTGCTTGCATTTTTTAATACTTTACAAGTACTCTTGATAATAAAAATGTAGACTTTGGAGCAAGCAAAGCATCGTTGTAAACACTTATCTTATTTTAAGTGAGAAGAGATATAGTGATATGGGAATGAAGGAGACCTACCATGACCCGATCATTTATTTAATCCTACAAAAGTCTAAACAACATGATACACTATTTTATTTCTTTAACCCCTCTAGGAAACTCTAGTCATATTAAGTAGTAGAGTTACACTTCATGTAGAGCCTCTTGTAAGATCCACACATACGTGTTACACAAGAAAATGCCTAAAATCCAGCAAGTGAACATCATTGCCTAAGGCTACACGACAAGTTAGTGATCAAATGAAAACTGAATGATCAGGGAAGACTTTCTTCCCTTCCCCAGGAACATAAGTGCTCAGGAAAGATGACATGCAGTGCTTCTGACATGTCCAAATATAAACCAAGACTGTGCCTAAACAACATGGATCCCCTGACAATTAGGCAAATTTACTACCCCTATGTTAGTGACCAAAGGGCCCCATCAGAGAATGATCAGTCTACTGAAGGAAAAGTTGAGTGAATTCACCTCCCATTTCATAGAAAATAATAATGGCTATCAAATGTGCTTGCATTTGCAATTGTCCTTATCTCTTTACCTATCACATCAAGAGATAAGACTTTTTTCCCTAAATCCAAGGTTTGTCATCACATGTACTCAACCTCGGGTCTTCAGAGACCTTGCTCAGTCAATCCTCCTCCCTTGCTTAGGCATCTTCCATATGTCTCTTTCTTTTAGAATTTTCATCTATGCATGTTAATATATTCAAACCACACCCATATTAAAAGCCACTCTTTTTAAAAAAATTTTTTCCAACCACTCTCCATTTGCATCATGGTTTTGTGAAAAGAATTGGCAGTAAGTCTTGACTCCGTGTCCTTCACTTAGCCCACTGCAATCTAGCCTCTACCTTACAAAGCAATGAAACTCAAGGCTTCCTCCACCCAAATCTGTAGTCTATATTGTTTTCTCTGAGCTCTATACTCATCTATATTAACTTCTTATGATATATTTTCCCTTGTCAATATCAAAGATATCTCAAGGTGAATCTGAGGGAAAATTTAACCCATTATCTCCTCTAAACGTTTACTCTCTGTGTCCTGTCTCTAGGAATGCTACAGTCATCCACCCATCTGCCCAACTCCAAAACTTAAGGTTCTACTAAATGTTATCCTTTCCTTCACCTTCCAATGAGCCCGGTAGTTATATTGGGTCACTTAACCATTTCTTAGATATGGCTCAACTGTCCATTTCCTGTGTCATTCATTCTCTTTAGTTAAGGCTTTTGACACTCTTTGCCTAAACTATTAAGATGGCTTTCTAACTAGACGTTCCTGCTTTCAACCTGGTCACTATTAAATCTCATCTTCTTTTCTATGAGCAGAGTGATCTTCCTAAAATTAAAGACATTTAAAATCTTTCAATATTAGCACTTTATCATTAGAACAAATTCAAGCTCCAGAACACAATATTCAAGACTTTTCTCACTTGGTCCTTGACTACATTTCTAATTTCAACTCAGCCAACTGCCCTCACCCTATATCCTATACTCCAGCCATATTAAAATACTTTTGATTTGACAAATATATTTTCTCATAACAATATGTTCTTATACCTCTTTCCTTCACCTGTAAACATGCTTGTTTTTCTTCTAGCTAAATTATATTAAACCTTCAAAACTTATTCAAGTGTTATATTTCAACCGAAGCACTTGGCTACTGTCCCTATGCACCTCCAGACCTGGGTTGGTTCCTTTCCTCTATGCTCCCAGAGACTCCTATGTTGACCTCTTCCTAGCACTTCTTAAAAAATTATGTAAAATACTTAGCATGATATCTACCCTCTTAACGATTTTTTAAGTGCACAGTATAGTATTGTCAATTATAGGCACAGTATTGTATAGCAGATCTCTAAAACTTAGTCATATTGCATAACTGAAACTTTATGTCTGTTGAATAGCAACTGCCTATTTCTTCCTTTCCTCAGCCCTTGACAACAATTATTCTACTCTCTGCTTCTGTGACTTTGCTTTTTTAGATATCTCATTTAAGTGGAATCATGCAGTATTTGTCCTTTGATGACTGGCTTATTTCACTTAGCATAATGTCCTCAAGATTCATCCATGTTGTTACATAATTCAGGATTCCCTTCTTTTTTAAGGCTGAACAATATTCCATTGTAAGTATATACCACATTTTTTCCCCTTTCATCTGCTAATGGACATTTAAGTTGTCTCTACAGCTTGGCTATTGTGAATAGTGCTGCAATAAAAATGGGAGTGCTGATATTTCTTTGAGATCCTGATTTCAGTTTTTTGAATAAATCTCCAGAAGTGGAATTGCTGGATTATATTACAAAGCTACAGTAATGAAAACTGTATGGTACTGGCATAAATACATACAACAGAGCAATAGAACAGACTAGAGAGTCCAGAAATAAATGCATGCTCATCAACTGATCTTTAACAAGGTACCAAGAGTACACAATGGGAAAAGGACGGTTTCTTCAACAAATGGTGTTAGGAAAACTGGATATCCACATGCAAAAAAATAACCCTTATATAAAACCATCCACAAAAATCAACTCAAAATAGAGTAAAGACAAGTATAAGACCTGAAACTGCAAAATTTCTTTTAAAAAAATATAGGAGGAAAGCTTCATGACATTGGTTTTGGCAATAATTTCATGGATATAAAAATGACTTTTAAAAAGCACAGGCAACAAAAATAAAATAGGACAAGTGGGACTGTATCCAAATAAAAAGCTTCTGCACAGCAAAGGAAACCATCAACAGAGTGAAAAGTCTTCCTAGCACTTTTTATACTGCCTTATATTTGTTACTTTTCTTGTTTTTCTTCACCCACATATTTTGCTTGTTAAATTAATGACCTGTCAAGCCATACTCAATGATATTCAGGATCAAAGTTGAAGGAGGATTCTCCTAGTGATGATTTTGGCAGGGGTGGGGAGAGAGGGGAGAAAGTGGGTTAGAAGAATGAGGAAAAGAGAAGTTTAGACAAGCTTTCCAGGAAATCTCCCAGAATGTCGTTGTGTATCATCGTGTATTACTCCTTGTTTCCTGTAGGTCCTTAGTTTGAAGAGACAAGTATAATGATTTAGAGCAAAATTAGTTCTCCCTATAATGGAGAAAAAATTTCTCCAAAAGAAATAATTTCCCGGCTGGTCTTCATAACAGTAAACACACAAGAAAGAGATTTCTGCCTTTGATGTGGAGACGTGGTTCTAACTTCTTCAACTATCTTCTCACAGCCCAGTCATAGAACAACAAGACTGGAGGCTGAACCCTCTGAGGAATGGAAGCACTGAAACACCTTACCTGAGACAATACAAATATAAAATCAAAGATGAAATGATGAACAGGAGCACGTAAAGTAGCACCGTGAGCACCACACCAAGGATTCCTGATTGCATGGTTTTTTCAAACATCCAGTACAGCTTTGCTGCATCAGCTACAGGAGTCTCCCCATCATGTGAAAGCCGCTGACAAAAGAAGATACAAATTAAATAAATAAATAAATAAAATAAGGGTGAAAACACTGATCATCAAGTTAGATTAATTTAAATACACAAAGACCATCTGAGAGTATAATTTGTTTTTAAATTACATTTTCAAGGTGCTGAAGATATCAGATCTTCAGCTGCAGGAAGAAAAAGAAAAAGAGTGGATGTGCAGGGTTGGTTTCCCAGGATTTTCTCATTTTCCCTATAGGCGTTTAAATGTGTGCACTCTACATGCAATCTATAAAGTAAAAGCCATGTTTTATTTATGTACTATTAACTTCTGAATTTAATGAGCACAAGATATGAAGAAATTAAATATGATGGTAGAAAGATTCTTTTCTCTCTGAAGCAGATTTGAAAGGAATTTAATTTGTTCTATGCATGAAATAGATGGCTTATTTTAGAAACTTATAAAAGTTATCAGGCTACTTAATGTGATCTTGAAAACCAAAGTTTACATTAGGTCAATTTAATAATAAGTCTTTATTTTAGACAAGGAAAACCATATTATATGTTGGGTTAGAAATAAATACAAGGCAATGAGGTCTTTAAAAGCAAATATAAAATGCTATGTACCTAAGACATTGTCACATGACATCTTTGACCTTTGAGTTTATAAAATATGAATGTTCTTTAATTATGACTCTCATGATCTCAAGTGTAAGTCATATGCCATATAAATGTAAATAAGGTATTTTTGTCCCCAATGTAAGAGAGAAAGAATTTCTCTACTTTTTAAACTGACAATTATATAAATATAGCTTAGTAGGGCACGTTTAAAACTAATCCACAGTACACAGGTACAGATAAAAACAGAACCCTAGAGAGGTTAATGTGTATTTTCCCTACACCAAAATATCTGTTAGTGATTGGGCAGTGATAGAATTCAGATGTTCTGACTCTCGACTGCTTCTTCCATCACCACTTCAGAACTTTCATTTTTATGCTCTGTACTTGTTAATCGGTTTACCGTGCAAAATGTGAGCTTGTTGCTAGGATTTTAAGCAGCAGATCTGTAAGGGTTACCATGCATTTCTCCTATTCCATATCTTACCTTCTGCTGCTTTTTGAAAAATAAAGACATAGACATGGGATTCGCTGATGAAACAGACAAAAAAAATGATATATGTTTGATACTGATAACATAATCTAATCAATAGCTGCTAATCATTCATCTGACCCACACGTATGGTATTGAATGTCTACTAAGCATCATTAAGCTCTGAAGATAAAAGAGTGAATAAGAGTATACAAAAGCCCTACCTTCTCGGAACTTACATAGAAGTGGGGATAGGGGTGGAAAGCAAATGATAGTAAACATGTAAGTAAGATGAAGTAACATACATGGTATATTAGAGAATGATATTTTGAGGAAAACCGTACAGCAGGAAAAACGTATAGGAGCAATGAGCTGTGTTATTAAACATTTTGATCAGAAAAGGTATCACCGAAAAGGTGTTATTTGAGCAAAGACCTGAAGGATATAAGGGAATGAGTCATACACCTCCCAAATGGTATTGATCACACACTGAATATTTTGATTCCCCAACTAGATTGTAAGTTCCTGCTTGGACCACTGGGGCAGTGGTGGTTACATCGTGTATCATTCACAGAGCATAAGTATCATCACTTCATTATAATCCTCCTGCTGGTTTGTTTTATATGTATGATGCCTTAGATTTTCCAGTTTCTTCCCAGATGGTCTCTCATTTGACTCTCTCAGCAAACTGTGAAATGAGTAAGGTAGGTGTTACTATCTATGGGTATTCTTCCTGTTTTGTAATTCATTGAGGAAATTGAAGACTGGAGAGGTTGACTGATCCAATGCCATATCGCTGACAAATGGCTGAGTTGGGGCCAGAATAGTTCTCTCTATTACTCCACAGTCACTACTAATGGATGTACAAGACATTTGCTGAGTGAAAATGCTTGCATTCTACCTTTGTTTGATCTTTGTTCTTTATCTCTCTGTCTCTATTGAGGGAAGGAATGATGCCATATCTAGTCTATATCTTTTAAAATCCTGTGCAGAGAGTAAGTACACACTGATCAATTAAAATATTCAACAGCAAATCTTTTCCCTACTTTTTATCTAGACAAAGGCTCAGTGAGAGAATGAATTTATGAACCCAGTGGAATTACTGAGCATAGTATCATGGATGGGGGCCACGGGCATGCATTGCCAACCTCTGAACCAGCAAACTGAGAGACAGGCAAACTCTTATCAGCAACATCAAGAGCCAATCAATGCTTCAGCCTCAAATCATTCCACCTGCCATATATCCTTTAGAGTTCCATGAAAAAAATGGATCCAAGACAAAAATTTTTAGTGAAATTAGGTAGCATCTCTCCTGACCGGCCAACTGCGATCAAACACAGATGATTCTGAGCTTTACCTGCTAGAAGGAAGTGATGAAAGGATTGGAGGTATGAACTCGGGCAACCTGAATTTCATTAGTGACGTTGAAACTACGATAACCATGACGCCACGTGGAGCTGTAGCTCTCCAACTTTAATAAGCAGGAAAATCACCTGGAAGTCTTGTTAAAACCCGAAGCCCCTTCAGAGGCTGGCCCCACTCCCAGAGTTTTTGCCTCAAGAGTGAGTGAGGTACAGGGCCTGAGATTCTGCATTTCTGTTAAGTTCCCAGGTGAAACCAACTGCTGTTGGTCCAGGGACCTAATTTTGAGAACCACTGCTTTAGAGCAGTTCTTCTCAAACTCCAGGGTGCTGTTTATCACCGTAGAGCACGTTAAAACACATCTTTTTACTCAATTGGTGACAGTATCCAGGTATGGACTCCAATGCTGCTGATCTGTGCATCACACGCAGCTTTCGAGTTTTCTTAAAGACAGCAAAAGTGGATGTCATCGGCAATGAAACATGATGGGTTCTAACTAGAGATCAATAATGGTGCAGATTGGGAACGAGCCGTCAAGCTTTTCTTTCCAAGTGGAGAAAGATATGGGTGTTACACTCATCTATTAGAATCCAAGTCAGCTTCCATCAGGTTACAGACTTCTGAACTGGTTCGGAGATGGCCCTACTGGAGGCTACTTTCCTGTAGATGACATCAGAGGCCCCAGAGTAAATTAAGACAGCTCATTTTGTCAGCTGCCTTTGATACAGTGGACTATTCAGCTAGTAATCTCTCTAGGGGACCTGTCTAGAAGAAGGAAAGCCATTCCAGGAGAGCCGCAGACTTTCCTTATGAGGAGATCTCAGAAGACCATAAAGGACAGCAGCTCATCCTCCCCAGATGGCTTCCCATGTGGTGTTGCAATAGGACCAGACTGGCCCCGGGAGGAACTGTGAGAGGCCATGAGCTATGGTCCTACTGGAATGCGGACAGCATCCCTCTCTACATCTCCTGCTCAACAGACCTTGACGGCACAGTCTTGTCCTTACGAACCTGGAGTCTAATCAAAGGGTTATAGGAACTTAGGATGGGGCAGAAAACACGACCACTTCTGACGGACAAGGCTCCCTCTTCTGACCTGTCATCAAGGTGGTCCATGGTACTGAGGCTTCAAGGGTGGTCACAGGCTAGAACTTGAAAACAAGCCTTCCAAGCACTGACAAACTTTCCTTGGCAGGGAGACTAGAAACTAGGTACATTGGTAGGCTCGACTTTCACTGCTTTTAGTTTGTTTTGATAATATTAAAATGACCTACATGGCTGCAGAGTCAACTGTCACATTTGTCTGCAGGTTCTAAGCAGAGGTCATTCCACTCCAAAATAAAAAGTCAGAATTCTCACACAAGGCCTAAAAAGTCATTAGTGGACTCAGCACATCAAGGACCCCAGTCTTGTTGAGAGCAGCCCAGGAGCCTTGAGCAAGTGAAAGCCAGCCTAGCAAACAGCCAAGGGAAGGGAGACACCTTCTCAGTAGAGGGTCTATCACCTTGTCACCGTGTGATCTGGTCCGTGGAACCAGCATCCTTGGCAACATCTAGGAGTCTGTTAAAATGCAGAATTTCAGGCCCCACCTGCTGAATCAGAATTTGTATTTTGATATGATCCCCAAGTGACTTGCAAGCACATTAAAGTTGGAGACACACTCTTGTAGCGTAGCACGGCCTGAGAGATAGGAATAAAAGAGTAGCAGGCTTTGCTGATCCTAACTGCCTACCACAGCACCGCATTTTCACGGGTGCGGAGTGGACAGCAATTTGGTCTTCAGTTCTAAGAGCACGTGATTAATGGTAGAACCCATTTCAAATACTGTTAATAAGCAGAGTCCATCAAAAATCCCATCCCTATGATCTGCTAGGCACAGTGAATATAGGCTAAACACATATATAGCAGTTGGAAACCTTTCTTCTTAAAAGGAGAACTACACCAGTTAAGGAATACTATTACATAAATTCAGATAATTTGACAAATGAATATTTGACTTAGAATCATTATTAGCATTTTTATACATAATCATATGTTAGTGCATCATTCTTAATTTTGAAATCCTAAAACTATATATTTTAGAGTGAACATGCACCCTTTTGTCATTTCATAAACATCACAAATGTCAAAGTAAATGCCTAAGGAGTAATTTTTAAAATTATTTATTACTTAGAAATGTTTAAGACACTCTTATTCTTCTTCTTGAGTATATCTATTATGAAAGCGTATTACATCAAAAGGAAATAAATAACCTAACCAATTAAAGGAACTATTGCACGATTACTTTTTTATAAAGTTTGGCTGTGAAAATCCTTAATATTAAAAAAAAAGTTACCAAAAATGTTACAAAAGAAAGCTTCTTTGTAATAATTTTGAAAAGTGTATCAATGAGTTTGGATTTGATCTCCAACATTATTTTCTACCTATTTTGGAAGTGTTTCTTTAACATAGCTAAAATTACACTTAAAATGATTATATTAGACATCCACAATTTTTTATTATGAGAAAAAATGAATAACTTCAATTTAAGATGAATATTGAATTGTACATGACTATTGAAACTTCCCGTGTCAACTGATTTGTGCACTAACGTTACATTCTATGTCAAGGACTCATATCCCGATTATTTTACTTGACTTACCCCCAGGACAGTATCCACAATAAACACTGCCAGTGGGTCCAGAACTGTCCATAGTCCCATGGTGATGATTAACTTTGACAGGACATCAGGGCAGAAGGCAAACAGTACCTGACAGCCCCATCTGATCAGAACCAAGGGAAGTACCATTGCGTTCAGCATTAAAGGCCCCATCACAACCACAAGCAACTCTTCTCCGATGCGAAGTAAAGAGGTTGGGTAGCAGAGCTCAACCGTGAGGGGGGAAAAATGGAATCTATGGGAAAACAAAGCAATCACACGTGTGCAAAGGAGAAAAATTCTATAATTGTATAGCATTGTATATGCTGCATATACAAAACACTTTATAGAACGAAATGCTTTCTTTTTTTTGTAGAGAAAATTTGACGCTTAATAGTACCCCAAAAGTAAGTGTTGGAAGTCTTCATCTTTTCCTTAGAAACTCCTCAACAGCTCACTTTTGAGGAAAAGGCAAATTCTACCTTGTTCATTGTTCTTGTAAATTTCACATGCCATCATAGAAAGGATATCATTTTGATCCACTGAGCAGAGCATTCTTTAGACTAAGAACTGCCCGGCAGGTCACACATACTCATTAATAGGCTATTTGAAATGCAAAGTATATCAGTGGACTTAGTAATGACTTAATCTCTAACAGATATCAGAAATATAAATAAATCTCATAATTCTCCAGAATTTTGACATCACTGATTAATTTTGTTTGTGATTCCTCTAGCTAGACCCCCTAAATACAACAACAACACTGCTGACAGCAAAAACATCTAAAGGGACAGCTTGACCTAA
This sequence comes from Eschrichtius robustus, assembly GCF_028021215.1. Classification (NCBI taxonomy): domain Eukaryota; kingdom Metazoa; phylum Chordata; class Mammalia; order Artiodactyla; family Eschrichtiidae; genus Eschrichtius; species Eschrichtius robustus. The sequence goes on along the minus strand of NC_090835.1, from coordinate 101,558,156 downwards.
GGCTTGAATCCAAGGTGAGCCCAGTAATTCAAGCAGCCTTCACCCAGGCTGTGGCACTCTCTTTCCATGCAAAGTGAGCCTTCGTTGACTCTAATTTTCCCCTCCCCTGTGTTTCAGCCTTGTAAAGCTATTTTGTAGTTAATCCTGCTTGTGCATCTCAGCTCTCTACTAAAAAGAGTTCTTATCAGCTCTCTACTAAAAAGAGTTCTTCATTTATTCCATTCCTTGACCTTTGCTCTGAAGGCAGTCTTTATGCTTTGTTCTTAGGCTGTTGTGAATATCAAATAAAATAAGGTGTATACATTTCTTAGCAGAGGACCTAACAGAGTAAAAGCAGAAAAAATGCTCACTGTTGCTGTAGCTATTGTCATGTCTCCTAACTACAATGTGACATGGAGCTAATGTATGATTCGAGCCTGCGGAACTAGGCAATAGTCAACAAAACATCCTAACGTGTTAGGTCCTCTGTTGCTTAAGAAATTGAATAAGCTGAGCTACCAGGATATTTTTTTGCAGTCTCATTTCATTAACAACCAATAAAGATAGAGCTTCCTTTTCTATTGAAGAAGTAAGAGAGCAAATAGCAAAAAGCAACTAGCCCAAGCATATAATATTTATCCTTTCTGCTTTAGAAACTCTCACACAAAAGAAAGAAAAAAAGAAAGAGGAAAAAAAAAGAAGGGAAGAAAGGAATATAACAGCTATATAAAATTCTGCCATGAAGATACAGTTATTTAGTAGATTTAAAGTTGCATATTCTATAATATATTCAGATATTTGTGATTTAATTACAAAAGATGATCGAAAACTGTATGTGTGTATGTATAACACACACATATTTCTTCTCAAAGTGTCTTAAAATAGTTTGCAACCTTCTTAATTGAAAATATACACACATCTCTATTTTTATCCATACCATCTACATTTGAGAAAATGAATTTGACTTGTATTGATATCTATCTGTTGGTCTATCTATAGTGTCTCTGGAATCATGTTTATGGAGAGATAACCTTTAAAGTGTCATCTTTTTCCAGAGGATAATGGCCCAGAAAGCTGTCTGGGCTTGAGTTCAGTAATTGTTTGAATTCAATCATTTTGCAGAAGAAGCAATCTTTGCTTCTCTGAGTATAGGTAATAAATCATACTTATATTACTTCTAAAATACCTTCAGCCTAAGTCACTCTGATAAAATCAAAATAGGATAAAATATTGTTGCTAAATTCCTTTTTGGATTCTGCTCAGATATTAGAACATATTTGAATCTGCTAAATTTTAAATAAATATTGATGTACCTGTTAAGTATTTGTATATACAGGCCCCAAATGAGAAGATAACTGTAATAGACATTCCTGCTCTTAGATAAAGACATTTTTGTCTTCTCAAATCATACCTGCATTTTAGGTCTTATAGTAAATGGATGGGAGAGGAGTTTTTTACTTTCATTTGGCCTCTCAAGATGAAAATGCATTCCTTTGACTGTCAGGGGAAAGCACTCACTTTGTAACAGGAATTGAAATGGCCTGGAGGAAAAGCCACTGGCTGAGGTAATGCAGGTAGAGCCGCAGGAACCAGAGAGAAGCCGTCAGCAAGATAATGTACCAGAAGCCCTGGCTTTGCCATTGAGCGAACTGAAGTTCTGAAAACACTGACGCCAGCACAAAATAGAGATGCTTGAAGAATTCTCCAGATCCAGTACTATCAGCTACTGAAGAACAGCTACAAACAAAGAAATAATAGATAAATTCTGAGCTTAAATACAACCAAAAGTAAGATATTTTGAGAATAATAATAAAGACATAGTGAAAGTAAAATTGAATGAAATTACTTCTGAGCTACCTGGGACTCAAACTAGCTATGTTCCTTTTTGCTATAATGGATTACTAAAGGGGAACATAAAAATACATGGATATGGGGACTTCCCTGGTGGTCCAGTGGTTGACTCCGTGCTTCCACCGCAGGGGGCACGGGTTGGATCCCTGGCTGGGGAAGTTCCATGTGCCATGTGGTGTGGCCAAGAAGAAAAAAATAAAAAAATAAAATACATGGATATGGAAATGCAAATCAAAACCACTAGGAGATATCTCCTCATACCTATTAAAATGGTTGCTATCAAAAAGAAAAACAAAAAAAAAGCCAGAAAATAACATGTGTTGATGAGAATGTGGAAAAATTGGAACTCTTATGCACTGTTGGTGGGAATGTAAAATGATATAATTGTTATGGAAAACAGTATGGCAGGCCCTCAAAAAATTAGAAAATACAACTACCGTATGATCCAGCAATACTCCTTCTGGGTATTTATCCAAAAGAATTCAAAGCAGGATCCCAAACAGATATTCGTACGCCTATGTTCATAGCAGCATTATTCCTAATAACCAAAAGGTGGAAAAAGCCTAACTGTCCATCGAGTGGAATATTATTAGGCTTAAAAGGAAGGAGAAAAAAAAAAAAAGGAAGGAAATTCTGCCACACGCTACAACATGGATGAACCTTGAGGACATTATTGCTAAATGAAGTCAGCCAGTCATAAAAAGACAAATATTGTGTGATTCCACTTATAGGAGGTGCCCAGAGGAGTCAAATTCAGAGACACGGAAAGTAGAATGGTGGTTGCCAGGATCTGGGAGAAGGGGAAATGGGGACTTATTTAATGGTACAGAGTTTCAGTTTTACAAGATGAAAAAGTTGTGGAAATGGGTTGCACCACAATGTGAATACGCTTAACACAACTGAACTGTACACTTAAAATGGTTAAGATGATAAATTTTTTAAAAAATAAAATAAAGTAAAAAAACATGGTAAATTTTATGTTATGTGTGTGTTACATTTTTTAAAGAAATATGGAAATAAATTATTATAAACAATAAACTTTTTTAAATCTTTAAAATCTATACCATAGTCCTGCTTACCTCACCTACTCACAATGATCCCTCTTTATTAAGATTAAATTATTGGCATATAATTTGTTCAAAGTTAACTATTTCAGGTTGAAAATTGAAATGAGTGATTAACATACCACTAAAAACATATGAATGAGAATTCAAAACTTAAGAACTCTTGTATTCTTTAACACAATACTGACATTTTCTGTTGAAACTAAACATGAAAGAGCTACATACAATTATTCTGATTTAGCTCTGGTTTCCTCTCTCTGTTTTGTGTTGATGGCAAGAGATGTTTTCAAAGTTTCTAAAATTGTTTGCAAAAAAAAAACAAGGAGGGGTTGGGGCCTGAAGCAGAAAGAATCATCAGTGTTCATGGGTACTGTGTTTCTTTTGGGGGTGATATTGTAAAGTTGACTCTGGTGATGGTTGCACTAGTGTGAATATCCTAAAAACTTTAAATTGTACACTTTAAATAGGTGAATGGTATGGTAAATGAATTATGTATCTCAATAAAGCTGTTCAAAGAAAAAAGCTAAAATAAAATAAAATAACAGTTTGTAAGAGAAGAGATGAAGAGGCTATCTGAAAACATCTGGGGACAGAACTCATTCCCCACCCATTCCCATGACTACGTGCAGTGAGTATTCAGTAGAGTTACCATAGCTTAGTGACTGAAGTACAAGCTCTAGAATCTGACTGTCTGGGTATGAAATTCCTTTCTACGCCTTTGTTTCCTCATATGGAAAAGGGAGATGAGAATAGTACCAATATTCCAGGGTCAGTATGACAACTCAGTTAACAGATATAAAACACTATGAACAGAGCTATTCCTGGGCTACTATCACAAAATAATAAACACTCAATAATCTGCTTCTCCCTCATTTTGTCTTCCCATATTTAGCAGAGCTACTTTGAAATAAGCTGGCTTTCCATCAAGCCCAAGAAATGTATGAGATCTGTCTAAATGATTATATGGTTCTTTTTTTTAAAGAGATTTAAACATGGACATGCATATATTTGTTATTTAATTAAAACTGTAAATATCATTGGTATATACTATCATGGGTTTAATAAAATGTCAGTTTTATTAAACCAGTAATTGATCTTTATAAGAACTAGGCTCCAAGTTCCCAGATTAACTTGTCTAATTCTATTCTAGAAAAATTCAGCAAATTCCTCAACCAAAAATAGTCTTGATTATAAACACGTTACCAAAGGAGAAGCTGGTACCATAGTAAGTAGTTCAGTGGCTTAGTGACTAACCACAGCAGTTCAAGGCATTGTAGGAACATTAACAGGAATGGAATTCATAGACAGATTCCAAAGATTTTATATACAAAAACTCATCTCTCTCTGAAGACTATCAAACATACTGACATTGTATCACCAAAAGAAGCTAAATAATAGAAACAAGAGTCTTTGGGAGGGAAAAAGAAGAAAAACAAAAAACTAACAACACTAAGTAAAAGAAAACCCATTATTCCCTTTAAAATACCAACCCATGACTTTAGCCTTTTGGTCTGCACAGGGCTAATAAGGCACTGAACTTGACATTGACAATTTATTTTAGTTGTTCTTGTGTGTATTTTTCCATAAAGGTGTAGAGCATCATCTAACTGAAAACCATGTGCCGGCTTTCTACTAAGCATACTTTTCAGTTACTCAAATGAGGAATAGTTAAACAGGAAACAGACCCCCAAGAGGCTTTGGTTTACCAACGGTAAAATTGTCAGGAGACTGACTCTCTTAAAGAAGGATTCCAGAATACTTTACTACGTTTACCATCATGTGAAATGAAACCCAGGACTTTCTACACTGCTAAAGGAAAATATTCTGTGCATGATCTCCCCTTCAGTTAATTATTCTGTCACTGTTTTGCCTCTTCAAAGAGAAGACAAAATCAAACACAGATTTGGCATTGTGTTGTTAGCAAAAAACTGGAAAATCTCAAATGATGCAAAACAGAAAAGACAGTAGCTTCTTTGACCTTTGGAATTTTCCACTGTTCTTTTCATCTATTGACTAAGCAGCTTAAATATTTATGCACAGAACCCACTATCAAGTCACACTTTTACCATTAGTTTCACTGATAAAATGTTTCCCATCCACATTCAGATCCACGTTATTTGTTTATGGGATGTTTGATTTAGGGTAAATAGCACCAGAATTTCACTGTGTACCATTTATATCTAATTCAAAATATTCAATTTTCTTGCACCTCGTCAACACAATTCAGTATTTGTTTTTATTTGTTCATTTAACAATAGTAACTATAGCATCTGGATTTAAAGAATTAGGAAAACCTTGGCATCAATCAGAGTTTAAAAAACTGTATACTGCAAAGTTAGAAACTAATAAAAGAATCAGTTGATGAAAGATGATGCCAAGTAAAAGGATGTATCAAAAAGCTCATTAGTCGAACACAGCTAGTCAAGCATAGCCTTATAAACAACTCCCGAATGATGAGAAAATCTGAGTCCTTCTCTCTTAATCATTTTGAACTTGCACCTGAAATCTAAATGTGCACCGATATAAAACTGTATCACAATGCTCTCTCCATATATTGTTCTTAAAATAGATTTCATTCAAAGGACAATTCTGCATCCATGTTTCCAAATTGTCTTGAAAGAAAGCGTCTTTTTCATTCTTGTATACATGCAAGACACACTATGAAATTCAGTGCCATAGTACAATATCTTCATCCACATTTCAACTGTTCTTTCCTTCCTCTGTAATCTTTCTTGGTTATGTACAAAGAGTATGATCATCAAAAGGATAATAAATGGGCTCTGCCACTGGGGTGTGTAATACGTATAGTGGGAATTGATTTGTTGGTTATGAAGGCAGCCATAGAGCACACAGATCATTGCAAAATCACATTGAGGCCAGCAGCTACTCCTCCGTTCGTGCAGGCGGCTCCTGTATCGCTCACGGGGTGAGCTGCCAGAGGGTGAGAAGAATGGTGAGGTCATCCAGTATTCAGCTATTAAATGAAACCTATTTCTCTGAACTTCAGCCACATTTCATATGACACACATATATCCCCCTTCTATGCCCAGTCCTTATAGAGACCTGAAATCAAACAAGATTTCTATGATCCATCAGTGTAATAAAAAAAAAAAAAAAGACCAAGATTGCTTTGAAAAAAAAGCATGGAATGCATTCTTAAACTCTCTTCTTCAGTGAATGAGTCCTTAGGAATTTGTATATGACCAAATCTTAAGATCTGTCAAGTGAAGAGGAATTAGACAAATGAGAGTGAGGGTGTAGGTAGAAAAGCTGGGAGGGCATTCCATCACACAGGTCATTCTCAGAATAAAGTTCCATTTCTAAAACTGAAAGTAAGTTGAGCTGGGTGAAGAAAGTCTTTGTATCACTAAGTAGTAGTGATAGAGGGTGAAGCTGAAGAGGTAGAAGAGGCCTTCTTTTTTTTTTTTTTTTTTTTTTTAAATTTTTTATTTATTTATTTTTGGCTGTGTTGGGTCTTCGTTGCTGTGCGCGGGCTTTCTCTAGTTGTGGCGAGTGGGGGCCACTCTTCCTCGCGGTGCGCGGGCCTCTCACTGTCGCGGCCTCTCTTGTTGCTGAGCACAAGCTCCAGACACGCAGGCTCAGTAGTTGTGGCTCTCGGGCTTAGTTGCTCCGCGGCATGTGGGATCTTCCCAGACCAGGGCCCGAACCCGTGTCCCCTGCATTGGCAGGCGTATTCTTAACCACTGTGCCACCAGGGAAGCCCGAAGAGGCCTTCTTATGATGGGACCTGGTCAGCTCGTGCCATATAAAGGAGTTTGGGCTCTATTGTGCCACCATTAATAGCCCACGAAGTATTTTAGGGTAAGGGAGACAGGGAAGGCTACCATGTTTGTAGTTTGGAAACATTGCTCCAGTTGCCAGATGAAAATGTGTGGAGAGGGTCCAGACTCAGGGGCAGAAAGGATTACGAGTTAGATGATGATCTACTCCGTGCTGCTCAATGGAGAGCAGAACAGTTGCATTCAGAAATATGGGCGTGGATATTCTTGGTTGTCACGGTGACATGAAGGGTGGCAAAAGGCAACACGTTTCTGGATAACATGTTTGAGAGCCTCAAACAAGGAAGAACTCTTGCACCCTGTATTAGTTCCCTAGGGCTACCGGCACCACAATCTGGGTGATTTCAAACAAAAGAAATGTATTCTCTCACAATTCTGGAGGCTACAAGTCCTCAATCAAGGTGTTGGAAGAACCATGCTCTCCCTGAAGGTTCTGGGCTTGGGAGGAGGGAGCATAGAAGAGGACAGATCTTTTCTTGCCTCTTTCAGCTTCTGGTAGCCCCAGGCATTCCTTGGCTAGTGGCAGCATAAATCCAACCTCTGCCTCCGTCTTCACGTGGCGATCTTTGTTTTGTGTGTCTGTGTCTTCACATGTAAGGATACCATATTGGATAAAAGGCCCACCCTACTCTAGGACCACCTCATCTTAACTTACATCTGCAATGACCCTCTTCCACGTAAGGTCACATTCTGAGGTACTAGGGTTTAGAACCTCAACATTTTGTTTGAGGGGATACAATTCAACCCATAACACGCCCAAATGCCAGTGGTAACCCTCTTGAGGGAAAGGGAGTGAGAGAGGTGGAGGGACAAACAAATAGGTGGATTTGAGAGATATTGCCTTACAGTTAACAAGACTTAGAGACTGTTTGAATATGGGGTCTTAAAAAAAGACTCAATAGTGGTCCCAAAGTTTCTGGCTCAGGTAGCTCATCCAAAGGTGACTGAGTGGAGAACATATGAGAAAAAAAATTTGATGGGGGAAAAGGGAAAAATGAAAAAAACAAAAAACAAACAAAAAACCCCCAATAAGCTCATATTGACCTGCATATGGAAAATGCTTATGATATATCCAAGAGAATTTACCCAATAGTCTGTTGTACTTATGGAAGTGAAGTTCAAGAGATATCAGAGCTGGAAACATTAGTTTGAAATCACCAACATCGTAATAAGGAGCCATCAGCATGGCTGAGACCCATCATCAACATACAGTATATGGAAATGATGTGAAACCTAAAAAATCATACAAATGTTGGTCACTAGGTTAATATAAATTTTCTCTAAATGGAATTAGCTATCATGACATTGAGCAATATAAACTCAAGAATTCATTGAAGAGATTTTTTTCCCCGTATGCTGGCTTATAGCTGCAAATCACTTAATCTGGACAATACCATCCTCTTTCATTTACTTCCCTAAAAAAAATGGTTTATGGACAAGAGTTTTTAAGGTAAGTGAGAATTTTTGGCAGCTATTATGTATTGAACACACTCTAATATATATATATATATATATAATAGCTAGTTTATAGGGGCACTTTGGATAACATGTGTTACTATATACATTTTGCAGATGAGAAAATGAGAACTAAGAAAGTTCAGATTATCAAAAAAGACATGCGGATGGCCAACAGGCACATGAAAAGATGCTCAACATCGCTAATTATTAGAGAAATGCAAATCAAATCTACAATGAGGTATCACCTCACACCGGTCAGAATGGCCATCATCAAAAAGTCTACAAATAATAAATGCTGGAGAGGGTGTGGAGAAGAGAACCCTCCTACTCTGTTGGTGGGAATGTAAATTGGTGCAACCACTATGGAAAACAGTATGGAGGTTCCTTAAAAAACTAAAAATAGAGTTACCATATGATCCAGCAATTCCACTTCTGGACTAGAAAGATAAAATTCTAATTTGAAAAGTTACATGCACCCCAATGTTCATAGCAGCACTATTTACAATAGCCAAGACAGATGAGTGGATAAAGAAGATGTGATACATATATACAATGGAGTATTACTCAGCCATAAAAAACAATAAAATAACGCCATTTGCAGCAACATGGATGGACCTGGAGATTATCATATGAAGGGATGTAAGCAAAACAGAGAAAGACAAATATTATATGATATCCCTTATATGTGGAATATAAAAAATAGTACAAATGAACTTATTTACAAAACAGAAACAAACTCACAGACACAGAAAACAAACTTGGGGTTACCACAGAGGAAGGGTGGGTGGAGGTATAAATTAGGAGTATGGGACTAACAGATACACACTATCATATATAAAATAGATAAACAACAAGGGTTTACTGTATAGCACAGGAAACTATATTCAGTATCTTGCAGTAGCCTATAATGGAAAAGTATTGGGAAAAAAAAAAGAATATTATATATATAAAACTGAATCACTGTTGCACACCTAAAACTTACACAATATTGTAAATCTACTATACATCAATTTTTTAAAAAAGAGTTCAAATTATTTACTTTAAATCACACAGATTTTAAGAGACAGAACCAAGACCAGAATCTAGATTTTAATCTACTTCCAGTCTGATACCAAAACCTGTGTATTTCCACAATCCATGCTTCTCTGAGTATATGGGGGCTGATGGAGTTGGCAGGAGGGAGGTTTACAAGTCACTCACAAATACTGGGAAGTTATACTGGAAACTCAGTCAAAATGCAAACTGACACTAACATTAATGAGTTAGCATGGCTGTTTGCTCTATGAATGCAGGAACTGTCTTTCTTGTTCACTGCTATATCCCCAGGTCCTAGCACCATGCCTTGTGCAGAATAGATACTTAAAAACAAGCATTTATTAAATAAATAATGTTTTAAATGCCTGGCTTTCCAAATGGTTTAGGTGAAAACTATGATCCAATTCAGTAAGTTTAGCCTATACCTTGAATTTACCCATTTCAATATTCATACAGCCCATGCTATGCCAGCTTATCTGTTTGGTGACTAAGAAATGAGAAAACCACCATTAAGGTTTTCTAAATGGCAGAATAGTTGAGAATAGTTTCATAAGTGCACAGCAGTGTATCATTAAACGATTTGACTGGTAGGAACTCTTTGGGCAAGTTCACTGTGACATCTTGTTTAAAAGAAAATGAGGTAAAAAATATGTCAAGACAAAGAAGCACTTATTTGGAAAGAAACAGCATTAATAAAAAATGAATTATTATAATACCATAATCATGTGCTGATTATTGGATAAATCTATATAAATTATAAATGGCATCAGTTTTCTTTTTTACCAAAGTTTTCTAAAATGTCCAAATCTGCTGTTGCTTTGTCATTGTTTCAAGCATTGGGGGAAATAGTTTTATAAAAGTATCTGTACATACACATTTACCAAAATGTTTTGGATAAAATTGTTATTCATTCTTCCAACATTCACCAGATGGCTTCACAGGTGAATTTTATCAAACATTTAGAGAAGAGCTAACACCCATCCTTCTCAAACTCTTCCAAAAAATTACAGAGGAAGGAACACTCCTAAATTCATTCTATGATTCCATCATCACCCTGATACCAAAACCAGACAAAGATACTACAAAAAAAGAAAATTACAGACCAATATCACTGATGAATATAGATGCAAAAATCCTCAACAAAATACTAGCAAACAGAATCCAACAACACATTAAAAGGATCATATACCATGATCAAGTGGGATTTATCCCAGGGATGCAAGGATTCTTCAATATATGCAAACCAATCAATGTGACCAAACATACTAACAAATTGAAGGAGAAAAACCATATGATCATCTCAATAGATGCAGAAAGAGCTTTTGACAAAATTCAACACCGATTTATGATAAAAACTCTCCAGAAAGTAGGCATAGAGGGAACCTACCTCAACATAATAAAGGCCATATATGACAAACCCACAGCAGACATCATTCTCAATGGTGAAAAACTGAAAGCATTTCCTCTAAGATCAGGAACAAGACAAGGATGTCCACTCTCACCACTATTATTCAACATAGTTTTGGAAGTCCTAGCCATGGCAATCAGAGGAGAAAAAGAAATAAAAGGAATACAAATTGGAAAAGAAGAAGTAAAACTGTCACTGTTTGCAGATGACATGATACTCTACACAGAGAATCCTAAAGATGCCACGAGAAAACTACTAGAGCTAATCAATGAATTTGGCAAAGTTTCAGGATACAAAATTAATGCACAGAAATCTCTTGCATTCCTATACACTAACAATGAAACATCAGAAAGAGAAATTAAGGAAACAATCCCATTCACCATTGCAACAAAAAGAATAAAATACCTAGGAATAAACCTACCTAAGGAGGTAAAAGACCTGTACTCAGAAAACTGTAAGACATTTATGAAAGGAATCAAAGATGACACAAATAGATGGAGAGATATACCATGTTCTTGGATTGAAAGAATCAATATTGTGAAAATGGCTATACTACCCAAAGCAATCTACAGATGCAATGCAATCCCTATCAAATTACCAGTGGCATTTTTTACAGAACTAGAACAAAAATCTTAAAATTTGTATGGAGACACAAAAGACCCCGAATAGCCAAAGCAGTCTTGAGGGAAAAAAACGGAGCTGGAGGAATTAGACTCCCTGACTTCAGACTATACTACAAAGCTACAGTAATCAAGACAATATGGTCCTGGCACCAAAACAGAAATATAGATCAATGGAACAGGATAGAAAGCCCAGAGATAAACCCACACACCTATGGTCAACTAATCTATGACAAAGGAGGCAAGGATATCCAATGGAGAAAAGACAGTCTCTTCAATAAGTGCTGCTGGGAAAACTGGGCAGCTACATGTAAAAGAATGAAATTAGAACACTCTCTAACACCATACACAAAAATAAACTCAAAATGGATTAGAGACATAAATGTAAGAACAGACACTATAAAACTCTTAGAGGAAAACATAGGAAGAACACTCTTTGACATAAATCACAGCAAGATCCTTTTCAATCCGCCTCCTAGAGTAATGGAAATAAAAACAAAAATAAACAAATGGGACCTAATGAAACTTAAAAGCTTTTGCATAGCAAAGGAAACTACAAACAAGATGAAAAGACAACCCTCAGAATGGGAGAAAATATTTGCAAATGAATCAACAGACAAAGGATTAATCTCCAAAATATATAAACAACTCATGCAGCACAATATTAAAAAAACAAACAACCCAATCAAAAAACGGGCAGAATACCTAAATAGACATTTCTCCAAAGAAGACATACAGATGACCAAGAGGCACATGAAAATCTGCTCAACATCACTAATTATTAGAGAAATGCAAATCAAAACGACATGAGGTATCACCTCACACCAGTTAGAATGGACATCATCAGAAAATCTACAAACAATAAATGCTGGAGAGGGTGTGGAGAAAAGGGAACCCTCTTGCACTGTTGGTGGGAATGTAAATTGATACAGCCACTATGGAGAACAGTATGGAGGTTCCTTAAAAAACTAAAATAGAATTACCGTATGACCCAGCAATCCCACTACTGGGCATATACCCAGAGAAAACCATAATTCAAAAAGACACATGCACCCCAATGTTCACTGCAGCACTATTTACAATAGGCAGGTCATGGAAGCAACCTAAATGCCCATCAACAGATGAATGGATAAAGAAGATGTGGTACATATATACAATGGAATATTACTCAGCCATAAAAAGGAACTAAATTGGGTCATTTGTAGAGACGTGGATGGATCTAGAGACTGTCATACAGAGTGAAGTAAGTCAGAAATAGAAAAACAAATATCGTATACTAACGCATATATGTGAAACCTAGAAAAATGGTACAGATGAACTGGTTTGCAGGGCAGAAATAGAGACACAGATGCAGAGAACAAACGTATGGACACCAAGGAGGGAAAGTGGTGGGCGGTGGTGGTGGGATGAATTGGGAGCTTGGGATTGACATATATACACTAATAAAACAGATTACTAATAAGAACCTGCTGTATAAGAGAAATAAAATAAAATTCAAAAATTCAAAAAAAAAAGAAAGCTTTATCAAAAGGAAAAAAATTCACAAGTTTATCTTGATGTTAGCATTTTTCAACTAGATCTTTTTCCCCCTAAAATTCTGTCTCCTTGGCCAATTAGGGTATTATACTTTTAATATAACACATTGCACTTTTAACGGGTTTAATTCAATTTACAACAAATGCCTCTAATTAAGTTAAAAGATCTTTGAAAATTGCTAAATCTTAGGGGTAATATTACCACTACTGACATTGAAATAATTGATCATTCCCACTGAGGCACAAACGTACGAATGTTCTAATGAGAAAACAGGGATTGAAGTATGTTGAAGGACTCCAAAGAGACTCCCAAACTCTTAAGGCTGTTATTTCCAATGACAGTCTCTGAATGGGAGTGGGAGGCATTGGGGGGTGGGGGGCAGGGACAGACAAAACTTATCCTAGAGTAGAAAAAGAAAATGAAATCAAACTGCAAAAATAAAGTTACATCTTGAAGCAAAGGTGACCAAAGTCTGTTTGCCTGTTTTGAAAATAATGTCTTTTATTTAACATGTGTGTTTCTGTTTTAGGACATCATTTTTTGCCATTTACAAATAGTATTTTCTTTTTTAAAAAAGAAAACTTTTATTGAAGTATAGTTGATTTACAATGTTATCTTAATTTCTGCTGTACAGCAAAGTGACTCAGTTTTACATACATATATATATATATATATATATATTCTTTTTCGTATTCTTTTCCGTTATGGTTTATCACAGGATACTGAATATAGTTCCCTGTGCTATACAATAGGGCCTTGTTCTTTATCCATCCTATATATACTAGTTTGCATCTGCTAATCCCAAGCTCCCAATCCTTCCCTCTCCCACCCCGAATAGCATTTTCTTTAATACTCTGCAATAATAAATACTCGATGTGATATTAGAATGCATCTATTTTTCCAAGGAGAAATTTTCCAAGATTAAAGAATAAGTAAATATAGGGCTGGTGCTTTATGATAATTAAGATGGACGACAGCTAAGGACAACTAGTGTTCCTGACTGAATGACACCAGAGCAGAAAGCAGAAACCTAGTTTGGTCACAGTTATTATTGAAGCGCTCCCTCTGGCTTAGCAAAGTCACTTACCTTTTCACCTAATCCATTAGTAAGAAGAAGACCATTTACCTTGCCGGTATTTGCCCAGCCTATTTGGTTAAAATGTTTACAAAGCACTTTATCAGTGAAAGTAGCTAAATACTTTATGCAAAATGGAAGTTTTATTAATAATTGGAACAATAATGCAAAAGCAGTTAGCTTTGAAAACAACTGCACTGGAGAGCTGCATGATAATACATAAGAACAGTGTAAGAAAAAATAAATACTTCACGGTTTAGCCATGAGAATATTATTAGGAGCCTTCAGGACCTGTCAGACTCCCTACACCTGGGGGATGAGGAGAGGCAGAGCGGCATACAGGTTGAGAGAAGAGAGCCCATCTTGAACCCTCAGTCTTCTATTTACTACTTTTGTGATATTTTGTAAAGTATCTAATCTCTGGGCCTCAGATGTTTCCTCTAAAAACAGGAGATCATAATGTCTGCCTCTTCAAGTTATGAAGATTAAACAAGAGAACATATCAGGGTCCTAGGAAGGTTCTTGCCACTTTTAAAGGAAAATTGCTTTATGATACAAAACTGGGAAGTTGCTAAAGACAAAGAAAGTCATTTTGAATCACAAAATTGGCTTCTAATTTTGATTCCACTATTGCAGGCAATGGAAAAACATATCCTAATGGAAGGAATCACACTGTGATCCTTCCAATGGCATCTACAGGTGGCTCAGACATTTAAATCAAAAAGTGAAAGATATAGCTTTGGATTCTCTTCTTTGCTTCTTTCCTAAAACCATAGTTTGGCTAGTGAGTACTAGATGAATAGGTTTTTTTGCAGTAAAAAGTCCAGAAATGTAAATGCAATACAAATTATTGACAACACCAGGTATGTTGAAAATAGGAGAGGGAGAGAGAAAATATACTCGTAGCATATAGAAGAGTTTAAGCAGGAGGTTGATAAACTATTATCATGCGTAAGAGCACTATATAACACTCTCAGATTTTTTTGTGAGCTTGAGTTTAATTTTGCCATTTTTAGCAAAACGTGGGCACATGGCAAATACATTGTGAGTTACAACATCATCTCACCACAACGTAACAGTCTAATTCAGAGATAAATCAAGCTAAAATGAAGATGAAGACAAATTAGGCAAAAATAATGATCAAATGTTGACAAGAAGTCTAAGTGCATCATCCTTGTCATTTTGTCTCGTGTCTGAAGCAATGGGTAGGTCTTACAGTACATTGCTCAAGAAGATTCTGTTCGGCTTTCCTGGTGGTGCAGTGGTTAAGAAACCGCCTGCCAATGGTTCGAGCCCTGGTCCAGGAAGATCCCACATGCCGTGGAGCAACTAAGCCCGTGCGCCACAACTACTGAGTCTGTGCTCTAGAGCCCACGCACCACAACTACTGAAGCCCACATGCCTAGAGCCTGTGCTCCGCAACAAGAGAAGCTGCTGCAATAAGAAGCCCACGCATGGCAAGGAAGAGTAGCCCCCGCTCACCTCAACTGGAGAAAGCCCGCACACAGCAACGAAGACACAATGCAGCCAAAAATAAAATAAATAAATAAATTTAAAAGGAAGATTCTGTTCAATTGAATTGATAGCATATAGACTGAGCTTGATTTAGCAGTATATACATAACATAGACATAGACATTTGAGACAGATAGAAAAGAAAATGCATAGCGTAGTTTCAAAAGTATAAATTTTTAAAATGAGATGGAACTGGGTTTGAGTATCAACTCTGTCACAACATAACTGGGTGAATCTGAGAAAAGTACTTAATCTCTTTAAAATAAAATACTACCTATAAGATACCTACTTGTTATACCTATTTCAAAGGTTCAAAGGTTCATAGAGCAATCAAAAAGGAGAATGTAATATTTGTCTCATAATAAGCGTCAAATTAACATTAGCCAAAAATTTATGTATTTTCTCATCAATAATAATAATAGTATTTTCTAAATAAATAATAATGAAAATAATCTAAATTTCACTCTCTTCTCCTTCATTGCATTCAGAGAAGTGTCCTAGCTGCTCAGGCAAAATTTAAATTCTTCCAGTTATGTGGAGAGAAGTTTTAGTACTTATTAATCCATATCTTTTTAAAAAAACTTCTAAGTAATGACTTAGAGGGACATATAGTCTCATAATTTAGCATTACAAAATACATAATATAACATATTAACACTTTTTCTTTCCAATTTAATTCTGAGTTGTTTTATTTAGCCACCTATTATAAAAAGTAATTTGTGTTGAGAGCTCTGAGGAAATTTAGAAATTAAAGAGCTAATTAAATTCTTCACGAGTAATTTTTGAGTCTCTGTATCAATATATAAATGTGTGTGCACACACTCAAACATCTACAAGTGGCCAAATACTGTTGGACATTTCTGGAAATTGATCTTCCATGATGCCTAGTTTGCCTAACTGTTTCCCCAGGGCAAATAAATCTAAACTTTAAGCCATATTTCCAAAGGAATCTTAGATCATGCACCTGGTAGACTGAACCACAATGTCAGAAATTACGACCAAGTTAGGAAAGAAAGGAATGAGAACCTGACCTATTTGCCGTGAACTTACTATTTATGGAGAATCTTAAGGACGTTTTTACTATCTTAAGTTAAAATAATAATAAATATCCTATAAATCATTTAAATAAGGGCTCCATTTCTGTAGATAGTTTAGCATCTTCAAAGTTATATTTAAATGGTATTTTGATAAATGCTTTGCCTGCATATTTTTTTTAAAAAGAGTTTTTCAAACATATTACAGAAGCATTACAAAAAAGGCACATCTGGTGTAAAAATTCCGGGATAGCAACCTGAAACAAAAATATGATCACAATTTGCAAAATGTGTTGCTGATTTAATGCTGCATATATATACACTCATATTTCAAGGAATGTACTTTTTGTCAGTTGGAGCTCTGACCTATAAAAATGATAGTTTCTGAATCTTTGCACTTATTGAAGTACAGTTTTTCCAAGGGGACACCTGAGAACATAATGCTGATTAGAATAGCAAGGTAAACATAAATCATGGAAATGTTTATTTCTCTCCAACTAAGCACTCCGAGGCAATGCTGCAGGCAGAGGATCCACCAAGAAGAGATCGTGAGATCTACAGACACCTGTACTGAAGTAAAGGAAGTAGGATTGAGAAGAAGGAAATCCTGATCCTTAAGGAGGTTGTAACTGAGTCTTTGGCTGATGATCTGGAGTTGGAGTGGCCCTTGAGAGTTGTCCCAAAATAAGGCAAGGGGACAAGGGCTTTATGCTTCCACATCAATTCATTGACTGCCAGCTGCCCTACGGGAGGGACATCTGAATGAGGATATTTCCTGTGGCCAAGGACAGTTATGAAAAGGACAAATCAGGATAATCAGATAGAGTGTGCCTGTTGGGAGAACATGAAGGCCACTCTGTGGCGGTGGTACTTGATGAGACCAGAGTGAGATGAAACCAGCTATGGTTCCATGTCGGATGATGACAATGGGGAAAGGCATTCTAAATGGAGTTAGCGAGTCCCTAGGTCCAGTCATCCCCAAGGCCATCGGTCAGTTCTCTTCTTTATTTCCTACTACTATCCATTCCTATTGTGCTTTTAATTTGAGCAAATGTATATTAAAATGTCATTTTGACCAGAGAATCCTAATATAAATCCTAGTATATATTGAACATATGCCAAGTTTGGAGGTTGAAGGGGGAGGAGGAGTGGGAGAACCTCTTTTCTGTGAATCAACAAAAAACAGCTAATTAAAAGAATTGTAAGATTTGCATGGACCACGTAACAATGATTAGTTGGCTACCGAGAAGCACTTTCCAATTCGACTGTCCCTTGCCCATCTCCAACTCTAGAGGAAAGAAAAATCTAGATGTTCCCAACTCTAACTCCCCTTTGCAATTGAATGGCTATCTGACCCAGTTCTGGACAATGAGATGCAAGGAGAAGGTTTCTGAGGGGATTCTGAGAATGCTAATAGTCTCCCTAGTAGGAGAGAGAAAATGAAGAGAAGGCTTATTCCCCACTGGCCCTTCTTCCTGCCTTTGAATGTGACCTTGATATTTAGAGCTCTTGACATTGTAAAGGGTAGAAAGAGAGAAGCTAAGCCAGAATCCTCCCATAGCTAAGCTGCTGAAACAATACCAGCCACTGCCTTTTTACCCGCTCCTTCTTATGTGAGAAAAATGAACTCCTTGTTGTATAGGCCATTGGTGTTTGGCTTTTCTCTTTTTTGCAATTTTAAAGCATTCTTTACTGATACTGACTTTGTACTACATTTAATTTCTAAAACCTTGCAAAACCTAGAATAGGAGTTGGCATTACATAAAAATGTGCTAAGTAAACAAAATTAAAATATGTTGAAAAATACCGCAGCCAAAAAAAGGGAATTCCCTGGTGGTCCAGTGGTTAGGACTCTGAGCTTTCACTGCTGAGGGCGTGGGTTCAATCCCTAGTCGGGGAACTAAGATCCCACAAGCCGTGCTGTGCGGTCAAAGAAAAAAAAAGAAAAGAAAAAGTTTTTGTTTTTGTTTTTCTTGTTTATTTATTTTTATTTATTTATTTTTGGCTGTGTTGGGTCTTTGTTGCTGCGCATGGGCTTTCTCTAGTTGTGGCGAGTGGGGGCTACTCTTCATTGCAGTGCACGGGCTTCTCATTGTGGTGGCTTTTCTTGTTGTGGAGCACGGGCTCTAGGCGCACGGGCTCAGTAGTTGTGGCTCGCGCGCTCTAGAGCGCAGGCTCAGTAGTTGTGGCACACGGGCTTAGTTGCTCCGTGGCATGTGGGATCTTCCCAGACCAGGGCTCGAAACCGTGTCCCCTGCATTGGCAGTTGGATTCTTAACCACTGCGCCACCAGGGAAGCCCAAAAAAAAAAAGAAAAATACCGTAAGAAGGTGGAACACATCATTACATTTACCTTGATGAGGTCATTCAAGTCACTAAAAGTTAGAAAACCAAAGAACCCAAGTTTTTAATAGTTTTCTTATAAATAGTATTTAGGATAATCCTTCATGAAATACTAATTGGATTATGTATTGATTCGATGTCAGTGTTGTGGTTGCTGTTTCACGTGTGTGTATGTTTTGTAGGAGACAGAATGATTGCTAAAAGCCCACACCGCCAGTAGCATGAACAGCAAGTATCATTTAGAGAGGTTGCCATGAGATTTCCTAACAAAACATTTCCCAGTCAAACTTCTGTGCATGTGTGTGTGTGTGTCTGTGTGTTCGGAAGCAATTCACAGCACTGGGATGGCATCTCCCTGGAGGCCAATTGAAGACATGCACACATACACAGTAAGTTTAGACAAGTGGTAAAAATATGTTATTATGTAAAATGTTATGCTTCCTGTACTATTCCTCACAACATTAATTATTAGGTCTAACTTGGTAAACACAAAACAAAACACTCAATAGGTAATTTAAGAGTACAGTTTATTAGGGACTTCCCTGGTGGCGCAGTAGTTAAGAATCTGCCTGCCAATGCAGGGGACATGGGTTTGAGCCCTGATCCGGGAAGATCCCACGTGCCGTAGAGCAACTAAGCCCGTTAGCAACTACTACTAGCAACAACTACTGAGCCTGCGCTCTAGAGCCCGTGAGCCGCAACTACTGAGCCCGTGTGCCACAACTACTAGAGCCTGAGTGCGAGCCTGTGCTCCGCAACAAGAGAAGCCACTGCAATGAGGAGCCCGTACACCGCAAGGAAGTGTAGCCCCCGCTCGCCTCAATTAAAGAAAGCCTGCACACAGCAACGAAGACCCAACGTAGCCAAAATAAATAATAAAATTTTTAAAAACTAAAAAAAAAGAGAATCACCTCTTAAAAAAAAATAGAATACAATGTATTAAATGAAAAGAAGGATATGGTATGATGTGATAAAAGTGAATGAAACACTTAACTGCCCTCTAAATTAGCTCTGAATGGAAACATCCAATACTAAATTAGGAAATTATAGATTCCTGAATTTAAGGGATTTTCACAAGGTGGAGACAGTGCAAAATTCCTGTGTAAGGCAAATCATAGCAGAACTCCCTATGAGGTAAAAGCCATGCTAAGAATGTGCACCCAAGTCTCATGAAGCCAAAACCGCAGTACCTTTTATCTTCCTACAATGGTGAAGAGCCACGTGGAAGGATAGTACCTGAGATATTTGATCTCATCTTCTAGAATCTTTGAGTATATTTGGAAATTAATCCCCATTTATATAGCAATTGATCAGGTTTTTTAGAAACAACTTATAATCGAAAATCCTAAAGTCATGAGCAAAGCTTGTGAAAAATGAAAATCCTCTTGTTTTCCTTTAAGATTGTTGCTATAACGTTTTCATTTATTTTCCGAAAGTGGCAGAGAAAGAATAAGGGCAGATTGCCAGGTTTGAGAGTAGGAATGTCCTTGAAGACAGCCTAAACCAAAATAAACACAAAAACAAACATGTCTACAATGTAAAGATGGTAACACTGCATTATAATTAGTTGTCTCAGGAAGTAAAGATATTTTCAGTTAACTGAATGGGTGACAATTACTTGGATTATTGTCATACTTAAAATGTCAGTGTTAAATGATTGCTTTAAGCACGTAATAATAAATTCTGCATTCTTAAGTGGCAAATACAACAAAGCTAAATACAGAGAATGTTGTTAGTGGAAGCAAAATTAAACTTTAACAAATACCTGCAACACACATTTTTAATACACAGGAAACAAAGGGCGGATAAACAAACATGGTTCTGATATTTACCATTTTACTTCGAATTAGGAGCAGGTCGAAAACTCATGGACACAACCTGTCTGGGGGCACGCCCACCATTTCCCAAGCAAATGCATAAGGACTACACAGCACCTTAAAGATTTCTTCCTGGAAATCTGGGTTAATTATAGCACTTATGAAAATAGCATTGGTTAATTTCACACCTGCCATTAAATCCTACATGATCTCCTGGGATATGTTGTGATTACATTGTAGTCCTGCAAACCATATTTTCCCCACGTCAGTGTTAATTGTACAGGATTAACAAATAACAAGTGCCCTTTGCTTATACTGCCACTGCTGGTAACGTCTCCTCTTATATCCAATATAGCTTCTATTTCCTTTTGAATCCCCAGGTTCCCTGAGCAAGCATAAAACCCTCTTCTGTGGGAAGAGGGTGGCAGTTTTTCAACTGTGGCAGTTTTTCCTTCCTGCAATCCATGCCACCTGGAAAGCGATACCACAGAGCAGGAAGTTATATTTAACCTCAAAACTGTGGGAAAAGACAGTTCTTGCCTTTGCCAACTACGGTCTACCTGGTTAGGTTGGCTATTCGTTTATTCACCACCTCTCGTGCAACCAACACTGTTTTAGGAGAGCAACCAAGCAGAAATACCCTTGTCTCTGTCCCTCTTCTTTTCTTCCCTGGGAAGGGAAGACATGCCACATACCGATAGTTGATTGTCTAATTGGAAAGTTCTGTTAAGTTTGGGGTGGATAAGAGGTCACTGTAGCTGGGAATGTTTAGGGACCATCTGCTGAGAAAGTGGCTCTTGAGGGCACTTTGAAGGACTTGCAGGATTTGGGTTGGCCAAGGGGTAAGAGTTTGAGAATTATAACGAAATAAAAGCAGAATCCCAGAAGCAGGTCATGGCAGGGTGACAAGACAAACCTAGGTGCCTCCCATCTTTCTCCACAGACAAGGGAAATAGTTTCCCCCTAAAAAGGCCTTGAGTATTAACTAAATTTTGAAAAAGACCCAATTACTCTTTATTGTTCATTTCCTGAATTATGCACTTCTTATAAAAAATAAAGCGGAAAAAGCTAATCTATTCCTTCTGCTTTAAAAAATTATCTTTATTGTGTCAAATTATTATGGTTTTCCTCTCCGAATGTATACACCCGGGAGAGCTAACTGTTAAGAGCTTCCAAACTTCCAACCTTGAAGGAAAATCTATCCTCCTTTAAAGATAAGGCTTTCTTTGAAAAGGTTGATTTAATAAACAAACAAACCAGTCAGGCAGTCAATTATACGGAATGCTGAACCCAGAGGGCAGTATCTACATTGAGTCGCTGTTCCTACAGCACAGAAATGAGCCCTAGGTACAGAATCGCTTTACACCCCAGGGCTTATCAGTGGCCTTATTGGAAATAGTGACTCGCAGATTGTGGTTAAGTCTAAACATGTGACGCGGCAGCAGTGGCATGAATGTCATTTCATGTGGCCACAATTTATCTGTGCTGGATTTCAAAACAGTAGGAAGATGCAAATGATGAATGGGGTTGCCCTTTCAGAAGTCTTTCAACTTTTTCCCTTTCCTTAGCTTCAGTCAGGACTAGGTTTCAAAGCAACTAACCAGTGACCAGCCGGGCAGTAGTTCCATCAGAATAATTAAGCTTCTGAACGGCTACTTCATCCACATTAAGGACAGGAATCAGGTACACACCTGAAAGAGCTTGCGGTGAGGAAAAATCTCGGAGATGAACAACTCTGTTGACTCAACACCACCCTGACACAACAGGAAAAGAATTCCATCACTACTTAGTCATCCATTGAATAAATACTGGCTCAGCATCCTTTCCGTACGAAGGATACAAAGACGTGAGCCTGCTTCCAAGGTGACATTCTGAAAGGAGAGAACAAGGCCCTCAAAATCTCTGCGAGCTGCCCTTGGGAAATGTGAGGAGAGAGCTGAACACCCCACTGTGTGCCTTTGACTTCCCCTTTTGCACTATTTTTCAAATAATTTCTAATATGGGAAGGATTTCATGGGATAATTACCCAATTAATGAAGAAAGGCGGAAAACATTAAGTGTGGTTACAACAATATTAATAGTCTGATGCAAGTATAAAACATTCCTGAGACCTTCTCTTCTAGAGTCCTGTACCAATAAGTATGCTATTTTAATTATTAAATAGAGAAAATAGGGAAAACTTAACACAAACCAAGAAGGTTTTATTATAACTGCCATGAATATTAGTATTGAAAGAAAGAATTACTTATGCTTTTATTTAGACTTTAGGATCTAATTCCTTGTAAATGCTATTGTGTAATGAGAAAGTAAGACCAATGGAATTGTTTGGGGAAACAGGATATCCTGGAATAATTCTTCCATTATGTTCAATATTCAATGTTAAAAAATATATATATATCACAGCACCATTTATCTGTTTGACACTGTCCTGAACATTAGGGAAAGAGCCATGAAAATTATGCTTTTAAAACAATGGTGTTTCAAATAATGTAGTTTTAGAATGTTTTGAAGATCTTTAAGTATTTTAAGTAATATAATGCTTTTTTTTTTCTAGAAATTGCATAACTTTGAACAAGGCATTAGCATTTACTGGAAGACTGTAAGATTATCAAAAATAAATATCAAAGCAATGCTGTTCCCATGGGAAGTTGAGGCCTGAGGTCTATCTGAATTAGAGATTTTTTTTCTGAAACCATTTCAGTCAAGAAGTCATAATATTACTCTTCTCGTCGGTCTTCTCGCATTTAATGAGGAACAGGAAGCCAGATGCCACCAGGCACTAACACTGCCACGGCCAAATCTAGGCTGGTGAGTTGCCAAGAAGTGTGTGCTAAACTTTGGCATTTGCATCCACAACTGGGAAACCATACTGTAGTGACACTGTATCTATAGACAAGAGGGATGAATAAATCAACAATAAATTAAGTACTAAAAACGTCTAATTTCCAATACAGTGCTTCCAGCAACAACTGAAATTAAAAAACTGTTAAAACCCCACTACAGAACATACAATTTTGTTGTGAGTGCACTGAAGCAAAGGTTAACTGTAAAATAAAAGAAGGAATGAATATGCATTTGTAACTAGGATGTCATGGCTGCTTCATACACCCTGGTGACAAGGAGTAAATATGTCAAATCCTATATAAGTTCAGAAGTTCATAGTTTTTTGTTTTTTTTTTTTTAAATGAAGATGTGGCTGAGATTTGGGCTTGGGATGGCTTTTTTTTTTTTTTTTTAAGAAATTCACGTTCTTTTATTTATTTATTTATGACTGTGTTGAGTCTTCGTTTCTGTGCGAGGGCTTTCCCCAGTTGCGGCAAGTGGGGACCACTCTTCATCGCGGTGCGCGGGCCTCTCACCATCGCGGGCCTCTCTTGTTGCGGAGCACGGGCTCCAGATGCGCAGGCTCAGTAATTGTGGCTCACGGGCCCAGTTGCTCCGTGGCATGCGGGATCTTCCCAGACCAGGGCTCGAACCCGTGTCCCCCGCATTGGCAGGCAGATTCTCAACCACTGCACCACCAGGGAAGCCCGAGTTCATAGTTTTAAAGCAAGGAAATTTTCCTCCTTTTTAAAAGTAAGATTCGAGGAGACCTTCAAGATGGCAGAGGAGTAAGACATGGAGATCACCTTCCTCCCCACAAATACATCAGAAACACATCTACATGTGGAACAACTCCTACGGAACACCTACTGAACCCTGGCAGAAGACCTCAGACCTCCCCAAAGGCAAGAAACTCCCCACGTACCTGGGTAGGGCAAAAGAAAAGAGAAACAACAGAGACAAAAGAATAGGGACGGGACCTGCACCAGTGGGAGGGAGCCGTGAAGGAGGAAAGGTTTCCACACACTAGGAGCCCCTTCGCGGGTGGAGACTGCGGGTGGGGGGGGGGGGAGCTTCGGAGCCGCGGAGGAGAGCGCAGCCACAGGGGTGCGGAGGGCAAAGCAGAGAGATTCCCCCACAGAGGCTCGGCGCCAAGCAGCACTCACCAGCCCGAGAGGCTTGTCTGCTCCCCCGCCGGGGCGGGCGGGGCTGGGAGCTGAGGCTCGGGCTTCGGTCGGATGCAGGGAGAGGGCTGGGGTTGGCGGCGTGAACACAGCCTGAAGGGGTTAGCGCACCACAGCTAGCCGGGAGGGAGTCCGGGAAAAAGTCTGCAGCTGCCGAAGAGGCAAGAGACTTTTTCTTACCTCTTTGTTTCCTGGTGCGCGAGGAGAGGGGATTAAGAGCGCCACCTAAACGAGCTCCAGAGGCGGGCGGAGCCACGGCCATCAGCGCGGACCCCAGAGGCAGGCATGGGACGCTAAGGCTGCTGCTGCCGCCGCCAAGAAGCCTGTGTGCGAGCACAGGTCACTCTCCACACCGCCCCTCCCGGGAGCCTGTGCAGCCCGCCATGGCCAGGCTCCCGTGATCCGGGAACAACTTCCCCAGGAGAACACACGGCGCGCCTCGGGCTGCTGCAACGTCACGACGCCTCTGCCGCCGCAGGCTTGCCCCGCCTCCTCCGTACCCCTCCCTCCCCCCGCCTGAGTGAGCCAGAGCCCCCGAAGCAGCTGCTCCTGTAACCCCGTCCTGTCTGAGCGAAGAACAGACGCCCTCAGGCGACCTACACGCAGAGGCGGGTCCAAACCCAAAGCTGAACCCCAGGAGCTGTGCGAACAAAGAAGAGAAAGGGAAATCTCTCCCAGCAGCCTCAGGAGCAGCGGATTAAATCTCCACAATCAACTTGATGTACCTGCATCTGTGGAATACCTGAATAGACAACCAATCATCCCAAATTGAGGTGCTGGATTTTGGGAGCAACTGTAGACTTGGGGTTTGCTTTCTGCATCTAATTTGTTCCTGGCTTTATGTTTATCGTAGTTTAGTATTTAGAGTTTATTATCATTGATAGATTTGTTTATTGATTTGGTTGCTCTCTTCCTTTTTTTTTATATAGATATATTTTTCTTTCCTTTTTCTCTTTTTGTGAGTGTGTATGTGTATGCTTCTTTGTGTGATTTTATCTGTATAACTTTGCTTTTACCATTTGTCCTAGGGTCTGTCTGTCCGTTTTTTGTTTTGTTTTTGTTTTTTTTTAGTATAGTTTTTAGCACTTGTTATCATTGGTGGATTTGTTTTTGGATTTGGTTATTCTCTTCTTTCCTTCTTTCTTTTTTTAAAATTACTTTAAAATTCATTTTTAATAATTTTTTCTAATTTTTTATTTTAATAACTTTAGTTTTTAAATTTGTTTCTTTCTTTTTCTCTACCTTTTCTTCTGAGCCATGTGGCAGACAGGGTCTTCGTACTACAGCTGGGTGTCAGGCCTGTGCCTCTGAGGAGGGAGAGCCGAGTTCAGGACATTGGTCCACCAGAGTCCTCCTGGCTCCATGTAATATCAAATGGCGAAAGCTCTCCCAGAGATCTCCATCTCAACACTGAGACCCAGCTCCACTCAATGACCAGCAAGCTACAGTGCCGGACACCCTATGCCAAACAACTAGCAAGACAGGAACAAAACCCCACCCGTTAGCAGAGAGGCGGCCTAAAATCATAATAAGGTCACAGACACCCCAAAACACACCACCAGACATGGTCCTGCCCGCCAGAAAGACTAGATCGAACCTCATCCACCAGAACACAGGCACCAGTCCCCTCTACCAGGAATCCTACACAACCCACTGAACCAACCTTAGCCAATGGGGGCAAACACCAAAAACAACAAAAACTATGAACCTGCAGCCTGTGAAAAGGAGACCCTAAACACAGTAAGTTAAGCAAAATGAGAGGACAGAGAAACACACAGCAGATAAAGGAGCAAGGTAAAAACCCACCAGACCAAACAAATGAAGAGAAATAGGCAGTCTACCTGGAAAAGAATTCAGAGTAATGAGAGTAAAGATGATCCAAAATCTTGGAAATAAAATGGAGAAAATATAAGAAACGTTTAACAAGGACCTAGAAGAACTGAAGAGCAAACAAACAATGATGCACAACACAATAAATGAAAGTAAAAATTCTCTAGAAGGAATCAGTAGCAGAATAACTGAGGCAGAAGAACGGCTAAGTGACCTGGAAGATAAAATAGTGGAAATAACTACCACAGAGCAGAATAAAGAAAAAAGAATGAAAAGGATTGAGGACAGTCTCACAGACCTCTGGGACAACATTAACCACACCAACATTCAAATTATAGGGGTCCTAGAAAAAGAAGAGAAAAAGAAAGGGACTGAGAAAATATTTGAAGAGATTATAGTTGAAAACTTCCCTAATATGGGAAAGGAAATGGTCAATCAAGACCAGGAAGTGCAGAGAGTCCCATACAGGATAAATCCAAGGAGAAACACGCCAAGACACATATTAATCAAACTATCAAAAATTAAATACAAAGAAAAATTATTAAAAGCAGCAAGGGAAAAACAACAAAAAACATACAAGGGAATCCCCATAAGGTTAACAGCTGATCTTTCAGCAGAAACTCTGCAAGCCAGAAGGGAGTGGCAGGACATATTTAAAGTGAAGAAAGGGAAAAACCTACAAACAACATTACTCTACCCAACAAGGATCTCATTCAGATTCAACAGAGATATTAAAACCTTTACAGACAAGCAAAAACTAAGAGAATTCAGCACCACCAAACCAGCTTTACGACAAATGCTAAAGGAACTTCTCTAGGCAGGAAACACAAGAGAAGGAAAAGATCTACAATAACAAACCCAAAACAATTAAGAAAATGGTAATAGGAACATACATATTGATAACTACCTTAAGTGTAAGTGAATTAAATGCTCCAACCAAAAGACACAGACTAGCTGAATGGATACAAAAACGAGACCAGTATATATGCTGTCTACAAGAGACCCACTTCAGACCTAGGGACACATACAGACTGAAAGGGAGGGGACGGAAAAAGATATTCCATGCAAATGGAAATCAAAAGAAAGCTGGAGTAGCAATTCTCATATCAGACAAAATGGACTTTATAATAAAGACTATTACAAGAGACAAAGAAGGACACTACATAATGGTCAAGGGGTCAATCCAAAAAGAAGATATAACAATTGTAAATATTTACGCACCCAACATAGGAGCACCCCAATACATAAGGCAAATGCTAACAGCCATAAAAGTGGAAGTCGACAGTAATACAATCAGTGTAGGGGACTTTAACACCCCACTTTCACCAATGGACAGATCATCCAAAATGAAAATAAATAAGGAAACACAAGCTTTAAATGATACATTAAACAAGATGGACTTGATTGGTATTCATAGGACATTCCATCCAAAAACAACAGAATACACTTTCTTCTCAAGTGCTCATGGAACATTCTCCAGGATAGATCATATCCTGGGTCACAAATCAAGCCTTGGTAAATTTAAGAAAATTGAAATCATATCAAGTATCATTTCCAAACACAACTCTATGAGACTAGATATCAATTACGGGAAAAAATCTGTAAAAGTACAAACACATGGAGGCTAAACAATACAGTACTAAATAACCAAGAGATCACTGAGGAAATCAAAAAATACCTAGTAACAAATGACAGTGAAAACACGATGACCCAAAACCTATGGGATGCAGCAAAAGCAGTTCTAAGAGGGAAGTTTATAGCAATACAATCCTACCTCAACAAACAAGAAACATGTCAAATAAACAAACTAACCTTACACCTAAAGCAATTAGAGAAAGAAGAACAAAAAAATCCCTAAGTTAGCAGAGGAAAGAAATCATAAAGATCATATCAGAAATAAATGAAAGAGAAATGAAGGAAATAATAGCAAAAATCAATAAAACTAAAAGCTGGTTCTTTGAGAAGACAAACAAAATTGATAAACCATTAGCCAGACTCATCAAGAAAAAAAGGGAGAAGACTCAAATCAATAGAATTAGAAATGAAAAAGGAGAAGTAACAACTGACACTGCAGAAATACAAAGGATCATGAGAGATTACTACAAGCAACTCTATGCCAATATAATGGACAACCTGGAAGAAATGGACAAATTCTTAGAAAAGCATAACCTTCTCAGACTGAACCAGGAAGAAATAGAAAATATAAACAGACCAATCACAAGCACTGAAATTGAGACTGTGATTAAAACTCTTCCAACAAACAAAAGCCCAGGACCAGATGGCTTCACAGGCAAATTCTATCAAACATTTAGAGAAGAGCTAACACCTATCCTTCTCAAACCCTTCCAAAATATAACAGAAGGAGGAACACTCCCCAACTCATTCTATGAGGCCACCATCACCCTGATACCAAAACCAGACAAAGATGTCACAAAAAAAGAAAACTACAGACCAATATCACTGATGAACATAGATACAAAAATCCTCAACAAATACTAGCAAACAGAATCCAACAGCATATTAAAAGGATTATACACCATGATCCAGTGGGGTTTATCCCAGGAATGCAAGGATTCTTCAATATATGCAAATCAATCAATATGATACACCATATTAACAAACTGAAGCATAAAAACCATATGATCATTTCAATAGATGCAGAAAAAGCTTTCAACAAAATCAACACCCATTTATGATAAAAACCCTCCAGAAAGTAGGCACAGAGGGAACTTACCTCAGCATAATAAAGGCCATATGTGACAAACCCACAGCCAACATCTTTCTCAATGGTGAAAAACTGAAACCATTTCCTCCAAGATCAGGAACAAGACAAGGTTGTCCACTCTCACCACTATTATTCAACATAGTTTTGGAAGTTTTAGTCACAGCAATCAGAGAAGAAAAAGAAATAAAAGGAATCCAAATAGGAAAAAAAGAAGTAAAGCTGTCACTGTTTGCAGATGACATGATATTCTACATAGAGAATCCTAAAGATGCTGAAAACTACTAGAGCTAATCAATGAATTTGGTAGAGTAGCAGGATGTAAAATTGCACAGAAATCTCTTGCATTCCTATACACTAATGATGAAAAATCTGAAAGAGAAATTAAGGAAACACTCCCATTTACCATTGCAACAAAAATAATTAAATATATAGGAATAAACCTACCTAAGGAGACAAAAGACCTGTATGCAGAAAACTATAAGACACTGATGAAAGGAATTAAAGATGATACAAACAGATGGAGAGATATACCATGTTCTTGGATTGGAAGAATCAACATTGTGAAAATGACTATACTACCGAAAGGAATCTACAGATTCAATGCAATCTCCATCACACTACCAATGGCATTTTTCACAGAACTAGAACAAAAAATTTCACAATTTGTATGGAAACACAAAAGACCCCGAATAGCCAAAGCAATCTTGAGAAAGAAAAACGGAGCTGGAGGAATCAGGCTCCCTGACTTCAGACTATACTACAAAGCTACAGTAATCAAGACAGTATGGTACTGGCACAAAACAGAAATATAGATCCTAGAGGGGTGGGATAGGGAGGGTGGGAGGGAGACGCAAGAGGGAGGAGATATGGGGATATATGTATATGTATAGCTGATTCACTTTGTTATAAAGCAGAAACTAACACACCATTGTAAAACACTTATACTCCAATAAAGATGTTAAAAAATAATAAAAAATGAAAGTAAAACTCAAACTGGAAATGTCAAAATGCAATTTCAATTAAAAGACAATTTTAAAGACACTTGTAGAAGCGTTCAGGTTCTCTGCAAAATTCTATACCTTGAACAGGTTCAGGTAAATGGAAATTCATTTCAGCAGGACCAGGGTCCATAATATGTCTACTCATCTCCACATCTCTGGGTCCAGGGAAGTATTAAATATGCAGTTGACATTCCACAAACACTGCGACCACGGCATGGAGGAGCATGCATTTGCTTTTTTTAGGGATCTCATGCTCTCCTGTGCTGAGTTGCCAACTTAGATAAACTGGGAGCTACATTTCCTAGAATTGCCTTTCATATACAGTGTTGGGTTAGAATCACCTAAAAGCAGGATCAACTTATCCTTTAAAAAGTCAGAACTAACTACAAAATTTGCAGGAACCGATGCAAAATGAAAATGTGTGCCCCTTATTAGTTTGCAAATTAATCACAAAATACCACAGGCTGTGTGGGTTAAACAACAGACATTTGTTTTTTAACAATTCTGGATACTGGAAGTCCAAAGGCCAGCATATGAGTGATCCCAGGCAAGACTAACAGAAAAACTGCCCAATAAACCTAGCTCAGATTGCTCCCCTGCAGAGCAAATAATTGATGGGGTTTGTTGTTGTTGTTGCTGTTTTTGTTTTTGTTTTTTAATTCAGCAGTAGAAAACTGATTTTAAAAATTGGTACTAAAAATGTGCTACCATAACAAAAATTTAAAACCCATGGCATTGGCTTTGGTAGGAGATGGGCTGATGGAGGAAGGCTGGAAAAGTAGCAGGGAAACTGTTAGTAGAGGGAAAAGCAGTGAGGAACTGCTGGAGGACTCTTGTCTCTCAGAGTATATGGAGGTTGAAAAATTTGCAAAACCATCACTTGGTATGATGGTAGAAAATATGCATAAAGACCTTACAGATCAGGCTAAGGAAAACTTTACACAGAATTTTGAATTTACAAGCTTGGTGCTTCTAGCCATATATAGCAAAGCACTTCAAGAGAGATAGGAGCTCCAGAAAGGACTTTTCAGCTTGTTAATTTAGAGGGCCAAGATTTGCTGGGTTGATAAATAAAACTGCTGCTCATCTTCTGTCTCTTCATCCAGCAAACGAGTCTCTCAGTAAAAAATAGCTCCAGAATTAAATAAATCAAGAGTGTGTCCGTAAGGCCCTTTGTTAAGACCCGAAAATGATTTAAGACAGTGCCTAGTAGATCCCTTCAGCAGGACAAAGGGTCTCTAAGAATCTTAAGTATGTTTTATCACAGCATCCTGACCTGCCATCCAAAGCAGAAGAGGTCTACTTCAAAAAGAATGACTGTTACCTGAAAACTGGGTTGGCCTCTTGGTGGGTGTTGAGCCAAAAGACACAACCAAGCCAAAGAGCGGGAGAAGGAAGGATTTTTTATTACTTGCGGCAAGTAAGGAGAACCCCGGGGATCTTTCACAAAGCAGTGTCTCCCCAGCAGCAAAAGTGGGGAAGTTTTAAGCTAAGGGTACATGCATATTCATGAAGGGGCTTGGGAGGTCAACAGAGTCCAAGCTTTAGTTAATTGAAGTCACGAGGGTCAGGAAAGTTCAACCCCATCCTCCCTTAGGGTCCAGTTGCTCTGGTGGTTGAGTGCTTCAGGTTAATCTTTACCATTGAAGGAGAACTGGGAGTCTTTACAACTGATGTAGTATCTTTGCTATTGTCACTTCTCTTGCCTGATAACAGTTGTTTCTGCATTCTTTTGTTCCCTTAAGATCCTAAATTACTGAGACCTGTTCAAGGGCAAGCATTGTGGCCAGGCTTAGATCACAAAATGGCTTGGGCCAAAAATGGCTTCTCCTATGTCAGGAAAGCCATGCCTGGTTCTCTTTCTCTGGGGACCACCCTACCCTTTCTGTTTACATGAAAACTTGGAGGGCTGAACAGAAGAATGTTGGACCCTTGAGCATAGATTGAATTTAGTCATTTGCCAAAATATTATTCACCAAGATAAAGGGTATGTTTTGTGAGCTGGCAAGATATATCTCTTATAATTACTATTCAGAGACATAAATGTCACAAATAAACATTAAATTGCTTTTATAAGGAAGAACTTGATTATTTGTTTTAACATTTTGGTTTGTGATTTTTTTTTTTTTTTTTTACAAACTGCGTGTAGAGATTGACAGTCCAGGTAAAGACCTTTATTATATGCTGTTGAGATTCAGATGTAATGTTTACAATGACCCACAAGAAGTTCTTTATCAATGAGACTGAATGGAAACATGTCACAAATTAGCATTCTGTCCATTAAGAAAAGAAAGAGAACTCTTACCAATTATCTTAAACTCTTTTAAAAATATCTGTAAATGTCTTTTCAGAAATAAAGAGGGTACCAAGAACAAGAATCTATATCAGAAAGGGTTACAAATTTTGCTTTCAATCCTTGTAAAATTGTAATAAAAATGAATTGAAACTATCAGGCAAGTAAAGAAATAATACAATCATTCACATTAAAAAAAATAGCGTACAGGAAGTGTAAAGTCAAAGCATCTTCCTTTACTGAAAGAAAACTTCAAAGATAAGAGTAAATTGGAGATTAACTGGTAAACAGTGCATAACAAATGATATCAGTAGCTAGTTAGAAATAGCTACTTTAAAAATAGCTTATCCTGTATCTTAAGTAATAAGATTGATCAAGAACCTCTGAGACATTTGATTCACAAAATACATTTAAAAAAAAAACAAACAAATTTCTCTGTACCCTCACCCCCAAATAACTTCCTGTTTAGATTGAAATGGTTAAAAATATGACAGGACACCCTTGATAAGTTCAAATGAAGGTCACACCTCAAGTAATTTACAATATTTGACTTAATAGTTTTATATTCCTAAATCCAGGAAAAGAAATCATTCACAGGATGTCATATCCTTGGTCTTTCAAGGAGAAAAGGAAGCCAAAAGATTTGGCGAATTTTGTCTTCAGTTACTTTTTACATTAAGGAAGATTTTACCAGGAAGGAACAAGAGAAACTTGACTGGTGTGGCAATACATTCGGAAATGTTTATGGTGGCTTGAACATGCCGAGTACTTTGAGACCAAAGCCTTGTGCATCTGGAGAATAGCACCGTACTAATCCTTGACTCCCTTTACTTGTCCTTCTATTCTTATTGGCAAAAGGAGAGAACATTAGCTAGTATTTCGTGATTCCACCAACTCATTAGGAATATAACTTGCAGCCAGATATGTGTGAATGTATGGTGGATTGTTGGTGTTGAGTATAGAAAGAGGGGAAACCAAAGATGAGTAAATGATGGGATTAGCTATAACTTTCTACTTTTGTTACTTAATTAGATTAAAACTTCTGTTAGGTTTGTTTGTTTGTTTGTTTTAATTAAAAAAATATGGAAAGGAAGATGGATTTTTCTCTTACATAAATTAATTCAACCAACAAGTAGCATTAATAGTCTATGACCATCCTAATGCTGTTTGGGGGACTGTAAGTAGTAAGGGTTATGACAGTTCAGATTCAGGGAATTAAAATCTCTAAGAGATTTTACTTCTGTACCCCTAGTTTTAGCAACAGTGCCTGACTCATGGTATATACTCAGGAAATATTTGTTAAATGGATTAATTAGTACAGGAATCAACCACAATATTTCTCAATTTGTAGGCATTGTGCAAAAAAAAAAAAAAAGAAAGAAAGAAAGAAAGAAAGAAAGAAAGAAAGAAAGAAAGAAAGAAAAAAAAGACAGAGAACAGTATTATCTTGAATAATCAAAGGAGGCTCAAAAAAGTTGTCATGTGGAAAACTTTCAAAATGTTTACCCAGAGAATAAATACATAATGTTTATTACCGAAAAAGGTGAGAGAAAACAGACCTTTCTCAAAATCTAAAAAGTAATACTATTATTTTCTGTGGTGTCCCATACCTGTATTACTCTATTCATTAGGGTCCCTATGAGTCAAAGATCACATACAGTACCTTGCAATGTCTTCTTGGGCTCAACTGGAAAACTAAGTAAGCTGAGAAACAAGAAATTATTCATGTCTCCAGACAGAAAAATTGATAGCAAAACACATATTTAACTTGATATAGGTCAAAGGAACAAAGTGATTTATTGATGCCTTTTATAGTGTTTCATTTATCTTGTTGAATGTTACGGACATGCGTGGTCCATCCCTTCACTTCACAGGATGCAGAGAAGACTAGTTATATTATGCACAGCAGAGGTGCAAGTCACTTTGTCTCCCCACGATATAGCCCAAAACCCCATTCCATGAGGACAGTCTAACACCCAACAGAACAGCTTGTGTACTTGCCCACATTGCACTGACCAAGGAGAGCCCCCAGACACTGGGAAATGAATTATCTTCTTTGGTGGGTTATCTTTGATATAGCTTCCATGTGGATTGCCCTCAGCACTGGGACTGGGACAGAACTGGGAAGTCTTTCCTCACCTGCCTCTAATAATTAACCCTCTTTGAGACCAGCAATCTTCAGGGCAGAACTGAGTAGTAGACCCTTAGCTCCAAGCCAGCTTCACGGTGCTGGGTATTCTTGGTTGATGTGGAAGGATAAAATACACGGCCCTACCACAGACGCCAAGATTCTTAAGCTTGACCATAGAAGAGGGATACCCCACAAAATTACAGAAGAATAAAACCCCCTCAAACCAACAGCAATTGTGAGTTAAACCTTTTATTTTGCATAATTATAGTCGGTCTATATGAAGCATACTACGTTTTGTTCAACTTGTGGTTGTAAATGTTTAGTTAGTAAAGTATCATTTTCATCTCTGAGGTTTGATAATGTTTTTAGTTCTGAAGAGGAAATAGTGCATGTTGATTTAATAACAGTACTTATTCTGTAAAATCAGTACTCAAATATTTTGAAGAAGTCATTCAAAAATATACTTACTCAAAACAAACTAGATAAAATCATCTAGTTTGCTCCATGCTGTCTAAATCTAGCCTTCTAAACTTAGTAGTTGAGCATCCCTAAATTCAATAGACTAGTTCATCACTGACCCTACTCCCAACCCTAAAAATCAATCCTGATCCTCAGGAATGGAGTTATAATAAAAGTCCTATGAACAATGCCCCTTTGTGTGGCATAGACAATTGTTGCTATGGGCTCCATAGGTCCTTGGTATCTACTTCTCTAGTAACTGTTTCCCACTAGACAAAATTCTCCACCCTCTGGTTCCTCAGTAACTCAAATCCTCCCTTGAAGCCCCATCCCCAGTGGATGAAGTTCCTTACCTATACCTTCAGTTTCTTTATAATTAAGTCACTGACACCTGGGTGGCTACACCTTTGTACAAGGAGCACAGATGACTTAGAAAGCCTGGATCCAACGCCTAGATTTGATAGTTACTAAACGGGTGTACTTTGATGAGTTACTTGACTCCCTCGACCTATAGTTACTACATCTGCAAGTTAGTAGTTCCCATAACAATGGACTTAGTGGCCCTGAGTAAACTGATAATGCTTTGCTAGTACACGCTGGGCCTGATGCATTTTTGTATCCCTAGCACCAAGTCCATAGTCAGTGTTCATAAGTGAGTGTGGTAAGTGTGTGGTGTATCCATACATGAAAGAATCAATAAGCAATCTTCCTCTTAATTCTTTGGTTCTTCCTAAAACAGAGTTCCAGACTTCCCCAGTCTGTTACGTCCCATTGGATCCTAATTCCCTGTTGAACTCTGATACCTAAAGCTAACTCAGCTTTGGTGCAGGTTTTGTGCTCCATCTCACAAGGCAGAATGGGGTACTAATGACCTGAGCTGATATTTTCTGTTTTTGGTTGTTTTTTTTTCTTTTTTTTGCATTACCCCCGCTAATAATACAATCCTGCAGGCAAATGCAGATGGCCATGCTGATACATGAGCAAACAGGTTCAGAGATGGGTTGATAAGTTTCCGTACTCATCATTATGAGCTGGCAGGAAGTTAGGTCAGATATGACCAACACCTGGAAAAATCACAGAGCCATCCAAATACTGTTGCCCACGGCAGAACACCAAAGACTGGAAGTGAATTTCCTCCATACTACCCACTCCAATGCCAAACAGTTGGATAAGAAGATAGGGGCTCTCATTAAGCTTGCGAGTACATCATTGGAAAGCTTGTCGGTTCAAATGTAGCAAAAATGTAGCATCAAGATAGAGATGAAAATTCATGTCTCCAGAGCTGCTGTGTCCACACAACTACCTTAATGTGTCCCAGATTTGAACCCATCATTGATGTGCCCCTTAGTTACTGGACTTATTCCACTAGTGCCACCAAAGTGCCACTCTCCAAATCAAATGATGGCATCAAGTCTCCACCAGCAAGCCTTGGAGGGTATCCAGCTTTCAGAGGCTGAGGCCAATCTAATCAAAAGGCAGCACTTTGGGGAAAGGGTTTGTCAACAGAATGGACAGAAAGCCAATTCTACAAATTTTTATGATAATCTACAAAGGGTAAAAGGACAGAGAGTCCTAGAACAAAATACAGCAACTCCAAAAACACTGACTGAGCAATTACACATGCCGGTCATTCTTCTCAGTGGTACGGGGGCATAAAAACATGATGATGTACAGCCTTTGCCTTCAAGGAAATTGCAGTATAGGAAAGGATGTCTATGGAGGGTATAGAGCATTTAAAAACTTTGAGATTCAGAAACCTAGGCGAGAATCTCAGCTCTGACTCTGACTTGCTTACGTCACAAGGCAAAGTATTTAAATGTCCACGCTTCAGCTTCCCCATCAATGTAATAAACAAAAGACATACTCTTTAGTACATAGAAAAGAGAAAACTGGTATGCTATGCGGATTAAAAATAAAACTGGGTTAAGTGAACTCCAATTGGATTGCCATCTATTTCAAACTCTTTGCCTTATTATTTGCTTTAACTATTGAGGAGCAAATTTCAAATTAATGTATTTGGGAAGAGAGAGAAATGGGGCGAAGGGAGAGAGAGAAAAAGACAGAGAGAGAGAAAGAGAGAGAGAGAAACAGGTCAGAAATCAAATTAAAAATAAGAATAAAAGTCTCTATTCCCAAATCCATAAACTGAATTATCTAGAGGAGAATTCTGAGGCCTGATGAATCCCTAAACAACTTTAATTTAAAATATCCTGAGAACTGCTGTTCTTAAGTTATTCCCTTGATTCCAATCTGTTATCAGCCAGAATCAGAAAGGTACCCGAGATAAGAATAAATTGAAGATTTAGTATTACTGAGCTCGATTCTCCAGTTCTAGATCCACAGAGTGCAACAAATGTCTCTCCCAAAGTGGTACAAAGAAAAAACGAAAAAAGAAAAAAGAAATTCCTCCACCCGTGCTCTTGTAGGAGAGCCCACACTTCTAAAAGCCTCAGTGTAATTCACGGCTTTCCTCCTCGCCAGGTTCATGCCACATGGCGCACTGGCCTGTCAATGGTCTGTGCTTGTTGTCTGGAGGTCATGCCTGCTAAACAGTTCTAACATACTACCTGCTAGATTGAGGGATTTTACTAAACCAGTCACCTTTATTTCCATTTGTAGTTTGAAGCAGCATGGCATGGTGATCAGGTTTGGGGTTCATCCCGCCTGGGTATGAATCCCAGCTTCACCACTTATCAGATGTGTGACTGTGACAATATTAACTAACCTATCCCTGCCTCAGTTTCCTCTTCTGTAAAATGGGGACAATAATATTACTGACATCATAGGGTTGTTGAGGGATTGAGAAACGATACACACAAAGCAGTTAGAATAGTACCCATATAGAAGGGACATTGCATAAATGTTATTTATTACTGACATCAATGAGGAGGCATGAAAAATATTCTTTTTTTTAATCCTTCATTCTGTTTAGTGCCTAGTATGCAGGCTTGAATGGAGCTTCTGGAAGTCAGGAGAGAGAATATCACAATAATTTAGCCATCAAAAAAGGAATGAAGAAAGGGCATGTTACGAGGAAAGAATAGAGAGAGCTTAGGAACTGATCTGATACAGGGTCAGGGTCGGGCAGTTACCATCTCAATTCAAAACAGTGTGTGAAGGAGGATGATAGTTTAATGACAGATTTAAGAACATTATTTTTATTTAGGGAATGCGTTGATGGCAGGATATCCTCTCATTACAGTCAAACAGAAGAGTTAATTCCGCCACCAAATTCACGTGCACTGATGTATTTATAGAATTTTATAGACTGTCATCAAATAATGGAAAAATATAAAGAAGCACACGTATCAGTTTCTGTCTACGTGAAAGAAGTACGCTAATAATTGTTTTAAAATTAGTGCTAGATTTGTAATGGGCTTGGAAGACCCAGTTCTCCTGTCCCAATTTTCAGCCCATAGTCTGTCCAGGGAAGTGAGAAAGATGTCCTACCTAAGAATGTTCCTGAGTATCAGGTAAACGAAAGCAGTAATGTCACATCTGGGTTTTGATACAGCTACAAGGGGACATCAGTGTGTGGCTGGCCCTCTAATCGATTTGGGAGATCCTGGACTTAAACTGAAAAGGAGAAGATGAAGAGTCTCTGGGACCTGCTATTGTCAGGCTCAGTACTGCTAACTACTAGCACCCCTGAGGGCAGGGCATGAGTGAAGATGACACTGGAGTTAGGAAAATGGTTTCTTCCTTAATATGGACATAGACGGAGTTGTTCAGAGAATTTTGAGTGGTCTTTGCAATGAATGTGATGTGTGCATGTAATGTGTTCTGCGTGTGTGTTATAAGACAATTACTGGCTAAATATCAGGAACAAAAAGAAACACAGCTCCTCCTCAAGCTGACAGAGTCTGAGGAGAGGAAGGCACCTGGAAGGGTCAAAGCTTCCTCTGGAACCCAGTACCATCTTTGGGAAACTTCCTGCTGAGGTCTATGGGGCCTATATATTAGCCCAGTGGACACAGGAGATCAGAGGGTAAAACCCTTACATAAAGAGCAGGGTTTTCATAAAGGAGAGTGGAAATGGATACTATAAATGTTGATGGTGAAAACTTTCTCAGAAAGAAGGAGGAAGGGCAGATCTTATGACTAAGGTCAAAGTTAGGAAGTGAGGAATATGCATGTAGGAATATCCTGGAAATGGTTTAATTTAAAAGTATGTTCTTTTCCCTTGAACTTTGAGAGCACTTATATTTAGCATTAAGATTTTAATTGATTCTCCTGTATTGTATTCTCTTCAAATACCCCAACCTTTCAGTGAATCAATTATAAGCCTCTATGATTGTATTATGGGAAATTGATGAAAGGCCAGTGAAGAGAAGAGGGGTGTGGCCTGACCCACTTCACTCATCCATGGAGGCCAGCACAGAAGTAGTTCAACCTAGGAAGATAGTGATCCCAAAGGGCCAGGTGGTGACGGGCAGCAGCAGAGTGAGTGGAACCCAAGAGGAGCTGGGAAACTCCCATAGAAAACAAGATTGTCTCAGAAAAGTACCTCCATAGATGACAACTCAGGAACAGAAGTGAAATGACTGCCTTTTTTCCAAAGCATACAAGAGGGAGGTGGCTTTTGAATATATATGTTAGGTGGAAAAGTAGAGGCGCTAACAGTTGATTAATGTAAGAATGTGACTATCATATATATCCATTATTTCCCTCTTACAGCAATGTACACTTGAAAACTCTTGAATAATACATTCTGAGGCCTTTGGGATTTTTTTTTCCAACTTAAAAATGCTTCCACAGCAAATTATACCACTTCCATGTTTGTAATGTGGATATTATATTAACAACTTCATCCTGATGTTTTGAGGTTTAAATAAGATCATGGACTAGGTAAAGATATAGCAGCTTGGGCTCACACATCACTAGCTAAGAGACCCACTCCCGTACTTCAGTCCCATCACAAGCCACTTCCAAACAGTTTCTCAAGAAAATTGTACATTTCTAGGGAATGCAGACCTTTAGAGTTGACCACTGGATTAATTAATGTAGACTAACTCATGCTATGGTAGCAACTCCCACATCTCAATGACTTAATACAACAAAAGTTTATTCCTTATTTATGAAAAGTTTGCTGCAGGGCAGATGTTCTCTCTTCCATATGAGAATTCTGTGATCCAAGCTGCTCTGATCTGTTCATCTTGCCATCTCCACACAAGGCCTCCTCCATAACCACCATGCAAGGGAAGGAAGAGAGCAGGTCTCACCCGAACAATTAAATGCTTTGCACAGGAGGACACGCATCCATTTTGCTCCTAACTGGTTGACCATATGAGTTCAAATGAATTTGCTCACCTGCAAAGGGACTAAAGAATGCAGTCTTCTGTGTGCCTGGAAGGAGAGAACTAGATATCTAGGAGCAAGGTAATATCTACCACATCCATAAATAAACTAAACCATTATTTTTTCTTAGTCCTTAAATGAAAATAGTATACTCTTCTTGTTCTTTGGGCTCCTAAGAGATGGAAGCTACATGTGCACCCGTCCTTGAGTTCTTCCAAAGCATCTATGTAGAGCTCTGTTTACTTAGTGGTAAGTTTCTCATTACTATAGAGGGGTGATTGGATAAGAAAATGGTGAGGGATATTAAAATTGAGATAATCTGATAACTAATTGATCTAGGTGATATTTTAAAAATCTTTAAATCCTGAGATAAATGCAAAGATAGATAGATAGATAGGAGATAAATAGAGGAATAAATAGATTGGCTTTTGACTTGGGATTTTAATGAATTAAACTGGTACTAATAATTTAAAAAACAGGGACATGGATTTTAACTCAATATTAGTAAAAACTTTTGAACTGTCAAAATGTCCAAAATGAGTTGGGTAGCCTTGAAATATAGTAAGTGGTCCTTCCCTGAAACTGTTAGCTTAGATTTTATGACAACTCAGCAAGAAGCTGTTAACAAGCATCAACTTTTAGGTGGAGAGGAATATAGTAGAAATGAGGGGTGGAGAGATGGAGCTTAGTATTAGAAGTCCTTGTAGTATATTCCTGCAAAATCCCTGTAAAATGTCATACCAAGAGAATACTTAAAAACTAAAGGCCTTAAAATATTAAATGGCCTGGTTATTGTTATTTGTTCCATGTTATGTAAGAATTCAGTTCTTAAACGAGAAACAAACTTAAGATAAATATACATTTGTCTCTTTAAGGTAGGATTAGACCATGATTGACGTCAATTGTTTTCTTCCTAGGAATTTTCTACTCACTCTGAATCTTTTCAACAAGACGTAATAGGTTAACAGGTCACTGATGTATATTTAAAAAAAAAAATGTTATATACCATCAGCACGTTTAAGAACGTTAAATTCTTGTTTGTCTTTGGAGAGATGAGTACAACACCCATATGTTGAGAATGCCAATTGAATTAATGATTCTCAAACTATATAAGCTATTGCCATATTACAATTTGAGTAAGAGAAAATCCAAAGCAGTTTAGGTAACATAAGATACTGAACAATCAT
This sequence comes from Eschrichtius robustus, assembly GCF_028021215.1. Taxonomy (NCBI): domain Eukaryota; kingdom Metazoa; phylum Chordata; class Mammalia; order Artiodactyla; family Eschrichtiidae; genus Eschrichtius; species Eschrichtius robustus. Next base: position 101,516,691 of record NC_090835.1, on the reverse strand, counting down.
GAAAATTAGTGGATTGTGAAATGAATGACCACTCACCGTCACCGATGAAGCTGGCCCAAGACTCTCCAGCTTATTAAAGAAGGCATAAAGTATATGAGAGTGAAAGAATTTACAATGCCTGAAGCTCAAAATACACCCACTCAATTGTTTCCTTGATGCTGTTTGCAAACTATTACAACAGAACATTATCTATTTTACTTGTCATTTGTGTTTTTGCATCAGATAAATCCCTACATTGTTTCCTGCCCAGTTTTGCCCTTTCGTCATTTAAATCATACAGCTTGAATCTGGACTGACTCATAATCTGAAACTCTTGGATATTTAAATCTTATCACTGATGTCATATTAGGTTTCCAGACAGTTGGCTAAATTAATTCTACTCACCTCATTCTCCACCTCTCCAACTGAATCGTGTGGTATCCATGGGGAAGAACCTCCTGCACCATACTCTGCCCATTTTCCAAACTGTACTAAACTCAAAAGCAACTAGTCACACACTATGCTCTGGTGGATCCCAGACAGTATGAAAGGATTCCAATACTATGTGTCCAGAATCTAGGACACCATGTAAACTTGATAAATACTGAATAAAAGAACACCTGCTCCTCGATGCATCAGGGCTACGTTTGTGCAGGTTCATTGTCTCATTAAGATTGCTTTCAGCTATGAGCATCAGAATGTTCATCCAAGAGTATTGAACAATAAGTGCATTTAATTATCTCGTGTAAAATAAACCTTGAGACAGGTAGAAGGAGGTCGTAAGCAATAGTTCGACATAACAGGGTGCTGGGTTGGTCTCTCTCCCGTTTTCTTCTTCATGTAGATGCTTCCAGAGTCACATCCATACAACAAGGGCCCAAGTGGGAAGGAATAAGAGAGTGACAAAGAAGCATTTCCTTCTTGCTTGTTTCCCTTTTAAGAGGAAGAAAGCCCAAGCTGCTATCTTCTTATATCTCATTGGCCAGAACTGGGTCCGTGATCACCCATAGTGCATGACAGACTGGGAAAGTGTCTACCATCTTCCATCACTGGAGGCAGCATCACTAATTAGAAATACAGGGAAGAAGGATGGCTGCTGGAGTGCCCAGCGCAACACTTAACTCTGCTTTTATAAGTAAGGGAAGTCACGAGGGTCAAAGCCTTCAATTCCCCTATGATGTCAGTGGTAAGAAAATTTGCACTGTTATTTTACTTACACAGACATGGATGAGGAAAAAGGTGATACGATGTAGGACTTATCATGGGACCAATGACTTGCTTCTAGCCAACAGGAAATGACAAAAGTGAAGGGGTTTTGTAGAAGTAATTAGATCTCAAATAGTGGATTTGGAGTTAATCAAATCCTGTTTATCCTGGGAGGTCCTGAGTTAATCAGGGAAAAGCTTCAGGGGCCCTCCCAGAGGTGACAGACTCCCTGGGTGGGCTTTGTGAAGTAATAGTCATGGTAAAGGAGCCGCATTGCATGGAACTGTGGGTGACCGCCAGGCAAAAGGCAGCAAAGAGGCGAGGGCCTCCATCATAGAGCCGCAGGAAATAAATCCTACTAAGAACCTGAATGAGCTGAAGGGAATTCTTCCCCTGTTAAGCCTCCAGATAAAAACGCAGCCCTGCCAACACCTTGATTGTAGCTTTGTAAGCTCCTGGGCAGAGGGCCAGCTAAGCTGTGCCCAGACTCCCTGACTCATGGAAATCATGTGATTAAAAAATGTGTATCATTTTACGCTGCTAAGTGTGTATAATTTGTTATGCAGCAATAGAAAAGTAACACATTATATTTATTCCTCTGGTATCCCTTTTCTACCATTAACATCTGATTTTCCCCCTGCAGTCTTTTATTTATTTGTTTGTTTGTTTATTTAGGGGAAAGTCTTCTTTTATTTATTTTTTTCTTTTATACTTTTTTCTTCCAGTTTTATTGAGATATAATTGTCATATAGCACTGTATGCAGGTCTTTTATTTACTAGAAAATACTTTGTTTCTCAAAAATAAACAGGTCATTATTTTCATAGTTAAAACATAGGCTGGAAAGCAGATCATTGTGGAGGGTAGTAGAGAGAAGGGAAGCCTCCTTCAATAATAATAGCTAACATTTATTGAGCATTTACTATGTGCTATGAGCATTTACACTGCTCCATTTATTTTTAACATACAGATTTGAATTCACTAAAATAAGGCAAGTACTACTAGCTCCATTTGAAAGATTTTAAAGACTTTTTTTTTTTTTTTTTACAGAAACTGAGGTACAAAGAGTTTGAGAAACTTGTCTAAGTTTACTCAACTAGTAATTCGTAAAGCTAATTTGTTTGGGTTTAGGTATTACAGCCCCAGAGCCTATATACTTAGCCACTAAGATGTATTCCTTCTTAGTAGGATTAGATGGTCATGCTTTAGCCATACCTGATAAGATAGAGACATCAGTCAATAACAACCTAATTGCGTGTGGATCCTTGATAAATTACTGTCAGGAATATTCCTCCATAGGGATTTGATCTGATGTGCCATTCTAGAGCTGACTTGCTTAGCATCCCTCCTGCATGGCATCTTTTCTTCACTCACATCCACCCAACTCTGTGGAATACTCCAGTAATACTTTAAAACATTATTTTTTAAAAGCCACTAAATGCACACACTAAAGTCTCCTTATGACTCTGAGGCCAGCCAGGTAGGTGATATGCTATAGTGGAAAGAGAACTGGAAAGGAACACAGATGAACTAGTTGAGTGTTGGAAAATAAGTCACCTAACCTCTCTGGACTTTGGTTAGATGATGTGTAAAATGGGGTTAGGCACATCTATCACCAGGGTATTGTGAATACCAAATGGAAAAAGAAAAGGTATGGGAATGAAATTAAGAGATTTAAAACTGTAAAATTCTGCAGAAGTGCATGTGGTTAGCCTATTGTCAGAAGAGTGAGCACACAAGATTATTTTTTCTGTGTTGTGCAGAATAATTCTGAAGGGGTAAATGTTGGAGACGCCTAAGAAAGCTTCTTAGCATAAGAGCTTTATATTTAAAATACCGTATGCTTACACATATATATGGAATCTGAAAAAGAAAAAAAAATGGTTCTGAAGAACCTAGGGGAAGGACAGGAATAAAGATGTAGACGTAGAGAATGGACTTGAGGACATGGGGAGGGGGAAGGGTAAGCTGGGACGAAGCAAGAGAGTGACACGGACATATATACACTACCAAACGTAAAATAGATAGCTAGTGGGAAGCAGCCGCATAGCACAGGGAGATAAGCTCCGTGCTTTGTGTCCTCCTAGAGGGATGGGATAGGGAGGGTGGGAGGGAGGCTCAAGAGGGAGGAGACATGGGGATATAAGTATATGTATAGCTGATTCACTTTGTTATACAGCAGAAACTAACACAACAATGTAAAGCAATTATGCTCCAATAAAGATGTTAAAAAAAAAATCACTTGATAATTAAAGAAATAATAACTACTCTCCTACCAAGATAAGAAACGTTTTATTCTGGTCATAGTGCAGATACAATATTGAAGTAGATATTTGGGGTTGGTTCTTTGGGACAATTCTGCCATTTTTTTCAACCATTAGGTCTCAGGATATATTTAAATGGTGAAAAGAAAAATTATATTTTGAGGTGATTGTAACTACTCTTTTATTTGCTGAGATCACATGTGTATACCTATTTAACCCTTAGGAAGGGAGCATACACTGAAGGGATCATGGGTGGATCATGAGAGCCTTTTCCAAAAGGCAACATTTATTTTCAAGTGTTTAGATTGCTGAGACAAGGATTTCTCTCCAACGTACAATTCATCATCCTCCTTACTCACTGTAAAATCAATCTGTTCTGTTTGTATGACATAAACAACAAGTCATTTCTCAGGAATGAGGCAGACCATATGTGAAGGTGTTTTGGAAAAGCACAATAGGGAATACGCCAAAGTAGCATCTGCATTTTATTTCAATGTCAAATCACATGTGAGTTATAAAAAGGAAAGTGTATCACTTTTATTAAAGAATAACTTTCCTGTTAGTTAACTCATACCTTCCCTAAGCAACAAATGTAGGTCAGCCACATAAATGCCTGGCCGAGAACACAAAGAAGATGTCACTCTGTGTGGCCAGCAATATGAGCATTTAGCAAACATCTTGGCAGGAGCCCTCTACTCACCCCCTTGGCAGGAGGAAATTTACATTAATCCATTATATGCATTTTCCTAAGAATCAGCACTTTCTCCTCAATGTATTAATAAATATCAAAGCAGCTTGCAATTGATAGAAACAGGAAACTATTAAACGACTAGCAGAGTTCTAGGAAGAATTTATTTCTTTTATAATTTGGACTGGATTGAGATTGAAAGGAAGTGGCTTCTAATCCCATTTCCATTCCTTATTAGCTGACTGACCTAAGGCCAGTCACTTAACTTCTACTGGTCTCAGTTTTATACTGGTATAAACCAACGGGGCTGAACTAAATCTTCCCCAAGATCCCTTCCTGCTCTAAAAGTGTGTGATTCTCTGGTCACTTACCCATCCAGTCGTATTTGAGCGTTAATGGAAACACTTTGAGATTGTCTTGTTATGGAACCCTCTCCCCAGTTGCAAGTTAGGTACCTCTGAAAACTATGTTAACTTCTTTAAACTACCAGAGTGATATCCACTGCCTTGAAGCAGTCATTAGCACTACTTCCAGAGGAACTTAACACATAATCTGGCTGACCCCATGGGAGAAATCACTGTGCAGAGATGAAGGGAGTGCATTAGGAGGCAGGGAACCCAATTCACTCCACAGGCAGTGAGGTGCTATGGCTCTGCCTGCACAAGCAAATGAGTGCTTATTTATGTAATTAACTGAGTGGACATTGTAAACTTTCTCACTGAAGTATTTCCTCTCATAGGAAAATAAAATAAAATAAAAGCTTCCCGGTGGACAATATATTTTTTGACCTGAAATACATGTTCTTAAGTATGCATATAATTTTATCCATCATTAATGTGAACCTGAGGTAGCCTCTAGGACCCACTTTTATTAGTTTGACTAGAACAGAATATGTGTCACCTACAAAGCATCAGTGAGACTCTTACATCTACTGGTTTCAAATAGGTTATAAATGCTAAATATTAACAAGAGGTGGTAGAGGGAGTAGGGATAGTAAATTGGTGGCCGTGGCCACAGAGAGTATCAAACTTAAATCATTCCAGCTTAAAACCTTAGGGAGAAGATAGAATTTCTATTGCCAAGTAACAAAATATAAAATCCTGCGAAAGTGCTTTCGTGGCCTGGTTCAGATCATGTGCCCATCCCTTAATCAATCATAGTTGTCCTAGGAACATAATACACATCACAGCTCAACCCCTTGGGGTATGTAGGTATGTGTATGTGTGTCAGGGGGGAGGGTCTGCAATCATAAAAGAGGGTGAGTGAAGGAACCTGGGGAACAAACATGCGGAACAGGTGGAAACAGTGGCCACCACAGACAAACTGGCCCAGAAAATCTACAGTCATTTTGTCCCATTGGTCTTTTCTCCAGAACTTCTTCTGGAAATGCCAAAATTCTTAATATACCCTTATTTTTTATGTATTAATTCAATAAATATTTATTAAGTGCTTGTAATTTATCAATTGTTGTGAGTAGGCCAGGAAGAGCACGACAGACTTAATCTCTATCCCTGTGAAACTTATTAAACTTGCTGTCTAGTCGAGGAGGGGACTTACTGAACACCTAATTACCATGTGCTGAGTGGCATGAAGATGTGCAGTGTGTAACAGATAGAGCCAACCAGCAAAGGGGTAATGATGGAAATAAACCAGCTAGTACAAAAGTATCAAGGGATACCTTGGATATCTCATGTTATCTAAAATATGAGGAGAAGGGGACTTCCCTGGTGGCCCAGTGGTTAAGACTTCACTTTCCAGTGCAGGGGGTACAGATTCGATCTCTGGTCAGGGAGCTAAGATCCCACATGCCTTGGAGCCAAAAAAACCAAAAACAAAACAAGCAATATTGTAACAAATTCAATAAAGAGTTTAAAAATGGTCCACATCAAAAGAAAAATCTTTTAAAAAAATAAAATATAAATTAAAATATGAAGAGAAGAGTCATCCTCTCACAACAGCATATATCCCAAAGAGAAAACATAAACATCCTGCAAGGGCAGGCTTTGAGGCCCAGAAAAGATGGCTGTGATACAAACCCCACCAGGAACAGCCCAGAAGACTTTCATCTGTGATCACCTGACACTACGGGCAGCAGACCCACTGGGGTGAGATGTGCTGGAATGGTGTTCTCTTTTACACACTCAGAGGCAACTTAGTTGGTTATCTTTCTGGTTGAGAAAATCTAACAGTCTTAAAATTATGTTTTGGAAGCTCTTAAAAAAATGATTGGCAGCTACAAACAATGTAAACTTGCATCTGACTAGCTAAAGGTCTTATAAATTAAAAAAAAGAATGGAAGCTGTGATTTACTGAAACTTTAACAATCTACCAAGTTTACCAACATCAGCATGTTTAAACGAGGCATGGTAGGGGGGTTGGGGGAAGAGGAAAAGGTAGACCATATAAGACAGAGAAAGAAAATACCTACACTTAAACTTACTGCACTAGAGCAGCAGAAACTTCCCACACAATGTCATATATACCTTTGAAGCTGGGTAGGAGAGTATTCTGTGTTAAATGAATTTTATGGGGATTTGGAGAGGATTTAGGTAAAGGCTGCCCCAATAAATGATTTACCAGCTCTAATAAAACATCAAGGAAATTGTTCAGATTGTATCTCAGACCATTTAAAACACATGTTTATAGAGGTCTCAGCAGCCCCCATATCCTCAACCCTGGTTTAAAAAGAAACATTTAGAGTGGTTAATTATCCCACATTACTTTTTTTTTTAAATGATAGCAATTTCAAGAGAAGGGAGAGACTGGGAGTAAACAAAAACAGGTAGGACAACCAAGGAGGTTGGGAGAGAGACAAGCTGAGTGACCACTCACTCATCCTTTTATTCATTCTTCCAATAAATATTTATTGGTTGACTATTATAAACTAGGTATTTTAGAACTAGGGCCGGAGACCCAGGAGTGACCAGACAAGAAGGGTTTCTGCCTGCCTACAACTTCTTTTTAGTGCGAGGAAGCAGAAACATGCAAAGAAGTGGAATAAATATAAATATAAAAGATTAACTTATATTGTGGTAAGTACGTTAAAGGAGACAAACAAGGTGATGAGAAAGTAAATAACCAGAGAGGGGCAGGTATTACTTTATATAGGATTGTCAGGAAAGGCTTCTCTAGGAGGTAAAATCTAAGCTGAGACCTGCAGTATGTACTGCCTTCCATCCTACTAAGAACTGAGAGAACATTCCAGATGAAGGAGGCATCAAGTACAAAGGTTCTGATGTGTTAAAGACCTTGGTGTGTTTGAAGAACAGAAAGGAAAGCAGACGTGTCATCCTCAGGTGACCAATGCCCTCCATTTTAACCTTTGGAAAAGACATTTTCTTCAAAATTTATTATTATTAATGTTAATATTAGTTGCCTTTATTAAAAAACTAAATGTTCCAGTGACTATACAGGCTGTCTTATATGCATTATCTCTCAGTTTTCACAATAAACATAAAGTCCCACCATATAGCTATTATTATTCCAATTTGATACAGGAGAAAACAGCCTCAGAGAGTTTAAATGATTCAATGTTATATGGCAGCAGCAAAAAGGGAATTCACACCCAGGTCTATCCACAAAACCTACACTCTTTCATTGCTTTTTATTTGCTTGTGCACACAGAAATGAATGAAGCAGAATGTGATAGGCTATGTTTCCAAAGATGGCCACGCAATATCTTCCATCCCCGCTGTTCTTTTGCAATGTCATTTTCCCAATTTTGCATCAGGAGATGTAGTCTATTCTGCCCGTCTGGCCCTGTGATGTGTTTTGACCAATAGAATACGGTGGGAGTCACTGTGTAATTTTGAAGGCTTGACCTTAAGAGATCTGCAGTTCCCACCTTCTCTGCTTGGAAAGATGATACTTGGAACCCAGGCAATAAGCTGAGAGAAAGCCCAAGCATCAAGGGAGAGAAGTGGAAAAATGAGAAGTTCAGTTGAGAGCAGGAACTGAGGTTTCAGACGTACAGCCTCAATTAAGGAATCCAAGCCAGACCCCAGGTATTGGAGCTGCCTCAGCTAAAGCCTCAGACACAGAGCAGAGACGAGCTTCCCATACTGTGTCCTGCCTAATCACGAGAGAACAATAGAGAAACACTGAGGTCAGGATAGAGGAAGGGTGAACAAACTTTTTTGGTAAAGAGCTAGGAAGTAAATATTCTAAACTTTGTGGACTGTACTGTCCTTGCCCCAACTATTCAATTCTGCCATTCTAGAGAAAAACAAAGATAATATGTAAGCATAGGGGTGTGTCTGAGTTCCAATTAAACTTTATTTACAAAGACAGATAGAAGGCAGAATCTGTCTTGGTGGTTATACTTGCCAGTCCCTCATCGAGACTTAGACAATGAATTTACCTACTAAAGGAGCAATGCCTGAGAGTTGCTTCTTAAAAGGTCTATTAGAAACTGAAGCTCTGAGGTCCTTGGAAACTCTGAGGTCCTTGGAAACTCTGAAGCTTTTTAACTTTATGTGTAAAGTAAGAGTGACATTGTGAAGTTGCATACACTGGACTCTGAAAAGTCATCCCAACAGAGAGCTGAGTCATCAGAGAAAGCGTGGAGAGGCAACAGGGAAACATGTGGGAGCTGGGAGCCTGAGAGCTTCAGACAGGGATTGAGAATTTTGCACATGGTTCAACAGAAGCTCCAGCTCTCCTATCTGCACACCATACTGAGCACTTGGTACTTCTGCTCTGGCAGTTATTTTATTGAAGTAAATTTAATGTACTTGTCACCCCCCCCCCATAGAGACCATCACAAACAAGAGTTTCTTAAGAACAGGGAGCTTGTCTTTTTATTACTTGAAAGTTGCATTTCTTATCTACTTATTTTTTTCTAGAAGAGGCATGCATATTTCTTGTCTCCTGGGCTTTTTGACTTCCCTTCCTGCCTGATATTTTTCTTTTTTTTTTTTTTAACATCTTTATTGGAGTATAATTGCTTTACAATGGTGTGTTAGTTTCTGCCGTATAACAAAGTGCATCAGCTATACATATACGTATATTCCCATTTCTCCTCCCTCTTGCATCTCCCTGTTTCTTAAGCACAAGCCTGCATCTCTTGATCAAGAGAACAACTCATTGGTTAACCTGAAGACTGTACTTCAGCTGCTTCAGGAAAGCACTGGTGAAATTATTGAGACTTTTGCATTTAAGTGAAAACCAGTAGGACTTATAAAAATGTGACTGGATAAAGGAAATTTGAGCTGCTACCATTCCTCCTGATGATAGTTCCAGCATGGAAGAGTAAGAGAAAAATCTTCAGGAACCAAATCATAAGGCAGATAAATTCCCAGGGGGAAAACCATTCAGAGCATGGATCTTGAAGAGCAGAGAGGCAGTGGTTTGGAAGAGACGACTTTGACAAGCTACTCCATTTCTTCCTCTTTCCTAGGTTACTCCACGTGTCACACAGCCACTCACTGTGGTTCCTTCCCTCATCCTTGATGAATCCCACCACTGAAAAATCCTGTAATCGTTACCTCTGAGAAGCTCCACTGCTCACTTTTCTATGTATTTTTTCATGTTTGTTATACGTATGCTTGCATAGACAGATATACCTGTATACACATCTGCAGATAAAGAGAGCAGTAACTATGATCTGCTTAGACCTTAAGTGAACTAAGATTTGGAATGTGTATCAGCCCTAGCCATCCTCCCAACTCCATCTCTGGACACTGCCCACACCAAATTGTCAGTATTTCTCCACTGTAGTCTTCTGCCCAAGATTTGGCTCAAACTTTTTCTGAAACATCCTTTGCCAGGGCTTCCCTGGTGGTGCAGTGGTTGAGAATCTGCCAGCTAATGCAGGGGACATGGGTTCGAGCCCTGGTCTGGGAAGATCCCACATCCCATGAGCCACAACTACTGAGCCTGCGCGTCTGGAGCCTGTGTCCGCAACAAGAGAAGCCACGATAGTGGGAGGCCTGCGCACCGCGATGAAGAGTGGCCCCCGCTTGCCACAACTAGAGAAAGCCCTCGCACAGAAACGAAGACCCAACACAGCCCAAAATAAATAAATAAAACACACACACACACACACACACACACACAAATCCTTTGCCATTCTCAAGCAAATTCAAGCCATCATATTCTCCAGGTGTTTATGTGTGCATTGTTTTTTTTTAAAAAAAGTGTTGTCATATTACTCTGATGTTTAAACATACATATATTTCATTGGACTATGAGCTTTCCCAAATCAGGGCTCATATCACATAGCTTGTAATAAGCATGCAATCAGTATTTGTTGAGTAAATGACTAATAAAAGAATAGAATGAGTGAAGACTTGTTGAATTTAAATTTTTAAATAGAAAGACAGGATAAAGTTACTCACCAAACTGAAAATCTGTGTTTCTCCAGTTCCTCCAAATAAGATGTATCCTGAGAATAATCTTCAATTTCTCCAGTTTTCCAAGCAGTTGATGTTTCCTTCACAGAATGAAATGAAATTAAATAAATGGGGGAAAAAAGTATTTTAGCAGGGAGCAGATAGAAAGTTTAACTGGTTTCAGTGACAATTTTCCCAGAATGACTTATGGAATCACTGGTCATACAGAAGCATAGTTGGCCATGATTTTGCATTGAAATTATTGCTTTATATTCCAGATTCTCTCACTAAATTTTCATGTCTATATTGGCAGACTGTGAGATGTTCACTTTCGTATTATCTCACGTGGAGCAGATTCTATAAACGTTGTTAGAATGAAAACAACAACATCATAACCATGGTTATGGTTTTCGTATTAAATCAGGACTATTGCAAGTAAAGAAGATGCAGCTTGAACTAGCTTTTAGCAAAAAGGAATTTGGAGAAAAGTTTGACCAGCCGGGCTATTGAGAAGGCAAGGAGTCAGCTGGATTTCTGGACTAGGGGGGGCCAAGGAATCAAAGGCCACCAGGATTCCTTTTCCGCCCTACCTCTACTTTCTGTTTTAGCAGGCCACTTCATGCTAGCATGGGTTCCAAAAACTCCTGAGTTCCACAGCCTCAATAACATCAATTTAAACTCAGGACCATACAATGTCTGTGGAGCTGATTTATGAGAACTTGAGAAAATCATGTGACCCAGGATGATGGTTCCAGAAAACAGATTGCCCCATTGGAGAAACTAAACCCTATAATTCAACCAAGGATTCTGAGGAGCCCCTCTTTGGAGAGGAGTGGGGAGAGAGGGAGCATCTAACCTAGCCAGACTCTTCCCTCTTCCACCAAAACAGTTCAACTTTTATCTGTTTATATATTGAAGTCTCCCATACAATTTAATTACAAAATACTGCTGACAAAAAGGTATTTGTAAACCACTAGTCTACAGAAGAAGAAAGTTAGACATGACTGGTACTTATAAGATAATTGTGCTAATGTTCTTCTTTCCTTTTCTTTAGACCCTTCTCAAGTGTTTTTGATCATCATTTGTAAGCAGCTCGTTACTTGAAATTCCTTGATATCAATTCATACAAGTTTTAGCACAAATCTGTAGCTGAAATATTTTGCAATTGCAGAATGCTTTTGGGATGCACAGGTGGTGGTAACCAGGAAAACCCTGGAGTGAAACTCAGGTGAAATAGATGTGTCATCAAATCTCTACAAGGCTCATTTCTTTTATAATAAAATTGATTGATTTGATCACCTTAAGAACAAAATTCATTTATGAGAGCCATCAATTGAAAGTACCTTTGGTTGTAGTCTTTTTTATCTTTCTCAGACTCTATAGCTCCTGTGCCAATAAAGGTACTTTTAATCAGATTATTTACTGTTGGTATTTTTAACTACTCCATTCCTGAGTAAGTTAAAGTGTGCCAAAATTCTTTAAAATATATGAGAGCTCTGAATTGTCCCAACTAAACAAACATATTTGATTTGCACACCTTACCTGATTGCTAAAAATATGCTTTTGTAGGTATTTAAACTTTAAATTAGATGGCATTTATTTATGAGATGCTTAGATACTTTATTCAGTCTTACTAAATAGAAAGTTGAAACTGCTATCAAGAATTATACCAAAGATTTGGTTTACCCACCAAAGCTCCTGACTTGTTAAAAAAAATAGGTGTTCTATGATATAGTGTATTAAACTGCTTTCTATTTGGTTAATCAGTTAATATCTATCTTGATTGTTCAACTAAATTCGTGGTAAAAATGGTATGTAGTATATATTTCCATGTATCTTTCACAGCTCCTAACATGGTAATAAGCACATAGTAAATACTCAAGAATTAGTTATTAGAAGTCACTTCATTAAGTACTTATATTACAATAATGACAATGGACTACCTCAAGTTGCGAAGTCACAAAGAAAAACACCTGTTAACTCTAAAAATAACAAAAATTTTCTGAACCTTTGGATTTCCTTTAAAGAATGTTTAACTTAACGTGCTAAAAATTCCTTCAAACGGGTGTTTTGGAAGAAAGTCACAGACACTTGTTCATCTCCAAAGAAATGAACCCAAAGAGGAACAAAAACCCAAAGAAAATAAGAGTTTTAAATCTAAAAAGTTATAAATATGTACAGCAAAATTCCCAGGTGAGTGAGTACCAGAGTATGAGAGCCTGTTCACATGAATACACTCTTAACAATGTGAACAATCGACCAAGCACAAATTCTTATCTTGAATCTATGCCTAACAACTAATACTTTAAATAGGATATCATCAACATTTAAAGACAGAAAACAGATCCTCTGGCCCATTACAACTTTAAGTCCCTGAAGCCAAAGAACATCGTTATTAAAAAAATAATAATAAAGTCTATAGAAAGATGAATATCTATACTTTAAAAGAGAAATTGGTGGTGTAAATTTGTTCTGGAATGGCACGTTTCACATATTATCTGTATGGCTACTCAGAGTCTGACCAATCGCAGAACACAACAGCAAATATGTAAATATAAATTGCTAGAATTCAGAATATGATTTTCAAGTTCATGAGCTAAAAATTTGGTGTGTGAGGATGGCCATTCAAATACAGCATCAATGAGGAAGCAATACACATGCACTCTTTCAAACACAACACAAAATGAGAGCCAAGAAGTGTTCTAAAGAATTTTCAGAAACTAAAGTGTATTGTGTTGTAGTCAACAGGGCCAACAAGTGATGGTCAGAAGACTCTCATTTGAGTCTTCTCGCTACTTTGGAAACTTAAATTATTTAAAGTCCATGAATTGGAGTTTTTTAATCTGAAAAATGGAGATAATATTTATCTTGTATAGATCGCAGGATTTTTTATGAAGACAAAGTGATATAATAGCGATAAAATTCTTTCTGGGGATGGAAAGGATAGAACTTAACATGCTTTAGGATATTAAGGATATAAGTAGCATCTGGTACAATGCAATATATAGCGTGGGTGATCGAGGGAACATTTAACATCCTTTATTGTGCATTTATTACGGCATTTCTAAGAAGCTGCCTAGTAGAAAATACTATAGGAAGACTTAAGTCTTAAGATATTAATTTATTAATATTAAGATATTAAGATAATATTAAGATATTAAGACAAGATATTAAGTCTCAAAGTTGCCCCGGCTCGCCGCAAATAGAGAAAGCCTGCACGCAGCAACAAAGACCCAACGCAGCCAAAAATAAATTGCTTAAAAAAAAAAAAAGTTGCCCAGCTCATGAAATGAAAGACTCATTTAATTGTGTTATATGATAGAAAGCAAAGCTCAGGGTTCCTACCTTGTCATTTAGAGGTTTTTACCCCTTAGCAATAATTCCTTCCATGGACCATTTGGTTAATGAAGAAGGGTGATGGTGACGAGACCGATGAGAAGGTGAGTCTTTGTGCAGAGAAAGAGGGCTTGCAGTTCACAGGTCAGTGGCACCAGTGCAGTGGAAAAGCATTGTGGCTCTGGCACAATTAAGCTCCACTTAGCAGCAGCATTTTTTCCCCAAACTCTTTACAGGGTCTTTGTGCAGAGCTCTGGGGAGCACTGTTCATCTGCCCATCTGGCCAGATGATGGGCAAGGGGATTGTTTCATCAAAAGGGAGAGCCTTAGAAAGAGGAAATAGTGAATAAAGAGCTGAATCCTGAGGATTATGAATGCTTTTGAACTGCCCTGGGAAGATCAGAAGTGAGCAGCCCCATTTTTTAAGAAGGCAGGGGAGGACAGTTTGGGGTGGACGCGCGGTGCTAAGAGGCTCGTGTTAATAGGATCACAGAACTGCAAGTCATCGATAACAACAACAACAAACGCCAGGTGCATCTGAAGTAACAAAGCAAATAAACATGACATCATGTTCAGTTCCATCAGTGTTGTTATTATCATCTAAAAAATAAAAACCCATAGCTCCAAATCAAATCCAGCCTAAATCCTGAGACCATCCAGCAAGAATACTATTTCCTCTTTCTTTAATTCATTTCTGATGTGTGTTCCAGAGAATTTTTCAGGACAGGCTTTCTATTAGCAGTATCCAGGGAGAAGCAAGGCGCTCCTTCCTGGCTGGGTAGTTCAGGATTTACCCAGAGAGACCCCTCGGGTAACTAACCCCCTTGGGTTTCTGTTTCTGCCCTCTGGATGACAACTAACATTTCTGACCACCTTGGACCACACGTTTTGATTGTTTTCTGGCTCCGTGTTATTTGAAAAATGAATGCTTCACATGTGAAGTTCAATATTAATCTCAGTTTTCCCACAGCTACCCTATCAATTGCCTGGCTTAGAGTCTTTAATATCAGTTGAAGATTCAAATTAATTCCTATTACTATGAGAAGATGAGGGGAAAAAACGAACACACTTAAATTGGCGTAGAGGGTCTCAGATTTAGATTTAGTAGATGGTATAACCTCCCTTGTACTCAGTCATTTGCAACTTGGGTGTATTTCTGGCTCTGTCTTCCCACAGCACTGATGTTACAGAGACGTATTACCAGCAGGCACAAAGCTGCTTCCTAAAGCAGTTCAGAGTTAAGACACCTTCCCAAAGTGCCTGACCCCCAGGGAAGAGCTTACTCCTCCAAACAACTGACTAGCAATTTGGGGAGTATAACATTAAAAATAAAATGAAAAAGAGAACTCCTGAATTGAATGGTAAACTCAGAAAATATAGGGAAGAATTTTAGGTTTTCTGAGTGATTGTATTCTTTCTCATCTTACTTAATTTAGTCTTTCTTCTAATCTCAAAGTTTATGATCAACAAATGACATGAAAATTTTCTAAAAATATTTAAAATGCTAATATTAGATCCACAATATCCTAGAAATCTCCTAGACGTATCCTTCCTTTAGCCTCCCAAAAAGTATACATAAAAGCGCCTAATACATAATATGTATAAAGGATGTAAGCTTTTTTCCTTCGTAGCAAATTGTCCTTGGTTTCCATAGCCTACCCCTTAAATTAAGGTTATAAGACCCAAGAAGTAGAAAACATACACCAGGCTGAAAGGACAAAGAAATAAACAACTTTTTGAAGTATTATTTCATGATGGATACAAATATGGATTCTAGAAACAGACTGGTTCAAAGCCCAGCTATACACTTGTTAACAATGTTTTTTTGGCTAAGTTGCTCCATCTCTCATGCCTTATTTTTCTCACCTGCTAAATATAGAAAATATGTCAATAGCAGTATCTATCCCATTAGTTTGTTGTGAGAATAAGATAGTCATTTGATGTGGAGGACCTGAGAACATTTTCTGGCATCTAGTAATTTCCTAGCACTCAGTGAATGTTATCTTTCACTGTTAAAAATTTCACTAAACTTTTGATTTCTAAGCTTTTTTCTTCTGCAATACAGAAACAACTGTAATTGTAAATGCTGTTAAGTAGTCATCTAGACATTAAAAACCCATTTATTTGGTTAGATGGTGGTCCACTATTTAGGGATGGAAACAAGGTGTACTTTAAAATCATTCTTTAGAGAATGGTATGAAAGTTGGCTCTATAGACCTGTATTAATTTAGTCAGCATACTGGAGAATAAAGATAATAATTCAGATAATTTGTATGAGAAAGGGCAGGGTTGGAGAGAAATCCTTTTACTTTGATTTTCTAGCCAGGCTAAAATTTCTGAATACTTAAAACTCGAAGTCATTCGGTCTATATAGATAAAGATTTTGGAAATGCTTAAATATCAAAAAACGGGATCCAGTAACACCAGTAAAATTAATTTAACCAACGTTTGGAAACCCAGGCTATGTAATGTATATAAATTCATCAGGATAGTTTCTGGATAGATTTCATGGCAGCCATGATCATGCCAAATAAATACAGTACAATCAGCACATTTTCTAATCACCCTGCCCAAGACGGAAAGAGTCTTGTAAACTGGTTAATTTAACTAAAGTCTTCAACAGCTTAAAGAAGTCTGATTCGGATGTAATAAAAAATTATTAGCATTACTGATTTCACCAACGTCAGCTGCTTTAGTATGCCTTGCACTTCAAAACCTGCTTTGAAGAGCAAATTACTTTCTACCTGGAAATATATTTTAAGAAACCATAGTTGGCTTCCCTGGTGGCACAGTGGTTGAGAATCTGCCTGCCAATGCAGGGGACACGGGTTCGAGCCCTGGTCTGGGAAGATCCCACATGCCGCGGAGCAACTAGGCCCGTGAGCCACAATTACTGAGCCTGCGCGTCTGGAGCCTGTGCTCTGCAACAAGAGAAGCCACGATAATGAGAGGCCTGCGCACCGCGATGAAGAGTGGCCCCCACTTGCCGCAACTACAGAAAGCCCTTGCACAGAAATGAAGACCCGACACAGCCATAAATAAGTAAATAAATAAATAAATTTAAAAAGAAAAAAAAAAGAAAAAAAAAAAGAAACCATAGTTAATAATCAGGACTGTCGTTTTCATGGTCAAAGCCAACTTCTATAGCCTTCATCTTACCTTATTGTGTAATTCATGGTCTTCTTTTGAGAGATTGAGACCACAGTCTGTAGGGCAGGGACCAATTTTATTAGAAACACTTCCTAGGGTTAAAAACAAAAGGTGGAAAAGAATATTATAGATTTGTACTTCAGAGGATATGTAAGCTTACACTGCTGAAATCTAAGAGTTTATATAAAGCCTGACAAATGGGGGTAAAAGAAAGAATTCTCTGGAGGCTCTAAGTTGTTCTATGCTCCCAGTTTTAATTCAGTCAATGCATGAACTTCAAGTAGAACTTTACCATTGGCCACACCACGGGGATGCAATTTACAAGCAGCAGCTGAGTCTGATCTGCTTTCCTCTCCTCATCCGGGTAGAATTCTCTATCCTCAGCTATGTTTCTGTGATCAAGTTTTCAAAGAAATTTCTCTGTGCCTCACACCAGTGTTCCATTATAAAACCTTGAGACTAGACAGTTCTGTTATCTGTGTGTACCCAGCACTTCTCACCTGAGCTACCTTTATCATCTTTTGCATGACTTGTTTTACATCAGCGTTTCTCAACTTAAGCATGAGCGACATTTTGGGTTGGTTAACTGTTTGGGGGCTGTCCAGTGTTTTGTAGGATGTTTAGCAGCAACTCTGGCCTCTACCTACTAGATGCCAATGGCACCCTTTACCTCCCCAGCCCTCCCCTAGTTGGAGACAATTAAAAATGTCTCCAGACATTGCCAAATGTCCTTTGGGGAGCAGAACATCCCCAATTGAGAACTACTGCTCTAGATCAAAAACTCCTTGCAGATAATGTGTTTTGTTCATCTTTGTTTCTCCTGTTATGTCCAGCACAGTGCCTGAAATGGAATGCCTCAACAAATGTTTCTTAAATTATAAACAAAGAAAGATAGTACATAAGCAGGTATATCTTTACCTTTATGACTCTCAATCCATTGGCTTGACCTCTCACTTCAATGAGCCCATTTGCTAAGGCCTATCCCCAGCATCTTGTGACAAATACCCTGGCCCAGAAGCTGCTAGCGATTGGAGTACCTTAACAGAGCCACAGCTTTGACCAAGAGGTTGACCCAAAATCTTTTTTAAAAAAGTATACATGTATCATATACCATGAGCAGTCACAGCCTTGCTGCCTGTCTTCTTCTCTCCCTCTAGGGATTAAAGGCTGCCATCCTCAGCCCTTTGGAATTGCCTTTGTGTATGTTTTTAAATGAGCTTTCCAGCGTGTAAAATGTTGAGGACATGGTCTCCATGTCTGCATGCTTTGGAAGAATTTTCCTCCCTAAAGATGACCCAGCCAGCCTCATGAACGTTCTCTAAGTTTTTCATAGTGTTGGTCTGCTGAAGAAAAATTCTTTTAACTTTGCTTCATCTGAAAATGTCTTTATATCAACCTCAATTTATGAAGGAATTTTTGCTGGATACAGATTTCTGAATTGACATTTTTTAGCATTTTAAATATGTCATTACACTGACTTCGGGTCTCCATTGTTTCAGATGATAATGTCCATCATTTTTCAGATCACTGTTCCCCTTTTTGTAATGTGTTTTTTTTTCCTTCTGTCTACTTTCAAGATTTTCTCTTTAACTTTGGTGTTTAGCAGTTTCATTATGATATTTTTAAATGTAGCTTCCCTTGTATTTATTCTTTTGGGGTTCACTGAGGGTATTCAATCTATGAGTCAATATATTCCATCAAATTTGGGGGATTTCCAATCATTACTTTTTTAATACATATTTTCTTCCATTTTATGACCCTCTTTTCTTACCTAAGATTCCCATTGTATATATGTAAAACTATGTGATATAGCCCCATGGGTCTCTGAGTCTCTCTTCATTTTTCTCCCAGCTTTTTCTTTTCTGTATTTCAAATTCATTAATTTCTTTTAATTCTTGGATTTTTCAGTTCTGAAACTTCCATTTGGTTACATTTTTTGTAGTGTCCATGTTTCTGCTGAGATGACCTGACTAATCATTCAGTAAAACCATACTATCATTTAATCATTTAATCATTTAACCTTTAATCATTTGAAAGTGTTTTTTAAAAATTTATATGTTTATATATATGTTTATATATATGTTTATATATATGTTATATATGTTTATAATGGATGTTTTAATGGTTTTTCCTGCTAAATTCAATATCTGAATTGTCTTACAGTTATTTTTATTCACTATTTTCCCTGTCTAAGGTTTATATTCTACTGTTTCTTTGCATGTCTAATAATTATAGATTATATAACGGACACTGTAGAACTGTAGAAGACTCTGGATTCTGTTATCTTCCTTGGAAAGGTGTTCATATTTTTTTCCTAGTACACAGTTCAATTACTGGCTAATTTTATTAAACTTGCATAGGCTTAAATTTACATTGTTTCTTTCTTTCTCTCTCTTTTTTTTTTTTTTTTTTTGCTGCGTTGGGTCTTCGTTGCTGTGTGCAGGCTTTCTCCAGTTGCAGTGAGCGGGGGTTACTCGTCATTGAGGTGCACAGGTTTCTCATTGCGGTGCCTTCTCTTGTTGCGGAGCACGGGCTCTAGGCATGTGGGCTTCAGTAGTTGGGGCACGCGGGCTCTAGGGTGTGTGGGCTTCAGTAGTTGTGGTGCACAGACTCTAGAGCACAGGCTTGGTAGTTGTGTCTCACGGGCTCTAGAGTGCAGGCTCAGTAGTTGTGGTGCACGGGCTTAGCTGCTCCACGGCATGTGGGATCTTCCCGGACCAGGGATCGAACCCGTGTCCCCTGCATTGGCAGGTGGATTCTTAACCACTGCACCACCAGGGAAGTCCCTAAATTTACATTTTGTTTTAGCATTTCTGTGAAAAACTAAGAGTTTCCAAGCCACTCTAACTTACCAGAACTCAACTTCAGGTCTCTAATTCCTCTACCATTACTGTCAGAGCTTTGTTTTAGGCTTAAAATAAGCCTCTCTAGAGCATGGTCTTTATTCCTAATATGCAGACTTTTGGCATCTCAGTTTGCTGTCAGATTGAAAAGGAGGTATTAACATGAGTCTCCTGACTTGAATGCTACCTCTGTTCCAACTCTAGTTATCTCTGTTCTTCTTCCAGGTCCATAGTCGTCACTTAGCAAAGCCTCAGTTATTCTCACTGTGGTCAGGTACAGCATTACCCTCAGCCAAGGACTCATGGTTGGTGGGTGGTCCCTATACTGATTTCTGGGTTCCTCTCTGCACAGCTCCCTGCTCTTTCTCACTCTGCAGATTCTAGCTGCTTCAGCAGCCCTGAATGCCAAACTTTGTCTCAGCTCAGTGGGACATTCTCTGCTTGGATTTTGCTTCACTGCTTTAGATTCAGAATTTTTGCCCAGGTAGACAACCAGGGTTTTCCTCAAAAGTTTCTCTTCTCTCTGGGATCAGCAAGTCTTGTGCTTCCTGATGGCCAATGCTCCATGACAATTAAAACATTAACATGCTTCATATATTCTCTTCAGTTTAATGGTTGATTGTAAAAGAAGAGCTAGTCTGGTACCAGCTACTCTGCCATAGCTAAAACTGGAAGTTGCAGTGTTGTTTATTTCTTAATTAAAAGTAGGAGTGGATACATAAATTGGTCACAAGTTAACTAGCACCCATGTTTATGTGTGAGCAATACAAGTATAGGTTAATTACTTTGAAAGACCACTTTATTTTATGGAACCACTACTCAATTTAATTATCAGATCATCTTATATTGAGAAAAAGATGAAATATTTACAAATAACAGTAACCTGCTGATGCCTTTGGAATGTGTCAGCTGGGATCACCCAGAAAAAATAAATGGAACAGTCATATTTTTAATAATACATGAGGTGCACAAGGAAAACACTTGTCAAAACTATATAATGTTTCAGTACCCTATCTATATATAGATGCACATGTTTATAAAAGTGTGTTTTCCCAGTGTTGTGCTAATCTTTTTTACTTGGCATATTTTTAATGGTTTTTCCAAATGACCTTTGTAAAATTAATCAAGGATCTGACACTGTCCTTTGGAGAAATGCAAAGAAAGAATACTGCTTGTAGTAACTTTTGCATGAAGAACAGCCAGAAAATGACAAAACAGAGAAAACATTAATACTGAAAAAAATTAAAGCCTGAAAGTGGAACTAACTGAAAAATGTTGCCTTTTTGTTAGTAATATTTTCGTGGGTCTCTGAAATTTTATTTTCCCTTTATTTTCTAAACCACTGTCTTTGTTCTTAGAGATCAGATGGATTTCTCAAAACAATCTGCTAAGTAAAATACACCACAGTTTTTCAAGAGCTCTAATAGTGAAGAGCATCTCAGATTAAAGATTAGTAAAATGTGCAGAAAATATGTGTAAAAAATACAAATACAGAAAACCTAGAAAAATGTCTGCAATTAGACAGGATGGAAATCTAAAAAGAAATTAAATGTAGTTGTAATACATTTCCTATTCTTTTCTTTGAGAAAATTACTACTGAAGTGAGGAATTTTTTCCTCCTGTAATTTAAATGTTAAACTGCCAGATGTGTGTCTCATGCTTGAAGAGTCGAAGCTTTGCATTATTTAGCATATTAAGAATCACAGAATTTTAAAAAGGGCTCCTTTATTGCCTGGAGGTTCTAATTAAGTAAACCTTAGCCTGGTACATTTAAAACTTGCAATACAAGAGATTTTGCTCTCTTTTTTTTTCCCATAGTCAAGTCACATCTATATAATAAACATGGAAAATCTGAGATGATATAATTTTTCTTTTGCTTGAAGAATTAAAGCTATCTATTATTTTAAGAAGTTTTTAATAGAGGCCAGCAATCTAGAAGACAACTCAGGATTCAAAATACTTTTTAATCATTGCAAGTTGCTTTCCTTATTTACACCAAATAATGTGTGTTTCATAAAGGCAGTTCTACACTATCAATCTTACTCTCTCTTCCTTACTTTCCCTGTCTCTGCTGTGATCTCAACTCTTCTCCTCTTGTTAGGCAAAGACAATGCTAAGGAGTAACAAGAAGATCATAGGTTTTAGATTGATATTATGTTTTTGTGCATTTCTATGTGCTGTTTATCTGTGTTAAATATCTGATCACACAGCACTAATTAGCTGTCCTTTCAGCAGTTTGTGGAAAGAGTTTCAGCAGCTAAAGTAGAAACCATAATCAAATGGAAGCTCTGTAGGCACCCAACATTCATAAATCATTCCCTTAAATACAGTTATTTTTGCCATTGTAGAAAATGTCAAAGGTGTCAACTCTGTCCAAATATACCACTTAACAGTAACTATTTTAGTAAATTGACTTGAAATGCATTCAGCTTACTGACCGTTAGAAGCACATGATCTAGTTCACGGTACAAATGAATAGTTTAAAGGCCAAAATAAATACCAAAGTACGAATTCTCAGCGACACGTTGCCATGACCATGGCTGCAACCACAGACCAAAGTCTTAGCATTGTTTATCTACGGCAGAGACAGATGCTCAAAATTTTTGAAATCTGGTTGTTTATATCTAGTTTCTAGTTAAGAAAGTAAAAATGTTTTAACCACTTTCAAAATAAGGGTCAAATATCTATTTGAGGATATTAGCAGTGAATGAACTAGAAATTACATCAATGCAGGTAATGACTTGATAACATTCTCTGCTAGCAGCATAGTTTGAACCTATAAACAGTAACTTCTTGGATGCTGCCAACATAAATAGATAAATGTTGGTCATAATGTCAAGGAACAAATTCTGTCTTTTCTTCATAGGAAGAACAAGAACAAATTGATCTTCAAAAATGAAACTCTTGACAAAGGGCAAGTACCATAGAATTGGAGTTTAGGTTTGGCCAGGATTATTCCCTCTAAAGCCTCAAATATTTAGTAAAAGGTAAAGTGCTCCTACTATTTTATGAACTGGTTTCTTAGAAGTGTTAAGAAGCTTAATGGTTTCATATTTGGGGATGTTTTAATATTAGTGACATCAAGAATGCAACAAAACTATTCCCAATTTCACTTCTGCCCAAACCTCTAAGGCATAATCTGTCCACATAGACCCTCAACCCATGTGGCACTTTGGTACCACTTATGAATATCAACAGTTAGTTGATTGATAGTAATACATTATATTTTATGCAGTATTTTTCAGTTTATTAAAACAGATTTACATGTTACTTATTTAATTCAAGTTATTTTGTTTAACTTTATAACCAGCACAGAACCGTAAATATTTCTGCCATCATATCAACCAGTAGTGATCTCTGAGTATTTTGCATTTTTAGGATAAAAAATAGATTCATACATGCATGCCTTGCCTAATAAAATATTATTGTAATGTAAGAGCAGGAATATACTTGGTTATTCTTTCCAAGAATAATTTTTAAACATCACCCATTTCTGCCATCCTTAAAAAGATTGCATCCTTTTATGAAAGTTAGCTTCTTTTTCCCTTATTATTAAAAGTATTCAACTCTCCATCTTAAGCACAATGAAAGAATTCAGAAATTTTAATATGCTGCTCACGAGCTTTCCTTGGTTACCATCACTGACAATTTCATTGAACTTAGAACACCCAAAGCTACTTAGAATAATAAATTATTTTACCCACTAGTAAGTCCTTATTGTTAAGAGAAAATTACGGGTAAGGATAGAGGGAATCATTGCCCAGTACTGAAATTAAGCAGGATATGGACATAGCCAAGTGCATTTTTCTCATTATAGTAACTAATACAATAACACAAAGGTGAATGAGTGAGCACCTACTAAATACAACACACCTACTAAATGCAATACACCTACTGCATGTATTGCACTCTACATAAATTACTACTAATCCTCAAGTAAGGCCTGTTATCCCCCCTTTATAGGTAAAGAAGCAAATGTTCACAGATTAAGGAACCTGATAAACGACATTAAAGGGTAAGAGTCAGGGTGTGAATGTAAGCCTCCCTGACTCCTATATCCACATTCTAGTTCCTCCATGAAATGTGCACAGGTCTGCATTCTCTTTCAATTTCTTTCCTGCGCATTTCCAGTAGGTAGACAAAGATCAGGGCTAGTTGTCACAAAAAGGAATAAAAACAGAACATTGACTCAATCCCCTAACTGTTGACTTTTAGCTATTCATACTAGGGAGAAGAGGAATAGTAATATCTTGAAGAAAATAATGGTAATAGCTAACATTGTTGAGTTCATACTACATACCAGGCTTTTAAGATTTCAATGTCCCAAGTTAGTTACTAATTTTAAACTCTTATCCTCAAAACTGTTTTAAAACACTTCGATGAGTAATAGATTTTACCAATTCAAATTTTACCTCCTTCCTTGAGGTATTATGCTAAGTAAAGTTTGCTAGTCACAGAAAGACAAATATTGTATGGTTCCACTTATATGAGGGACCTAGAACGGTCAAATTCAGAGAGACAGAAAGTAGAAATGATGATTGCTAGGGACTGGAAGAAGGGTAAAATGGGAAGTTATTGTTTAATGGCTAGAGAGTTTAAGTTGGAGAAGATGAAGAAATTCTGGAGATGGATGGAAGTGATGGGTGTACAACATTGTAAAGGTATTTAGTGCCACCAAACGGTACACTTAAAAATAGTTAAAATGGTAAATTTCATATTATCTGTATTTTGCCACAATTAAAACATTTTTTACCTCCATATTCCTCAAGCCCTAAATGAAATGCTAAGAAACTTTTAAAATGCTGTAGTGCCCCCAAAACAAAGCAAAAAACTGAGGGGACTTCCAGTTGGGACCAAATGGTACACACTTGTTTCTCCCTTCTTCTCTCTAAGCATAACTAAAGAGCCTGGAAATAATGTAGAATGTAGCCAAAGGAAGTTCGGAAAGATATAAAGAGGATGGAGAGATGATTATAGACCCCAGGACTAGAGCAACAATATAGGGCAGGGCAACTCATGCTCCCTCGCACCCCACCCAACAGAAGAGAGTAATCCAGAACGAGCATCTCCAACTCCGTCCTATCAGCAAATAGTGGTCCAGGTAGGACCCTATCTACCCTTAGAAAGGAAGTCCCACCAACAACAGCAGGTGAGTCCAGCAGCACTGGAGAGCAGGATAGACCAGAACCTACTGAAATAAGCATCCAGGTGATGCCCTCTCCTTCCCTGCAGCTTGAAACAGCCCTCCTCCCACCAAGAGACAACAAACAGGCAGCCAAGTGGTACCAGCAGGGGAATCCCACCACAATTAATTCCTAGACCAGAAAGTTTCTTAGCATCCTGAGGCTGGAGACTCCCTTCCCCACCTAAAGACAGCAGGTGGCCAGGCCTGGGGAAGCTCCTTCTGTCCTCCCAGACGTCACTAGCAGGGTCCAGTGGGTGTGCCCCAGATATACTAGCTGAATCACGCAGACCAAAACAGCACATTTTCCAATTGCTGAAAGAAAAATGTGTCAACTACAAATTCTATATCCAGTGATTATCCTTCAGGAATGAAGGCAAAATACATTCTCAAATGAAAGGAAACAAAAAGAATTCGTTGCTAGACCTTCCCTTAAATAATGGCTAAAGAAAGTTCTTCAGACAGAAAGGAAATTATAAAAGAAGAAATCTTGGAGCATCTGAAAGGGGAAAAAAAAAGAAAAAATCAGAAAAAGCGTCAAACATGAGTATATATAATACACTCTTTTTACCCTCATGGGTTTTAAAAATCACATTTGATGACTGGAACAAAAACCATAACACTATGTGTCACCCAAGACAATGATATTTAAAAATGGGGAAGGTAAAGGGACTGAAATGGAAGTAAAGTACTTACACTTGACTCAAAGTGTAAAATATGGACACCAGGAAACTGAGATAAATCACATATGTATAATGCCATACCCAGAGCAACTACTATGAAAAGTACACAAGAGATTTGTTCAAAAATTATCATCAAATCAGGATGGAATCCTAAAGAGGGTTCAAGTAATGCACAGGAAGGCAAGTAAAGAGGAACAGAGGAATGAAAAACAGGAAATAATGAGAAAACAAATACTAAAATGGCAGACTTAGTCCTAACATACCCATAGTTACCTTATATGTAAATGGTCTAACTATACCAAGTAAAAGGCAGATATTGGCAGAGTGAATTTTAAAATGTGACCTAATTATATGCTATTTACAAAAAAATGCACTTCAAATTCAATGACAGGATAGATCTGTTGCATTTTCATTTCATTCAGTTCAAACTTTTTTGAGACTTCATCGTTTTGATCCACAGATTATTTAAAAGTGTGTTTAATTTCTAAGGTTTTAAAAGTTTCCTTTTGGTTTTATGTTAATTATTTCTGGTTTGATTTTATTAGTATTACAGAAAACATTTTGTATGATTTCTGTTCTTTTCAATTTTATGAGGTTTCTTTTATTGGCCCAGGATATATTTGTGAATGATTCATGGGCGCTTGAGAAAAATGTATATTGACCAATTTTACATAATCTCCTCTAGAAAACACAGGAGAAACACTTCCTAACTCATTTTATGAGACCATTATAACAGTCCTGACACCAAAGCCAGACAAAGACGGTACACTAAAAAACAAAACTACAGACCAATATCTCTCAGAAACTTGGAAAATCCTCAAGAAAATATTAGCAAATTGAATCTAACAATGTATGAAAAGAATTATACAGCTTGAATATATGGCTACAGTAATCAAAGCTGTGTGGTGTCGGGACAGGCACATAAGTCAATGGAAGAGAATGGAGAAGCCAGAAAAAAGTTTAGAAAAATATGCTCAGTGGCTGATTTTTAAGAAAGGTGCAAAACCATGTCAAAGGAGGAACAACAGCCTTTATGACAAATGGTGTTGGAACAACTGGCAAAAAATAATAATAGTAAAATAAAATAAAAATTAACCTAAACTTCATTCCTTATGTTAAAAATAATTCAAAATGGATTTGCTTTTTGAAAACAAAAACAAAAACAAAAACAGGAGAAAATATTCAGGAACTTCAGGCAATGAGTTCTTAGACTTGACGCCAAAGCCTGATCCATAAAAGGAGATTGATAAATTGGACTTCATTAAAATTCAAAATCTTTACTCTATGAAATACCCTGTTAAGAAGATGAAAAGGCAAGCTGCAGACTGAGAGAAAATATTTGCCAAGTACATATCGAACAACTACTGGTTTTATTCAGCATGACATGTATTATGGGCAAAAAATCAAGATGATGAACCCCTGATTGCTCCAACAACTAGTTCATCACACTTGGTTAAAACTTTATTTCATGGCAATTATTCATACACATGACGCCTGATTCCTGCAAGTCTGAAAAAGGAAAAAAAAAAGATGTTTTATTACAAATTTAGGTGAAGGTATAAGGAGATACGATTAATTATGGTTCAAGAAGAAAATGCTGTAATGTTTTAAGAAAATGCTTACACCTTTTAAATATTTGACCTTAGAAAGTTTTATATGCATGTGTCTGTGTGCACATGTATTAATATTTCAATGCTGGAGAAGACACACTTGCTGATGAAAGCAATACACCAGCCTGAATATAGATCAACTAACTAATGAGAATTTGTTTGGAAAGAGAGGGTTAATAGTATGGGAGGAGAAATATTTGTGCTTTAGGGTTCTGTATTGTTTTTCACTGAATGATGTTTTCACAATCTACGTCTGTTAACAACATTACAGCAGCCAATGTCTTTAACACTAGCATTATGCCTTGTATATGCTTATTTCTATGCATGTTGAAAATATTGCAGGATCTTTTTTACTACAACTTTAAATCTACAAAATTCTAAACACAAGATTCTAGTGAAACAGTTCTGTGTTCATTTAACAAGTTATAGAATACCGTCTTAACGAAAACAAAAATAGTTGTGGCTTTGCAAACAAAGGTTGATCACACTTGCTGGCCTCTAGTAATGTAAGATATTCAAAGACAATGTGTCATGTATTTGTGCTACAGAGCGTCAAGTCCTTCTATCCTTCCTTGCCAAAGTGTCAACATTCAAGAGCAGACTGACTTTTCTAATAAAATGAGTTTAATACCAAAAAGGATTGATTTCCCTCCTATCTCATGCTAAAGGAAATATTTACCTATTTGACTCGAAAGCCTATTTTTCTAATTTATATTTCCTATTTCTTACTCCATATGGGTCATCTAATTAGACTGAGTGGATCATTGTGGATAAAAAGACTGTCGCTTTCTGCCAATTTTAATTTCAATTATTTCCACATTGAACAAAGTCAATCACATGCTCATAAGAAAGAGAACTAGATCAGTCAGACCACTGAAGTGTTCAAAGCCAGCCTCATGTTTAGAAAGAGCTAATGAACCCTTTTATTCACGTGAGGTCTCACAATGTCATTTATTTTTTATTCCCATTTGGAGTTTGACGAAGACAATACTGAACCAAAGGAAATGCTACCTGCTGAAGACTTGCAGAAAGTACCTATAGTGTGTCCTCTTTGGATAAATGCCTATCCATGTTCTACGTATATGAAGCATCTAAAATTGGCAAACTCATGGAATCAGAGAGTAGCGTGGCGGATGCCAGGCGCTGGGAGAGGGGGAGGATGGGTATATGCTAATCAATAAGCCTAAAGTCTCAATGATGTAAGATAAGTTCTAGAGATCTACTGTACAACATCAGCCATCCAACTACAGATATTGTATCATACACTTAAACATTTGTTAAGAGGGCAGATCGCATGTTGTGTTATTACTACAATAAAAAAAAATTTAAAGAATGGAAGAGCCTGCAGTAAAAAAACCAATATCAATATCATAAACTGGAGCAATTGGAAAGCTATGTCAGATGGGCTGCTACTTTGTCACATGTAAGGAGCAAATTCTCCCCAGTTGGTCATGGTTTCTTTCGTCATAATTCACGTTAGTAAAAACAGAATAAAAGTATATTTTATCCCTACGGTTCTTTATTTCCAACTTATCCAGATTGTGTATTCAGCTCTGGGTACTTCTGGGAATGTCCAGATTGAATAATGGGGCCAGAGACAAGTGTGTCTTGTCACAGGTCTGTAGTAACCCTTCCTTCCTAAACCACTGCCCCCAAAGCTTTTTAGAAATGCTCCAATTGTCCTAACCTGCTAGGTCCATTTCAGTGTCTCACGTTCAGTCAAGAACTATGGTATTATTAGTTGTCTCTATCCACTTCTGCAATATCATTTTGCAAGGACATGTGTCCTAATACTGAGGCGCTGAGTATCGGCAGACTAAATGAGAGAGATTGGCCAAGGAAAAATGGAATTATTTTCATAGACAGTACATTTTTAGGAGTGATTGCTGAAAACACAAGGCACACTTGCGTTTGTTAACATATTTGCCACAAGAGATTAAGGATCACACACAGACACAGATGCACAGATGTGCGCACGCACACACACACACACACACACACACACACGCCAAGATGTGTGTGTGGAGGAAAGAGTATTTATTACCCCTGCCCTAAAGACCATGGTCAGCAAAGTGTGTATACTGAAAAAGATTTTCAATTGTTTCAAAATGAAAAGGAATTTCTTAAAAAAAAATAATGACTTCGTTAGTAGCTCTAAAAATATTGATAATTTGAGGGGTTTTGAAATGGCTTATGCCAATAGACGGGGAGAATGATAAACCTGTTTGAACGATAACACAACCCCATTGCTTTTTTATGTTCCTTACTGCACTGTTTAATAGCACAGGCAGAGAGGAAAAATTGACTGTGATGAATATATGAGACCAAATAAAATGTTAAGGGTGTAAAATGTCCTGAAAACACAAGCTGTAATCTGATGTTGTCGATCTAATCCACACACACTCTGTAATTAGAAACATATCGGAACACGGCAGCAGCACATTTGTACTTTTCCCTCAGACCCTTTTTTTGATCATTCACATGTGACACATTCATTTTTATTGCCATTTCCACTTAAAAAAATTTTTTTTTTAAGGTAGCGTAAAACCGCCCATAATGTTTTGAGCCCTTCAAAATTATTTTTCAGTTTTCTCTCCTGAAAGGAAATAGCACAGCAAAGATTCTAGCCTGATGGAAACGTTTTAAGCCCATCTCATCTCTCTGTGCTCCAGATCCTTTTGACACACCCTTCTCCCTTCTTTCTTAGCGTTAAACTGCTTCTCCACTTCCTTTACATCAGTGGGAACACTTCCCTTATGGGTGTCAGGATTTCTCAGAGGGGTCAGGGGCTGCCCCGCAGAGGAAATGACAAGCTGTGAAATGGAAAAGAACAATTTCTTCCACATGTTCCTTTGCTCCTGGAGCAGTGCGAGGTTGTCAGCCAGCATCACTTTGGAAGCAAGCAGGACTCTGCATAGTAGTCCTGTCAAAACTAATTTACAATTAAAGACCTGCACGACTGCTTAAAGCTTTTTCAGTTCCAGCAGTTTTCTGAAATGACTTTGAGACTGAAGTGGTTCAAACCAGAAACCATTGTTGTAATTAACCCCTAATGGTGAAGAAGCTCACGAAATCAAAGTTTAAAACAATTATAATTTTTTTTTAATGAAATCTGTTAAAAAATACAATCCTTACTCTACCTCCAATTAACATCTGTGTGGAGTTTCCCCACCTGAGCCCCAATTTGGGGAACTTAATGTTGCAGCTATTGGAAGTCTTAGTCTGTAAATAAAGTTACAAGGTGACAATTTCATTGATCTGTAAGAAGGAAGGGAGGAAGGAAAGAAGGAACAAATGAAGAAACGAAGGAAGGAAGGAAGGAAGGGAGAAGAAAGGAAGGATTTACCTGGACTGTTTGATGCTTTTTAAAAAAAGATTTAAATTATTTTAAAATATTTTGAAGCATTCCTATGATTTTAAACCTTTTTTTTTTTTTTTTTTTTTTTTTTTTGCCAAGCAGCATGCCCTGTGATCTTAGTTCCCAACCAGGGATCGAACCTGTGCCCCCTGCCCCCTGCAGTGGAAGCACAGAGTCGTAACCACTGGACCGCCAGGGAATTCCCAGCATTTCTATGATTTTAAATATTTAAATGCGTTTCCATGATACACTAAATAAAGGCATTTTAAAATTGCAGTTAGGGCTCCCCTGGTGGCACAGTGGTTAAGAATCCTCCTGCCAGTCCAGGGGACACGAGTTCGAGCCCTGGTCCGGGAAGATCCCACATGCCGCGGAGCAACTAAGCCCGTGCGTCACAACTACTGAGCCTGTGTTCTAGAGCCCGCGAGCCACAACTACTGAAGTGCACGCACCTAGAGCCCGTGCTCTGCAACAAGGGAAGCCACTGCAATGAGAAGCCTGCGCACCGCAACGCAAAGTAGCCCCCACTCACCGCAACTAGAGAAAAGTCCACGTGCAGCAATGAAGACCCAATGGAACCAAAAATAAATAAATAAAGTAAATAAACTTATTTTAAAAAATTGCAGGTAATTAGTTTTTTATGCAGATTAATCCCTTTGAAACATACTATGGTTCCCTGAGGTTCAATTTTGCACTTAGATAACCAAGTTAGATCACTTACGCTATCTGAAAACCTAGAAATCCACGAGAACAAACGTCATGTCTAAAAACTGCCTCAACATTTCACCAAATGGTGATTCTGAAGTAGGCATTCCAAATTCTTAAAAGCTTGGACATATTTTGTAGAAGCGCTCATTCCTTGAAAGCTATACGAACATCATTAGAGTTACACACAGCAGGAAATGATTTGGGACAATCTCTCCACAAACTCACCTCTGTCAAAAGCAAAGTTATGTGTACTAGTTTCAAATAACAGATTCCTAATTTTTCCATAGAAACAGGTAACAACAGACTTACAAATTACTAAATAAAAGTCTCTATCACTATGGTCTGGGGTAATCAATAGTGCCTGAAACTTGCTTTCCTTATCTTACACTTGAGGGAACGGTGGCCTAAAGACTTCTGGGAACATGTAGTGTAGATTTGTCTAAAACTAACCACGAGCTCCCACACAGTAGGTCTCTTCATGAATGAACACACTAAATAAGCTCTAGTGACCAGCTTGTCTGTGGTTCCCTGTTCTGAGTTCCAGTTTTATGGGTCCAAGCTGCTCTCCATCTGTGCTTCTTCTCTCACTGCTGTTAATTTGCCCTCCATTCTGCCTCTACTTCACGGCTCAGGTGGTGCATAACAGTATATACCGGGCAGAACCCTCTCCCCAGGCTGCTTAAAAAGTCACTGAAATAGAACCACACACATAGAGCCAATTGACTTTTGACAAAGGTGCAAAGGCAATTCAGTGGTGAAAGAATAGCCTTTTCAACAAATAGTGTTAGAACACCTGAACGTTCATATACAAAACAAAACAAAACAAAACCTTCAACTGTAACCACACACCTTATTCAAAAAGCAGTTTACCTCGGAGGGATCATTGCTCTAAATGTAAAATGTAAAACTAGAAAACTTTCAGAAGAAAGCATGAGAAAATCTTGTGACAGAGGGTTAGTTAAAGAGTTCATGGATGAGATATCAAATGTACGATCCATTTAAAAAATGGATAACTTGGCCTTAAACAAAATTCAAAACTTTTACTCTGTGAAAGACACTGTTAAGAAAATTAAAAGTCAAACTGCAGACGGGGAGAAAGCATTTACAAAAGATATATACAACAACGGATATGTATCCAGAATGTATAAAAAACTGTCAAAACTCAACAGTAAAAAACAAAAAAAAAAGTTAAAAACCCAATTTAAAATTGGGCAAAAGACTTGAGCAGATCCTTCACTAAAGAGTATATATGGATGTCATATAAGTGCATATGAAGATGTTCAATGGTATTAGCCATTAAAGAAATACAAATTGAAATCACAATTTTGGATTTAATTTGAATACAAATTAGAATGACATTTTTAAAAATTGACAACACTAACTGCTGATGAGGATGCAGAGCAACTGAAATGCAAAATTGTTACTGTCACTCCGTAAAATAGTTAGGCAGTTTCTTACAGCATTAATTATACATATGCCATACAACCCAGCAATTTTACTTCGAGGTATATGCTCTAGAGAACATATGAATACTATGCTCACACAATCACTTGCATATGAATATTTATAGCAACTTTATTCATAATCGTCAAGAATAGAAACAATCCATATGTCCTTTAATGAGTGAACAGATAAATAAGCTACGGTACTTCCATGTGATGGAATATTATTCAGCCACAAGGAGGAATGAGCTGTTGATACATGCAACAGCTCAGTTGAATCTCAAAGGCATTATGTTAACTAAAAGAAGGCAGTGTCAACAAAAGACTACCTACTGTATGAAAACTTGAAAACACCAAAAAATCTCTTTTTTTTCCATAATGATGGAAAGAGATCACTGGGTATCAGGGCTTAGGGCTGTCGGCTGGGAGTGAGTAGGGGTGTGCCTACAACAAACAGATAGCCCAAAGGAGGTTGTTTGGGTAAATGGAATGGTTCTTTATCCTGATTGTGGTGGTGGTTACATACATCTATGTATGTGCTAAATTACACAGAACTGAATACCCTAAGAAAGTTAATTTCACTGTATGTTAGTTTAAAAAATAAAATAAACTGTTTGCTTGACTTATTTCCACAGAAAGGAGCTGTAAGCCCCGACAACACTCCGAGCCATATCCATTTATTCATTCAGCAAATATTCACTGAGAACCTACGGTGTGTCAAATGTTTTTGTAAGCACTGGGTACATGAATAAGCAAAGCAAAGCTCCCTGCCTTCCTGGAGTCTGTAGTCCGGCCACACCTCTTGATGATAAATTTCCAAGACTCAGCCAAGTAAATGGGGCACTGAGGTAAGGACAGAGCTGGTGCCTTCAGAAGCACCCCTTCATCTCTAGGCTCTTTATCTCTAGGCTTCACCTCCAGAGTTAAAGGAAGTGTACAACTGTTTCAAGGTCCCTAATGAGAGTGTACCAGCTACAGCAAGACTACAGCTTATACCATAATTAGGCCACCTCTTGCCCTCTTTCTCATCTTCAGACACCAAAACTAGACAGAACTCCAGAATTTCTGCTTTGTGACAGACAGCAGTTTCAGGTAACACTATATAATCAGACCAAATTAAAAG
The DNA here is from genome assembly GCF_028021215.1 of Eschrichtius robustus. Classification (NCBI taxonomy): domain Eukaryota; kingdom Metazoa; phylum Chordata; class Mammalia; order Artiodactyla; family Eschrichtiidae; genus Eschrichtius; species Eschrichtius robustus. The sequence goes on along the minus strand of NC_090835.1, from coordinate 101,482,789 downwards.
ATTAATGACATCACTTTAACATTTATTATCTTATTTGATTCTCTCCACAAGCCTGGAAATAGAAAATACAGCTATTACGATTCTTATTTTGCACACATGATGAAAGTATCTCACAGAGGTTTCAAATATTAAGTAGTAGACTTGGGATTCACGCTGGTGTTCTGTCGTCAAGACCATACTGCTTTTCCCTCTACCATAGTGCAATGGTCAAATGAAAATAATTCCTTTGTATTTCTTGGCTTGGCTAATCCACAGTTGCTTAAGGAGTGTATTAATTCACACTTATTTATTCAACAAATCTTTATTGAGCAATTGCTCTGTGCCAGTGGTGGCACAAGCAGACTTGGTTCTTACCTTCACGAGGCTTGTAATCCAGATGGGGAGGCATACAAATGAATGCAAAACTGGTATAAAGGGAAAGAACATCAGAGAAAGTCATGGAGGCATTGGATAGGGCCTCCTTGAGAAGGAAGTTTTAAGCTAGATTATGAAGGATGAAAAGTTAGTCGCAGTTAATGACTCTTTCAGATAGAAGAAACAGCATGAAGGAATATCCTCGGTGGAAATTGCTGTATTTCAAGGAATTGAAGGAAACAAGAGCAATCTGCAGCTGCACATCAGTGTTTCTCAACGTTGGTTGCATGTTAGAATCACCAGGAGACGTTTATTGAGAATAATTCTGTCGACAAACCCTTATCTTAAAAATACCCCAGACTTTATATTCTTTTGCTATCACCCCAGTTCAAGCGCTGTTATCATTCAGTAGGATTCCTGCAGTAGTATTCCGATTGGTGTCAATTAATAAACCTGTTAACCTGAAGTCAAATAAAGTCCCTTCTCTGTTCAAAACCATCATAAGGCTTAACATCTCACTCCAAGTAGAGGTTAGGGAGTAGGGTGGGGAGCACAGATGACACAGTGCCCTGGAGGCCACCCCAAACCCCGAACCCATCTGACCCTGTCCTCTACAGCCCTGCCCTTGCTCACTCTGTCACAGGCACATTAGCCTCTTTAATGTTCCTCAAAACATGCCGGCCACACTTCCTTTAGGGTCAAATAGCACCTGCTGTTTCGTTTTCCTGGCATATCTGCTTGGCTGGTTCTCTGACCTTCCCAGTGAGGACTACCTTAACATCTATGCATGATGAGGATGTTTAGAGCTGCAGCAACAATGAGAGGTAATTGCAGAAAAGCTCAAGAAGTTGGCCAGAGCCTAGCACTGGATTTTCTTAATGGGCTTCTGGTATCTTGTAACATGAAATAAGGTGTCCTTGCTGTCTAAGCCATTGTTAGGTATTTTACTTGTAGCCAAATGCCAGCCCTTCATGTATACTACATTTCCATATGTGCCCAGATTTGTTGCTAGATTCTCTAGACTTAGGTCACTCTTTTAAAGACTACTGGATTTCAATTTCTGAATATAGACAGCTTTTTACATATACACAAATATATAATTTCATTACATGAATGAATATTTTTATACATATTAGCTTTTTTTTAGTTGTTTTTATAGTTGCTGCCAGTGTTTTTCTGTAGTCATTTTTCCCTTTCCTTTAAAAAAATTGGATCACTTTCCCCCTAACATCAAACCATATGTGACCTTAGATAACTTATATTAATAATCCAGCTTACATGATTTCATATAATGTCTGTACACAATACACGATCATTTAGAAAAAATATATTTATAAACTATATGTGAGATAATGTGATATACTGACTTTGTATCCTGTGACATTGTTAATATTACTGTATTAATTATAATCTATTTTTCTATAAGTCTCTTAGGATTTCCTAGTAGTTAATCATGTCGTGTGCAAATAAGAACACCCTTGCCTCTTCTTTCCAATCCATATACCTTTATTTCTTTTTCTTGTCTTATTGAACTGACTAGAACATCTAGTGCAATGTTCATTAAAAGGATGTTACAGGGCTTCCCTGGTGGCGCAGTGGTTGAGAATCTGCCTGCCAATGCAGGGGACACGGGTTCGAGCCCTGGTCTGGGAAGATCCCACATGCCGCGGGGCGGCTGGGCCCGTGAGCCACAATTACTGAGCCTGCACGCCTGGAGCCTGTGCTCCGCTACAAGAGAGGCCGCGATAGTGAGAGGCCCGCGCACCGTGATGAGGAGTGGCCCCCGCTTGCCACAACCAGGGAAAGCCCTCGCACAGAAACGAAGACCCAACACAGCCATAAATAAAATAAATAAAATAAACATAGAATAATCATTAAAAAAAAAATTAAAAAAAAAGGATGTTACAGATAAGACACATTGCATTATTTCTGATATTGGAGGAAATATTCAATCTTTCACCAATAAATATGATATTAGCTGGAGGCTTACACAGATGTCTCTTAGTTTGAGGAAATTCCCTACTATTTATAGTTTCTTGAGAGTTTAAATCAGAAAGCACTGTGAATTGTGTGAAATTCTTTTTTCACACAATTTTGAGATTATCATAGGCTTTTCTTCTTAAATCTTGTAAAATACAGTCTATTGCATTGATTGTCAAACCATTCTTGTATTCCTGGGATAATCCCCACCTGATCATGGTGTGTTACAATTTTGATACATTGCTGGGTATAATTTGCTAAAGTTCTGTTAAGATATTTTAATCCATGTTACCGAGGGATATTGCTCTGTAGTTTTAGTTTTTTTTAAAAGTCTTTCTGGTTTTACTCTCAGGGTAATGCTGACATCAAAAATGATTTGTAATGTTCCTCTTCGATTCCTTCCTCTTCAATTTTCTGGAAGAATATATGTGGAACTGGTATTATTTCTTCTTAGATGTTTGGTAGAATTGACAAAAGAATATATCTGGGCCTAAAGTTTCCTTCCTGTGGGAAGGTTTTTGACTATGAATTCAATTTATTTAATAGATATAAGACTATTCACTTATTTTTTTCTCAGTTGTTTGAATTTGTTTGTTGGTCCTTTGTATGTCTTCTTTGGGAAAAAAATTCTATTCAGTTCCTATGCTCAATTTTAAATCAGATTGTTTGATTTTTGCTATTGAGTTATATGAGTTCTTTGTATTTTGGATAGTAACCCCTTATTAGATACATGATTTTCAAAAATTTTCTCCCATTCTATAGGTTGCCTTTTCATTTTCTTGATGGCTTCTCATTTGAAATTTATTGAATTTCCTTTTTTATGTCTTCTTTGGCAAGGATTTTTTTTTTTAATTTCCAAATATTTGGGGCTTTTTCAGATAATTTTCTGTTATTGGCTTCTAATGTAATACTATTTTATCTCAGCTTATACTTTGTATGATTTCAATCATTTGAATTTTATTGAAACATTATTATGGCCCCGAACGTAGCCTCTCTTGGTGAAAGTTTCATGTGTACCTCAGAGGAAATGTGTTTTCTGCTGTTGTGAGTGGAATGTTCTGTAAATGTCAAGTTGCTTTATAGTGTTGTTCAAGTTCTCTATATCTTTGCTGATTTACTGTGTATTTGCTCTATTCAGTTCGGGAATAGCATGTGCATATCTCCAACCATAATGGTAGATTTGCCATTTTTTTCCTTTCTGGTCTATCTGTATTCATATATTATGACATTGTTATTGGGTGCCTACATATTTAAGGTTGTTATATTCACTTGAGAAATTGACCTACATATCATTATATCGTGTCTCTCTTTATCCTTGGTAATATTCCTCATTCTACAATTTGGTGCTAATATAGCCACTCCAAGTTTGGTTTGCTTATTTGTTGGACACTACAGTTTTTCATCCTTTTACTTTTAACCTATCTGTGTCTCTAAAGTAAATTGCTTTGTTTATCCAATCTGACATCTCTGCCTTTTACTTAGTGTTTAGATTATATGCATTTAGTGTAATTGTCAATATAGTTATGTCTAAATCTATCTTGCTATTTGTTTACTATTTGTTCCATCTGATTTTCACCCCTTTCCTTCTGCTGCTGCTGCTGTTGTTGTTAATCGAAAATTTCTAAAACAATATTTTATGCACCCTACTGGATTATTTAACTACACCACTTTCTTTCAACTTTTGATAATTGTTCCAGAATTTACAATGTATATATTTAATATGTCACAGACTACCTTCAAATTATATTATACCATTTTACATATAGTGTAAGAAACTGAAGACAATAAACTTCTATGCACCCCTTCAAAAAAAAAAAAAGAATAATGATGTCCAGGCTTTACCCCCAAATAATTGGATACATTTGTTCTGGGGCAGAGCCCAGACATGAGTATTTGTTCAAAACTCTACAGAAGAGTCAATGTACAGGCAAAGTTAAGAAGCATTGTTTTACTAGGTTTGTCGAACCACAGATATAGGCAAAACTATATTTAAGTATGAATCGACTTCTTTTAGAATTTATTAACATTTTGGTTGATTTTGAGTGGGACTTAACTTTTTTTTTAAGTCAGTTAGGTTTGGGTGGTCTATTTTTGTACTGAAAAGCTCACATAATATTCATTGGTTTCAACATATGTGGCACATAATGCAATAAGCTATAGTGGCTCTTTAGAAGCATTGATGAGAAAGCTCTAGTAAAAAGGAGACCATTGCCTCATCCACTATCTATACTTCCAAAGATGGATGAGTGACCTAGAGGCAAAGAAACATGGCTAGTGTGGAGCACCCACAGGATCACAGCCTGAAGCAGGAGATCATCAGATACCAGAGTTGAACTATGTTATTTTAAAGGTCCTTTGAATTGGACTTCCTGGATGCATGGTACTAGTCTTACAGGAGTCCCAGAGAGCATATACTTGACCCCTATTATCACTGACCCATATGCAAACAAGAAAACTTGGTCCCAATTTTTAAAAATAATGTTAGATAAGAAATGAGTGCTGGAATTGTCTTGTGCTTTCTCAAAGTAGGTGCTTTTCTACACTTGGGTGGCTCAGCCTTTCCAGGTCACAGAGCCTTATTTCTGCATCCTGATTTTGTCCTCGAGCCAAAACCTACAGCAACTATGAAAACAATCTCCATGCGTTTGCTGAAATCCAGTGGTTCCTTACAGTTCTTCAAATATACTTTGTACCATTCTGACCTCTTAATTTTTCTCATGTCTTTTCTTTTACCTCAAAGAAATGTGAAATTAACACATATTTCCCCAGATCATACCAATACAAGATTTAAATGGGGTTGTATTAAAAAGAAGTTCAGGCAAATTTCAACTGCCCTCAAAAGCTTACCCATTTGTTTCCAGATGCCTATGAGCTCACCTGAGCTCATGATCTCCTCACCTATCTCATCCCACAGTGGCCTCTGTAACACCTTGAATTACAGAACTGTAGTATATAGAACACAGTACATGTACACAGTATGCCTCATTTTCTCATGGGATAGTATGTACCATAATACATATATATATACACTTCCAAATATATATACTTCCAGTTCTTACAGAATTTCAGTGAAAAGGTTCTTTTAGCAGGTTGGCAAGTGTTTCCACGCAGTTCCCCTCTCCCTGGGAATCCCACCCTGAGATGACTGAGATGGGGAACAAATCTGATCGACAGAGAGCATACATTTCCCACCATTGCCCCTCTCCCCTGACAACAAAATCTTCGTTATTCAGCCAATTGCATCTGCTTCACTTCTCCAAGTGTGAAGTCTCCCAGAAGACCTGCTGGTCCTGGAGGTAAATAGAGTGCTGGCAGGCTCTCCCACCATCTAGTCAACCTGGATACATATACATTATCTCAGTGGTGGAGTAGGCCTGGGCTCCCGTCAGCCCCTGGAGGTTGAGGATTGCATGTTATTTTGGTTTACAATTGCACGGCATTTAGCAGCGTGTTTTGCTGACGGTGGTTACACAATAAAACTCTCCTGAATTGAATTCTGCATCACAAAACACATATAGACCTTGCCAGAGACCACTGTTCATGCAATGTAGGCACATACAAAACAAAATTGTCAAGCAGAACAAATATTTCCCTAGTCTGCCCCCTAAAAACTAAAACAGCCTAAAAGATAGTGATAACCCCAAAGTTATATCATGGGTCTTCTTTGTCCGGCCTTTCATTTTCCATAAATAATATTTTCTGGCCTCAGGCATTCACCTATTTGCAACCATGGGATTAAAACAACAACCATGGGATTAAATTCAGAATCATCTTAATGTGTGTGTGCGTGCACGTGTGCATGCACGTGCATGCATACGTGTGCTGGTAAGTGAACATTAAAGTCACTTTGTCATGATTTGGGGACTCTAGTGGATTCAGCAGGTTACATATGGAGCCTATCAATGTGGGACAGCTTGTGGATATCATAAATATATTTTTCAGATAGAAACTTTGCAGCCGTGATCACACCACGTGCTCACCCCTTCCCTAAGGTTCACTCCTTTATTTGTAAATAGCCAGAAAGCCATCAAGCCAGAGTTTAATAAACATTTAATTTGAAATGAATTACCACATGTTGTGTTTGTTTATCCATTATTAAATCTCTGAGCAACATGTCAGTGGCAGGAACAGCATACTGTATCACAGCACTGATATATTAGAAAACAAACCCACGGGGGATATTAACTGCTAATACTATGTCTAGGAAGCCTCCAAGAAAAATAAATAAATATAGGCAATGTAGCAGAGACAGACATTCGAAGAGATTTTTATGTTTTTTTTTAATTAATCTATTCAGAGCAAGGGCAGAAGTTCCCGTGTAGTCTTTGAAATGTGAGGCTCATATTGGTCTCTGAGCTCAGAACACAGCAAATGATAATCAGCCTTTTCCAAAGCATTTTCCTAAAGCATAAAAGATTCTTCCTCTCATGGTATACAGTGTTCCCATATTGAATGTGTCAGTATTCATATTTCTTGGAGTATCACCTGTCCTCCTTTTAAGGGAACTGGGGGCAAACTTTTTGCCAAGTTCAGAGCACAGGGCAGTAGATGTGGAAAATATAGCCACACTACCCTGAGGAAATACTAGAAAGCAAAAATGATCTAGTGAAAAATGGTCTAAGAGTAATTGCTTCTAATCTTCTGCTCAGGATCCTAAAACTAGGTTAAAATGTAAGAATCACTGAAATATTATTACTGTTAAACCAGAACCTGCTTTCTCTAAAGTTAAAAATTCTAAAATAAGATTTTTAGCTTCATATTTAATCCTAAAACATTAGGGGGAAGGAAGGAAGGAAGGAAAGAAGGAAGGAAGGAAGGAAGGCAGGAAGGAAAGAAGGAAGGAAGGAAGGAAGAGAGGGAGGGAGGGAAGAAGGAAGGAAGCAAAGAAAGAAACCCACATTACATATGCACATTTTTTAGTGTCCCAAATAGTGGCTTTAGAGTTGACTGGATATTTGAACTTGATATTTAAACAAAAAATTAACTGTAATTTTCTATCTTTTTTATAATCATTTCTTTTATATGTCTTGATTTATTAATTCTACCTCAGGAAGGTGATCATCAACCACCAGAAAAGATCTGGACTTTTTCTTCTCCTTCTACATCTCAGATTCCCAGGTTACACAGATTATGTGCTATTGTTAAATTAATTTATTTTCATAGAATGAGGGCATCCCAAGCCCTCCTGTTGGAAGGCCTGACTAATCTGATTTGATGTAGACAAGAGGTGGGTAAAAATCTTTCTTTTGCAGACAGGACCGAGTAAGACTTAATCACAATGTCCACGAATGTCCTTGACAGAGCAGCCCCACAAAGCATTTTGGAATGAGGCTAAATCTGCCCTTCGCTTCTCTGTTTCCTTCTCTGCCCTTTTATGGCACTCTCTACTCTTTCTTAGATTGCCAGTGCCTTAGACCCCCCCACCCCGACCTTCCCCATATCCACATTGAGCATATCGACAACAGCATAGCCATTGTTAGCCACCTGGGATATTTGCATTTAAAATAAAAAAAACAAAGCCTTAAACCTATTAAAACCCAACATAGAATGCTTACAGTCAGCTCAAAGGTGTGCATGTTGAGGACAGCAAACTCTACCCATTATTCTCTAAACCCAGACCATGACTTCGGTCACCTCCTACCTTCTCAGGCTATGAGTAAAACAAATCCAAGTTCTCAGGTGTGAGAAGCAATATACTTTAATCAAGCTGCCTTATAGTGTTGGCAATTATTACCTAGTGTCAATATATATCTCATTTCTAATTCAGTTTCACAAATATTTGTTTAAAGCCAGTGACATAATTCAACATATATGAATCCTGTGTATAAAATTTCAATATAACATTTCCAGGTATACGTGACTCTATAAAATGACACTGAGTTCTCTGGAGGTGGTGGTGTCTCAGTAATCATTGGCTGGTGATAATGGTTTTACTCATAGGGAAACAGGACAGGTGTGAATACGGAAGCCCAGGGCTTGTGCTGGACTTGCCTGTTAGGGAAGGAAGTGGGGTTCTAGAAACTGAGCTTAGCAATCGGTGGAGTTTTACTTGGCCCAACAAGGCAAAAAGTCTCCAAGGGATTTGGAAAACTCCAGGCACAACTTAAGAAACATTTATCACTGGAAATTGAATACGAAGCTCTGTGTTGCCCAGCAGATAGGTAGAACGAGACAAGGAAGATGGATGTCACCTAAGAAGTCAAATAGTGCAGGCTTTGGGTCTGATTATAGTAGGGATCCAGCATCCTTCGGAAACATCGCTGTCTTCCTGAGCTATGCTCTCATCCCAACACTTTCATCATTCTACATACTCTCCCAGTTTGAAATCTACCACATACCAGTCTCAGCTAGAGTCTAGGTGTTTATGCCTCTCTAATGGACATATTCTCCTTCCCAACTTCCACCTCCCTCCTGAGCTTCACATGCATTTTTCCAAAGATCACCTGAACATTTCTACTTGGGTATAATATAAGAATCTCAAAGTCAGTAGTTCCAAAATCAAGCTCATGGTTTTTCTTCTAATCTTGTCCTTCCCCCTTTATTTCCTGTTATCTGCTGGTTGACATCCATATCTACTCATGTTAAAAAATTAGGAATCATCCCTAATTCTCCTGTGCCACCCATATCCAATTAACAGGAACATTCTTATTCTTAGTCCTATGGTCATTCTATTCCACCTCTTTAATACTTTAAAAAATTGTACTCTCTGCTCCAACTTTACTATCTCTGCCCTAATTCAGACTCTTATCTGTTGCCTGGACTGCCCTAAACTTTTCCTAAATGATCTGTTTCTAGTCACGCCTTTCTCAAATAAACCCTCCTAAAAATTACCAGAGGGATCTGCCTAAAATAGAAAGTGAAATACATCACTCGCCTTCCTAAGATCCATCCGTGGCTATCCATTTAATGCTGATTTCTCATCAGCCACAATAGACCCAAGAAGACAGTGGAGAAAAGAGTGAGGGAACATTATTAGTATCCTAGAATTTTATACATGGAAAAATGATCTACCAAAAGTAAGGAAAAATAGACTTTTGCAGACATGCAATGACTAAGAGAGTTCACCACTCACAGATCCAAACTCTAAATGAATTACTAAAGATTTATTTCAACAAGAAGAAAAATGGAACCAGACCGAAGACATGTTACATTAAAATATTATAAAGCACAGATACTGTCAAATGTGTCAGTAAATTAATTTTATATTGAAAGTAAAAAAAAAAAAAAACCTAGATTCTCTGTTTAACAAAAAAGTGAAACTGAAGGCATAGCCAACAATAACGTAAAAGTACACAGAGGTGTTTAATGAGTAGCTAAAGCACACTAAAAGTCCTTGTCACACTCAGAATAGAAACGAAGTATTGAATAAAGTTAGAGTTTTAAAGATAATTTATACTTAAATATGTAGATAAGAAAATTAAGGATAATAGCTAAAATAACAATAAAATTTGTAGATTAAAAACAGTACAGGAGGGACTTTCCAGGTGGCGCAGTGGTTAATAATCCGCCTGCCAATACAGGCGACAAGGGTTCGAGCCCTGGTCTGGGAAGATCCCACATGCCGTGGAGCAACTAAGCCTGTGCACCACAACTACTGAGCCTGCGCTCTGGACCGCGAGCCACAACTACTGAGCCCGTGTGCCACAACTACTGAAGCCCATGCACCTAGAGCCCATGTTCTGCAATAAGAGGAGCCACCACAATGAGAAGCCCATACACGGCAACGAAGAGTAACCCCCGCTCGCCGCAACTAGAGAAAGCCCGTGTGCAGCAACGAAGACCCAATGCAACCGAAAAATAAATAAATTAATAAAAAAAAAAGTACAGGAAAAATAAAATAAAATAATTATTTTGAGTTAAAGAGAAATTCAAAAAAGAAAGTATTCTTTAAATGCAAAGAAATAGGATGGTAAACATAAAATGCAAAATAAAATGTTATCAAGTACAAATCGAACAGTAATAAGAATAATTACCAAAAAACCTAAACTTACCTATTAAAAGACACATATCTACTTGTCTCGAGTACAAAAATAAAATTCAGATTTACACTGCTAAAAAAAATATATCCAAAAGGGCACCACAGGTGAATTTTAAATTTTTAAAATAAAGTGTAAAAAAAAATATATGCTGTGAAAATATTTATCAAAAAATCAGATGGTAGAATTAATATCAGAAGAACTAGATTGTAAATCCAAAAACATTAATAGACATACAGAGAGACTACATCTATATAAAAGAAATGAGAACATCATAAAAACTATAACAATCATAAACTTGAATTCACTTAACAACAGATTTAAAATACATAAAGCAATATCCGGCAGAATTACAGGGAGAAATGGACAGATCCAGTCATAATTGGAGATTTCACACATCAGATAAACAAAAACTGAAGATAAATGTGTTAAGCTTTCAAATCAAGGAGATTTTAAAAGTAACCCCAAAGAAAATCTGAAGAAAATGAGTAAAAAATTAATAAGGCTAAGAATATAAATGTAGAGTAAACAAAAAATCAATCAAGAGTCTTAATGAATCTTGAGAACGAAAAATGGAGCTGGGGGAATCAGGCTCCCTGACTTCAGACTATATTACAAAGCTTCAGTAATCAAGACAGTTTGGTACTGGCACAAAAACAGAAATATAGATCAATGGAACAGGATAGAAAGCCCAGAGATAAACCCACACACATATGGTCACCTTATCTTTGATAAAGGAGGCAAGAATATACAGTGGAGAAAAGACAGCCTCTTCAATAAGTGGTGCTGGGAAAATTGGACAGGTACATGTAAAAGTATGAAATTAGAACACTCCCTGACACCATGCACAAAAATAAACTCAAAATGGATTAAAGACCTAAGTGTAAGGGCAGACACTATCAAACTCTTAGAGGAAAACATAGGCAGAACACTCTATGACATACATCACAGCAAGATTCTTTTTGACCCAGCTCCTAGAGAAATGGAAATAAGAACACAAATAAACAAATGGGACCTAATGAAACTTAAAAGCTTTTGCACAGCAAAGGAAACCACAAACAAGACCAAAAGACAACCATCAGAATGGGAGAAAATATTTGCAAATGAAGCAACTGACAAAGGATTAATCTCCAAGATTTACAAGCAGCTCATGCAGCTCAATAACAAAAAAACGAACAACCCAATCCAAAAATGGGCAGAAGACCTAAATAGACATTTCTCCAAAGAAGATATACAGATGGCCTACAGACACATGAAAGAATGCTCAACATCATTAATCATTAGAGAAATGCAAATCAAAACTACAATGAGATATCATCTCACACCGGTCAGAATGGCCATCATCAAAAAATCTAGAAACAATAAATGCTGGAGAGGGTGTGGAGGAAAGGGAACACTCTTGCACTGTTGGTGGGAATGTAAATTGATACAGCCACTATGGAGAACAGTATGGAGGTTCCTGAAAAAACTACAAATAGAACTACCATACGACCCAGCAATCCCACTACTGGGCGTATACCCTGAGAAGACCATAGGTCAAAAAGAGTCATGTACCAAAATGTTCATTGCAGCTCTATTTACAATAGCCAGGACATGGAAGCAACCTAAATGTCCATCGACAGATGAATGGATAAAGAAGATGTGGCACATATATACAATGGAATATTACTCAGCCATATAAAGAAATGAAATGGAGGTATTTGTAATGAGGTGGATGGAGTTAGAGTCTGTCATACAGAGTGAAGTAAGTCAGAAAGAGAAAAACAAATACAGTATGCTAACACATATATACGGAATCTAAGGAAAAAAAAAAAAAAAAAGGCCATGAAGAACCTAGTGGCAAGACGGGAATAAAGACACAGACCTACTAGAGAATGGACTTGAGGATATGGGGAGGGGGTGGGGTGAGATGTGACAGGGTAAGAGAGTGTCATGGACATATATACACTACCAAATGTAAAATAGATAACTAGTGGGAAGCAGCCGCATAGCACAGGGAGATCAGCTCGGTGCTTTGTGACCACCTAGAGGGGTGGGATGGGGAGGGTGGGAGGGAGGGAGATGCAAGAGGGAAGAGAAATGGGAACGTATTGTATACGTATAACTGATTCACTTTGTTATAAAGCAGAAGCTAACACACCATAGTAAGGCAATTATACTTCAATAAAGATGTTTAAAAAAAAAACAAAAACATAAATAGAGTTACAGATGTAGAAAACAAACTTATGGTTACCAGGGGGTAAGGGGGGGGTGGTGGAAGGGATAAAGTGGGAGATTGGGATTGACATACACACATTACTATATATAAAATAGATAACTAAAAAGGGCCTACTCTATAGCACAGGGAACTCTACTCAATACTCTGTAATGGCCTATATGCGAACAGAATCTAAAAAAGAGTGGACATATGTATATGTAAAACTGATTCACTTTGCTATACACTTGAAACTAACACAACATTGTAAATCAACTTGATTCCAATAAAAATGTTTTTAAAAAACTAAGAAAAACTGAAAAAAAAATATCATGTACAATTTTAAACTTTCTCTGAAGCTTTATCATCTTTTATATCTTGCTCTTCAGTACCTCTTTAATGATTTTCATAATATGTTTTTAGGGGCTTATTCAAAGGATCTAAACAGAAATTGATCAACACCTATAAGTATATTACAACATAGACTCATAATGCTTAAAAATAACTCTATAAATAATTATGTATGTGTTCATGTATTACAAGTCAGTTGTAACTTTTTATGTATAAAATCTGTTTATGCTAAAAAAAAAAAAAAAAAAAAAGAGTCTTAATGGAGGCAAATTAGCAACTGTATACCTTTAAAAAATGAATAAAAATGCATCTCTTAATCAATATTAGGAATGAAAAGAAGAATATAACTATAGATTTAGTGTTATTTTAAAATTATGATAGTATTCTTATATATTTTCTTATAGATATGTAAAATATCTCTCGAATAATACATGAAAAGCACTGATTCCTCCAAGGAGAACAATAGTTTGCTGGGAGGGCAGCAAGGGGAGACAGATTTTATTTCAAATTATATAAATGTATTGCCTATCCAACAAAACTGTAACAGAAGGGAATGCATTTTAAAAGGTAATACAATAATATGACAATGCTAATCCCATCAGTTTTAGACTAAGTTAATCCAATTAGAATTAAATTAATAATAAAGTGATTGAATAATCATGAAAAATCAAAAATTGAATCAGAAATCAAGACTTTCCTACCATTCACCCCACCTAAAAACAAAAAAAGGCACCAGAACTCTTACAGATCAATAAGAAAAATAAGTAAATAACCCAAAGAAAAAGTGGACCAAATATAGGAAGAGGTAATTGTCACAGAAGGTAAAATCCAAATGGTCAATAGAAATATATGAAAACCTTTCAAGGAAATTCTAATGAAAACACAGAGATATCATTTCATTCCAACTGAATTGACAAAACTGACAATAACAAGGATTGATAAGATGTGAGTCAAAGAGACTCTGCTACACAGCTATTGGTTTGGAAATTGATACAGCTGGATGGCAGTGTGTCACTATGCTGTCAACTTAGGATGTGTGTGCCCTGACTCAGTGACTCCTTTCCCTGTAGATATACTGTAGTGAAAGTCACACCTGTGAGCACACAGAGGACATGTCCAAGAATAATCACTATAGCCTCGTTTGCAATAGAGTGAAACTGATAACAACATAAACAAAAAGAATTAACAAATTTTGTTACAATCATGTAAAGAAGTTCTATACAGGAATAAAATCAATAAACTAGAAATTCATATATGTGTTTGTGAGTGTGTGTTTGTATGTGTGTGTATATAAATCAAAGATAATATTGAGAAAAAATAAAGTTCCAAAAGTAGACGTAAAGTATGATATATTTATATAAACTTTATAAACGTAGGAAATACATTCTATATTGTTTATAATTACACACATACCTAGGAAAGGGAATTATTCCCTTTGGGGAAAGGGAATAATTCTTTACAAAAGATAATAATCTCTAATGTATCTCTTCTGTAAATGGAAACTTTTGTACATTGAATATTTCAAACAATGTTATTTGCTTATTTAGTGCTTGATTAAACCAGTCTTTGAAAACAAAGTCTTATAAAAGAAATTATATTATTTGAGAACTTTATTCTGAAAACAATTCTCTTTCATTGAGCATGCAAGAAAGAATTTTAGAGCAGCAAGTCATGTGGTTCAATGAATTTTCTATTTTATTATGTAATTTATAATTATGCAATATGAAAACTAGTATTCTTGTCTATGATTACATTCTCTTTAAGTGGCAAGGTATAGAAAGAAATACACTAATACTACTTCTTTTCCAGTTTTATATAATATAACAAAACTTGAAATATTAGTAATAGAATGCTGATAAAATGTGAACTAAAAAAAAAAAAAAAATGTGAACTAACCTTGAGATGGGAGTGAGGAGGATTTAGCTTCGTCACCCCTTGAGGCACAAATGCTCTTCTCTGTTTCTTTCTCTGAAAGGCCAGCTGTGTTATCAACACCTGATTCTGCTTTCTCTGCTTCAGCCACTAAACAAACTGGAAATTCAGGGGGAAGCTGAATACGTCTTTCATGGTTTTTTTGGTCATCCAAATGTAGAGGAAGTTTAACTACCTATTAAAAGATAGACCTGTTATTGAAACTGTTGAAAATATTACACACACAGCTAATTATTTCTCTAGAACAAGGATATAATTTGCAAATCCAAAAGGTCAACGATGAATTCAATTTTTCCAAAACTTCCATTTGTTTTTGTTTGGTTTCACTACAAAAAAAAATGTATTTTTTGTATTAACAGGTTTACATACAATGTCATTGCTCTATATGTTTATTAGTTTCTTTGTTTTATAATTTCTTTAATTTCTTCTTTCAAATAACACTGTGTGTCTAATATTCATGCTGGAATAAAATTAGCAAATATTCATTTACTAGCTAGTATTTACTATCTTCAAGAAACAATATTTTAAGTTCAAAAATAAATGATCAGATTGTAGAATCTAGTGGTGAATATAAGGGTGCTCAGTATGCAATTTTTTCAACTTTTCTCTATGTTTAAAATGTTAATAATAAAATGCTTGGTAGAAATAATCAATGACACAGGAAATGAAGTATTCAGGAAAGTGAGGGATTGATAGAAAAGGTTTTCTAGGAAGAAGTTAAAGGCTATCTTCCTTGCATAATTTTCCATCTTACATTCTTTCACACCCACTCTGGGGGTTGAATCAGAGCAACTTCCAGTCTCCTTCTTAAAGCTCAGGGTTATTAGCCTGAGTTCTACCCCTAGTAACACATGAGGTCATGGCTGAGGCACGCACCTTGGCTCTGCCAGCCCCTCTGACTGTGGCAGTTTCCTTCCTCCAACAGACACCGGAGGGAAATGATCAAGACTTTACTTGTTTCCTCTAATCTCTAAGTCTGCATTGCAGAACCCCTTTTCTGTTCCAATATCTACTTTATCTTTCTTTTCTCTTCCCAACCTCAAGTTATTCTTCTCCTAACTCCAAAAGGACTACTCAAAATTAACTTGTTCAGAAATGTTTGCATTTGAGAAAACTCACATCAGAAAAATCCACATATTTCACAATTTCACATGGAGGAAAATACGGTTTCAAGACAAAAATTTTTCATTTTCATCCTTGTGAAAGAGAAGCATCTACATTCGTACTTATTCTGCCTTACAATCAGAAAATCATACATCTTGAATAATAGTACTATTCTCATTAGTAGGACTCACTCCCCCTCCCCAACTCCTTATGAAATATACACAGGAAGAAAACTTCTGTTATTGTCTATCAAATAAGAAAGCTAGTGTACAATTATGTCCATTTGTAATGGATAATAGCCAGAGGGCTCTACAGATAAATCATAATATTACTTTTTTCATAAAGTTTTTTTTTAAACAGGGAGTCAGAAAAAACAGGAGAAAAAAATGGGCAATGAGTTCAAATCAAGTAGATTTTAGTGAAATCAAGTTATTCTATTGTTCATCAGATAATCTCTTTTCTTGACTTTGGAACTTTTAAACATGACTTCTTGATTTTACCTCAAATATAAAATATATATCTCTTTATTATCGATATCTGTACTACCTAAATTATCTTTTATGAAACAAAGTACTGATTTTCCATGTCATAATTTATAGAACACTGAACATTAGGTAACAATGAAAAATTTAGTGAAAAATTATTAATGCCTTTTACATTACCTAATAAATACCAAAATTTATTTTCTTTAATGGCTATATTTTCATTTTCATTTCATTTTGATCTCTTTGTACAGTATTCAAGTCACCAATTTGTTAAATACTTTGTTGAGTGTTTTCTACAGTTTTCTTCAAAGTTTGGGTGATTTTTTAATAAATCCTTTGGATTCATTTATGATGGTCTTCCTTTTCAAACTTATACCAATTTTCTAATCTTTAGAAGTTTTTAAAAATTTCTGATCCTGAGGTCCACCTCAAAACAATTTAATCAAAAGATCTGGGAACAGGACTCAAGCTATAGTATATTTAAAGCTTCCCACATGATTCTAACATACAGTCAGATTTATTTTAGGATGCCACTATTTCCAGAATGAATAGAAAGACACATATTCATCTAAGAGTGGTTTTCTTAATAGCATACCTAGACTGTGACAAGAAGATATTTCAGCAAAACATAACTGAATTAGCTAAAAGGGAAAAAATGTCAGTTAATGAAACTTAAATAGAAAATGGAAAACCATCCCATAAGAAGGATATGTAGCTGCTAATTTTTAGGTCAAAAGTACATGTGTTTCCTGAAAATGTCCATATTTAATGGTTCTTTCAGTTAGGTAGGTAGGTAGATAGACAGACTGAAAAAAATATCAAACATACAGGTAAGGAAGAAAATAAATCATAGCATTTTATGATACACGCACCCCAGAAAAACAACATAAACAGGTAGAACAAATTTGGACATATAAGACAAAAATAATTTGACTAAAAATGTGTTGGAATGCTTTATATTTCATGTATGCTGTCATTTTCTTTTTTGGATCCTCCAAGGTGGTGGCCTAAAATGAATTTACACAACAGCATTTCTGTTAAAAGACTTGGTTAGAAAATAGAATGCCAAACCTATACCAATAAATGGTGTGTGACCAAGTGGTTTTTTTTTTTTTTTTAATTTTTGCTGTAAACTAGGCAGCTTACATTGAAGCCATGTGTATGGCAAAGAGAGCTTTCTGATGGCCACTTTCATCCTGTGGAAATGTGGGTCATTGGGTATCTGTTGTTGGTCTCATCAAATAAATGTCAAGCATCCAGAAGGCAGAGACCACATCTATCTCTTCATATCCCTGGAACAAGCAATGCTCAACACACAACAGAAGCTCGATAAGAACTTTTGATAAAGAAATATATCCCCTGTCCCATGTTGGTGAGACCAGTCTGCTCCAGCAGCAACAGATTGTAAACTGAGAAATCAGGGGACTTGGATGGATGTCCGGATTTATTTATAACATAGACGTTTGGATTAAGTTATCCTTAAGATTTCTAACTCTAGAATTTTACCCCTTGTTTGTAGACATAAATTTAATCTGCATTATGAGAAATCAGTATTAAGATGTAATTACTTTTATAGGTTTATGATACTGGAATTTTCAATAGCATGAAAAGAAGCTAAAGGCTAGAAAGAAGCAGATTTGGAAAAATTTTTAATTCTTTTTCCCATTCACAAAATCATATTGCAAACCTGAAAGTAGAGATTGCACAGCCAGTGGTCCAGGTCCAAGCAAATCAAATCTTCAATTTTCCTGAAGTTGTCGAGTTTCTGGTCATAACGTCCTCGGAGAAGTGGACACTTGAACTTTCCCTCCACTACATCCAAATTGCTATCGTACAAAGGGAAAGTTGTCCAGCCCACAACTTGGTGGAGACAAGCAGATTTCCCATGAAGGAGAATGAGTTCAAACAAGAAAGCTGCACCAGGTTTCACATCCTTCTTAGACGGGGGTACCTAGGACAGACATTAGGACAGGGGAAGACCAGGAAGCTTGTATTTAGAAACACATCACAGTCAGTGATGCCCACAGATAATTTAGAGTTTAAGAGTTGGTTTGTACTTTTACTGTTTGCTCTTAAAAACTCACCATTGGGTGCACTCACATAAATAAATGTTCCAGCCCAAGGTAATTGAGCAAACATACCGCCATGAAAATATGACCCCAAAAAACAAGACAAATTTGACCCTGCCAGTTCAAGATTCTGCCCTTTATGAGCTTTAGGACTCAAACTTGTAATATGTTAACTAAAGTGGTATACTGTATTGTTGCTTGAGCTGGTACCTCTTTGTGTAACTATTTCTATCTTTTGTCTTATTGTTTTACTTGCCTGTCATTCATCTTTGTATCATTCAGGTAACCAGCACAAGTACTTTGAACAGAAGAAATGCTTTTCTTTAAAAAAAAAAAAATGGTTGAACAAACTATCACACTCCAGAGAAACTAATCCTGGGCATAATGATAGTCTGAATTAACTATTACAAGGTCTACCTCTTCAAAGAAATATAGTGTCCCATTTAATTTTGTGACTACTCTGTATATTTCAGTTGACACTATAATGCACATCACTGTATAAGCAATTTGTCAGTGCTAAGTAAATAGTGTTAGGCATAAAGATGGATAGAATGATCAGATTGACCAAGCCATTGTTTACATCCCCAGACTAGAGATGGAGGTTATTCTCCAGCCTTCAAAAAAATTTTTAGGAAAGTGCAAGACATGAATAATCTTTTTTTAAAATAGAGTATAACCTTGGGTTTTTTTTTTTAATTCTGTGTGAATAATTATAAATGGACAAAGGTAGGAACTTGCCTAAGACTATTTTATAACAATACATTTAACCAAAAGTATGTAGGCATATTTTATATGATTTATATAAATATTCCAAGACTTAGTTTATGTTTAAAATGAAGCAGAAGCATCTGTTGAAAAATGCCATAACCCTGTGGCAGCTGCTATTAAACCATTAACAGGATCAGGTTTCATTTAAACCAGATTTACCATTTTCTACAACAGCCCATGGGAGAGCTAAAAACATTACGCACAAATTACAGACAAAAGAGATTCTTAATCAACCCATACTTTTCATTTGGTTAGTTGGCTGTGAGTAACCCTTGTGATAAGAGAATAAAAGCTAAATGGGGAGGAGGAGGAAAAATGGGGTCAGAAACCTGTTTCTGACCATCGTTTAAAAATAAAGCTGAACTGCTGCTATTACAGTCATTTCATCAATTTTCATCTCTGCATTTAGTAGTGAAAACTAATGTCCCTCTTATACTAACCTGATCTTACTCAGTGATATGTTCAAAATATTAATAGATTAAGTAAGAAGTTGACCAGTACTGACCCAATTCTATCATTAAGTTTCCTGTGGTCTTGGGCAAGTCACTTCTCTTTTTGTATCTAAGTTTCCATGCATTCAAATTTCCTCATCCATAAAGAAAAGAATATAAGCACCTTCCTCACAGAGTTGATGCAATTATCAATTTGGATAACAAATATTAAAATGTTCATAAAAATGTAAAATGCACATAAATATTATTATTATTATTAATCTTATGACTTTATCCCAACTATTTCTATGACTTAGATTATAGTTTATTTTAATAAAGAAGAAAAGAACATTTTAAGGTTGAAGCTCATCTGTAAATATGTAAAACACTAGTATCATTTTGTGCGTGAGAAACAGTTCAAGGCTACCAAACATAACCCAGTAACACCAGTCAGCATTGTGTCACCTGTAACAATGTAAATTAGAAGCCAGTCTTTAGGCACAAAAGGATCTTCACTTCAGCCTATTTAACAAGATAGAGGTGTCACATGCAATTACCCTGACAGTCCCCCCCAAAACATAAGTATTTGAACAAGACAAAACCTAGTCACTGATATTGACTGAAAAGGAGGGTAAGAGCCATATGTTATCAAATAGAGGAATTTATCTGACAACAGTTGTCTTACTTATTCTTTTAGTGCCTTTCCCTTGCTGTATGTTGTAGGAGAGATCTTTTGCCCTGTAATGTGTAGGTTGGGACTCATTTTTTTCCTCTCTGGCAAGAAAGGATCACTAAGTTTCATTGTACCTCTCAGAGGAAGCTTTCCGCAAACCTGAGTATTTCCATAGCTGTCCTATGATGTGATGTTTCCATAGTTTTCTGTAGCTTTGTAATTGAATGCTATATAATAAAGGAAATAAATGGATCAGTCTCCTCCCAACTACCAATGTTATCTCATCATCAAAGTCCTGGTAGCTGGAGGTCATAATTTCTTCGGAGTAGCTTTATTTTCTGAGTGCCATATAACATAAGGGTGATGCGTTTGATCTTCCATATCAAAGAAGGTGCATGTGAAAGGAGAGTGGAGAACAAGCAGAAAAGAAACAAACAAGAATTCTGAAGGCTGAAGTCTGTACGGAGGTTTGGAAGAGAAAGCAAAATTCCTTCCACTTGGACACCAAATACTTTTAAATTGAAGCAACTCAGAAAGGATTAAGGAAGTCTTACAAAATGATGAAAATGCGTATTGACGAAGTATTTTTCAATTTTCTGGATTTTCTGAAATATTTGGAAGGATTACTGTTTTCATTCTCAGAAAAAAAGTTGACAAAGTAATTTCAAAAACAGAAGGCTTTCAAAGTTCTGCTTCTCCTTATGATGGAGATGGTCATAAATGCCCATAATTCTTACTATAACAAGGAAAAAACTCCAGGTAAATTACAAAATTTTGTATATTTTGAACGCCTTGGGAAGCTGAGGACATGAAGCTTAGAGGAAACTAAATCTCAGAGAGCATAAGCCCTTCATATATGAGTTAGGACTAGAGGTAGCTTTAATCTCAGGGAACGGGTGAAGGAGTAGATCTGTCACTGGGTGAGAGACTTTGTAGGTAAAAGGAGAAATTGGCTGAAATTTTAACAATCTTGGAGTAATGTGGAATGTCGAATACACATGAGCCCCAGACACAGAATGAGTCCTTACTATTTACAAATTCTCAATTTTAGGACTCTTATTCAGCAGCATGTGAGCAATTGGGTTCAGGCTGAAAGTCAAAAAGAGACCTTCCATGGCATAGAAATCTCAAGGCAGGGTTAGGGAGCGGAGTGGTTATGTGGTGCTTGGATACCAAGCCCAGCTGGAAGGAGGGATCTTTCACACTTGAAAACTTTTAAAACCAGTGGTGAATTAAAACTAATCAAAGCCACAACCTAACCCCAACTTAGCTTAACTCTAATCAGAAAGATCACTCTAGCTGTCTGACAGAGGCTGCTCTTTTTGTGCAGGGTAAATATTTTCTACTTCAGTCTTTACAATTCATTTATACACAATATCTGGCATACAGTACACAACTATGAGACATCCATAGAAGCAGGGAAATGTGATGCACAGATAAAAGAGAACAGTCAATGGAAACTGACCCACGGATGACTCAGATGTTAGACTTAACAAACAAATACTTTAAACAATCATTATAATTAGGATAAAGAAATAGGAAGAAAGATGGAAATAACCAGGGGAGGGAGGAAAATTTCAAGAGTGAACTTTAAAAATGTTTAGGGTACTTGAAATGAAAAATTCATTGAATGGGCTTAACAGTAGAAATGGACATGGCAGAAAAAGGATAGATGACCTCTAGTAGAGGCCAGTAGGAAAGTCCCAACTGAAGCACAAAGGCAAAAAGAATGAAAAAAGGGGGAAAAAAAACCCCAACTGATCAGAGCATGTAAGATGTGTGGGACAGTAATAAACAATCTAAACACATGTAATTGGAGTCCTAAAAGGAAAAGAGAAAGACAATGGTGCAGAAAAACATGTGAAGAGATAGCGGCTGAGAATTTTCCAAAACTGATGAAAGACATCAACCCACGAAACAAAGGAATTCAGAAAATCCCAAAAAGAAAAAGGAAAAAGGAAACCTGGGCATATCATAGTCAAACCAATAAAATCAAAGATAAAACCTTAAAAATGAAGGGCTACCTATGATATTTAACAGAAAAGTTCATTATTGAATGTCAAAGGGTCATACTTTCCTTATCATGAAATCCAGAATTAATATAAAAATATTATATATCATATGGAAAATTCTACTTTCATTTTTTTGCCCAGCTTTTTTGCCCTGCACTCGGATCATAAAAAGTTACTTTTATCTCTGGTGCTGAACAAAATGTTACCAGAAACTTTGGTTCAGTATAAGCTCTACTTTTTGCTCCTTGGTAGGCTGTTTCTTGCCTGACATCATACTGTCACTTTATATTTATCATAAAACTTGTAATTCTTCAGCATTGCATTAAAGACCCTAATGCTACCTCACCACAATCTAACTTTCTAGTTTTATTTTCTGTAAAACATATAGTTAAATATATGTTTAAATATGTAATACATAAACATGCAAATTAAATATGGTCAAATTTATTGACAATATATCTGTCTGTCTGTCTGTCTCTCTCTCACTCTCTCTCTCTCTCTCTCTCTCACACACACACACACACACACACACACACACACACAGAGTCTACTATTTTCTCATGACAGCCTCTTCATGAGGACATACCTCTTCCTCCTCCAAGTTTTGCTCATTATAACCAAAGAATCTCGTGTCTTCAGTTTGGACAATATCTTTGAGGGCACAATTTCTAATCTCCAGGCTTTCAAACAGAAGTACAGGCAGAGATACTGGTGAGGCCCAGACATGAACTTGGAGACTTAAATGTTTTCATAACAATTACTAAGATATTCTAAGGTTTTTGAAGTTCTTAAAACTTAAAATAATAACAATATTAACAAAAGACCTCAGTGACCTCAGAAAAGGGCATTTTAAAAATTTTGTTGAGGAGTACAGACTATCTAATTAAAATACTGATTGTACATAGGCCACATAATTTAGGAAGCACTGTTATATTCAGTCCCTTGCTCAGTTAGAAATCTTTTCTGTACTATAGGAGATAGTTCAGTCTCTATCTGAACCCTACACTGATAGGAATGTTTGCCAATTCAGAAGGTAAATCAATTCCTTGTGAACAGCTTTTTTTTAGAAAGCTTCACTCCCTCCTCAGCAGTTATGGTGTCATAAGAGCTGTTCATCAAATATTTCCTGCTCTTCACCTTCTAAGCGTATAGTAGGATTGCATGTCCAAGCCCCGTTGTGGTTGGGTGGGCCATGTGACTAGCTCTGGACAATGACCTCTGAGTGGACAGAATATGTGTCACTTCTAGGCCAGGGTACTTATTATTGGTTCTAGAGTCTCCAGAGTTTTCTTTCATTTTTCTCCTTTGCTACAGTGACCAGTGACCAGTCTTTGACTTAGAATGAGAATGGGTAAAGCAGAGCCCCTAGCTGTCCTGAAGTAGACACATAGCTTGGGTGAAAAATAAGCTTCTATTGTATTAAGCCACTGAAATACTGGGGGGTTTTGTTACCATAAAATAACCAAGATAATATTGACTGACTGCTCCTGCTTTGTATTGACTCACATCCAGTCTTAACTGTTCTATAAACATGATTATTATACCACAATAGCTTCAGAGCCATAGTTCTAAGTCATTGGATATAAAGTCGAAAACCAAGTGGTTCTTTGCCAGCATCATGATAAAACCAACTGTAGAGGAAAACGCAAATACTCACATACTGCACTACAGTGGATAAGCAGAATACCCAACAATGTTTCAGTTGTTTGTGGTAAGACTACAGTGACGCTGTTTGGATACTTCTTTGGTTGGAATTCCTATAAATGCATCTTAAATGCTTTTGACTTTATATATAGTTTACCTCAGTCCTAATAGTTTACCTCAATCCTGCCCTGTTTAATTGCTTCTCTAATTTAAAAGGGAAGCTATATGTCCTAATGGGTTAAAAGCATGGACTTCGGCATCAGACAAACGTAAGATCAAATCCCAATGTGACACTCCAGTAAGTAACCTATCATTTTGGGATGGATCTTTGTCTCACCATTTATAAAGTGCTGGTGGTGGTGGTGGAAGGGGTGGGGAAGGAAGGACAGTGGTGATGAAGGGAAGGTGGCAATTTGGGAGAATGAGAAATGAACAAAATGGTGTCTTCTGGGACTCATATTCTGTTGGGAATAAGCGTAGTCAAGGAAGTAAATAAATATACTTAATTTGCATTAGAAAATAACAAAGTGTTCTTTCTGAGGCAAACAACTCTGGACAGATGACTGGGAACTGAGGCCACAGCACAGGGTAATCTAGGTTTTCCAGTGAGAGTTTAATAATACCATTATTTTCCTTTCCATTCCCTTAGCCAAGATAAATAAACAGACATATTAGCTCTAATCCCCAGTCTTTCTGCTGCGGGATGAAAGAAAGTAATTATTCTTGGAAACTTATCTTGGCCTAGGGATCAAGGACAGAGGGTGGTAACAGCTATAACTGTCATAGCTTCTGAATAGAAGAAGAGAGAAAATCTTACACCTACACCGTTGGAAAACCAGTGCTCTGATGTGCAAATGTAACAGTTCCAGTTCCCTGTTTTCGAAATTGATTTTTTTAGTTCCTTAATCCTAATAGTATAGCATCAACCATTAACATGTATCAAAAGCTTACTAAATGCAAGGTACTTTTTAATCACTTTATCCTTATGAACACAATCACCACAATAATCCTATGAAGTTGATTCTATTATAACTCCATTTGACCAATGACACAGCTGAGGCAAAGAGAGCTGGCCCAAGGTCACACAGAAAATAGGTGTAGAGGGTAGAGCTGGGATTTTATTCCTGGCCATGTGCTCCAGAGCCATTCATGCCATGCTTCCGAGATGTTGGAGGTGAACATCAGACAGCCTACCTTGGATTCCTGATGAAGAAGCTCAAGACCATTCCTCTACACCCTATTTCCTGCTCCTTTCCTACAGGCTGAGGAGCTGGGCTCTTTCCCACGTTTCTCTGTATTCAGCCTGTTCTCTCCTTAATTGCTCCCACTGAGTTCAGGCATCGAAAGTAGACACAGAACTTACCAAGAGAAAACATCTCCAACAAAACTCTATCATCAGCATCCTGAAAAACTCCATCATCCAACATCCTTAAAGAAAGAATCTTTCTGAATATATATACATACATATGCATAAAACCAAATCACACTGCTGTACACCTAAAACTAACACAACATTGTAAATCAACTATACTTTAATAAAAAATAAAATAAATTTTTAAAAAATGAGTCTTTCTGAGGGCTAGATTCATCAGATAGCTTACAAATTAGTAATTCTGAATAAAAATCTTCCTAAAATGAGGGCACATGTCTATGATCTCTCAAACTTACAGTCCCTGAATTGAATTTTGTGATTTCTCAACAAAGAATTTAATTATTTAAGAAACCTCCACAATCATATGACGATTTCCTCAAGGACATCATCTAGCAATCTCCCAAATTTGATTTGTGTAAGAATTACCCAAAGGAGTTTATTAAAAATACAGATTTCTAGGCCCCTTGTCATCCTTGAGTCAGTAAGTCTGGGGTGAAGCTCAGGAATTTGAATTTCTACAGGCATGTCAAGGTAATGGTGATTCCTTCAGACCACTTTCAGAATCATCGTCCAATACGGATACCAAGACAAGACAGGTTTGTGTGTCCTCGATCATATGTCTAATTGACTTCATAGCTTAGGGCGGCCACATTTCTGTCTAAAATCAAACTGATTCATACCTGAATAATTACTGGCTAAAAAATATGGCCTTTCCACCATTTTCCATCAAACGTGACTGAAATCAAGAGGAAATATATGGCATGTCATCTCATTACATCGCAATTCCATTACCTGACCTCAACCTCAATGTGTCATAACTCATCTCTTCACATGCTACTCAAATGTTCAACTAAGAATATTTCACTCCAGGGAGATGGCAAAATCTAATTGAATATTTTAATTTAGAAAATTTAGTTCTGGGATTTCTCCCCCTACCCCCCCCTTTTTTTTTTTCTTTTTTTGAAGTGAAAACAAAAGTTGAATTTTCAGTTTCTCCTTGTTAGGCAAAAGATAGATTTTTCCTTTCTTTGTCCCTGAGAGTTGAAGACATTGGGGAAAAATTGGGCACAGCCCATTACTTTTACAAACCCCAGTGACTGAGCCTCAATGCACAAAAAGATGGCATTTCTGAACATCTGCAGCATGATTAGATCAAAGACCAACAAATTAACCACAAATGGTTTTACAAGGAACAGGCAAATACATCATTTGGAAAGGATAAAACTTTTGGCAATAATTGCTAATCAACACTTTCCCTTTGGGAAACCCACATTGTACCAAAGATATCTGGCAATGTATTAACGCCTGTGCAGTGTTTTACATTTTACGAAGCTCTTACATGCACAATATAACATTTGATCGGCGTGTCAATGTAGTTAATATTAGCCCATTTTACAGGTGATTGAAAAAAAGCTTTGAAAAAGTAATGATTTGTTCATGTTTTCCCAGCTACTAAATTATTGATTTGACTATGTCAAAAGCCATATCCAACTTCAGGACTTCCCCCTGTTCATTCATTCAATCATTCATTCACACACCTTTATTAAATGCCCATTTGTACTTAAGCAGCATTTTTGGCACTGAGGATAAAAACAAATTAAATAAGCTCTTCTTCTTGAGCTACAATCTGGTAGTGGAGGGGATAAGCAATAAACAAGTAAGACAATATCAATAGTGATAAATGCTCTAATTTATCACTAGTGATATCTAAATAATAAAAATAAATTAGAGAGGAACTAGAAAATGACCAGAGGAGGAGCTATTCTGTTAAGAAAATGTTGTCTCGGGAAGGGACACTTAACCTGGGACCAGCAGTGTCAAGGTTTGAGGAGGAACCCCACTAGGAGGAAGCCATAACTAACGCAGCCTTGTAATAAGAAGGAGCTTGGTCTGTTCAAAGAACAGAAAGTGAGTCTCAAATGAAATACACAAGCAGAAAAGTCACATGAAATAAATTAGAAAGGGGGATAGAGGCCCGATCACGTAAGGCTTGGAGGCCCAGGTAAGGAATTTGGATTTTATTCTAAATGTAATGGAGAGCTACTAGGAGAGCTTAAGCAGAGGCTTGACATGCTCTGATTGGCAGTTACTAGATTGACCTTTATTGGTCCTTGAGTTTAGGGATTTCTTGTTTGTTTGAACCCAAATTGTTTTCCTGCCACCACTATAAGCTTTGAGAGCCCCATCAGTTCAAAGTCATTGAGAACTGCTTGGTACACCTATGAGGCAGACGGATAGAAAAAGATAGCCAGCCCTGTTCTTTGCAATTACCAGGCCATGTGACCTTGGAGAAATTCTTTACCCTAGTCAGCCCTTTGAGACTTCACTCGGCGTTCATAGGAGAATTAGTGCCTTAAAAGTCATTGTAAAGCATTTTGTATAGATGTTGAAATATTAAAACCTATTCCCTCTGAATGTGAGTGAGTTCAAATATAGAAGCAAGTTCTTCCTCTTTAGAGAATTCAAAATGATTTGATTGTTGAATTGCATGCAAAGTGAACAAGAACGACTATTTTGTAACTAGGGCATTCTTAACCCTGAATAAATCAGATGTGAACAGATGTAGAGAACAGACACAAAGGACAAAGTTGGATTTATGGCATTTTGAAAGCAGTTCCAATAAAATAAAGAATGTGAATCTGCATAAAACACCAAAAGTTTTAAAAAGTTAAAACGTTTTTCAACTATAAAGCAGAAAACAGTTGTCTATTTGAAGGCTTCAATGTGAGTCTTTTGAACTTTTAGATTTATTCATTCATTTAAAAACATTTATTAAGACAGCCACAGTTCTAGGTGCCAGAGATTCAGCAGTGAACAAAATAGACCCCAGTTCTTGCTCTCAAGAATCTTACATTTGGGAGGAGGAGAGAAGATGGCGGAAGAGTAAGACGCGGAGATCACCTTCCTTCCCACAGATACAGTAGAAATACATCTACACGTGGAACTGCTCCTACAGAACACCCACTGAACATTGGCAGAAAACGTCCAACCTCTAAAAAGGCAAGAAACTCCCCCCGTACTTGGGTAGGGCAAAAGAAAAAAGAAATAACAGAGACAAAAGAATAGGGACGGCACCTGCACCAGTGGGAGGGAGCTGTGAAGGAGGAAAGATTTCCACGCACTAGGAAGCCCCTTCGCGGGCAGAGACTGCGGGTGGCAGAGGGGGAAAGCTTCGGAGCCACGGAGGAGAGCGCAGCCACAGGGGTGCGGAGGGCAAAGCGGAGAGGTTCCCGCACAGAGGAGCGGTGCCGACCAGCACTCACCAGCCCGAGAGGCTCATCTGCTCACCCGCCGGGGCGGGCGGGGCTGGGAGCGGAGGCTCGGGCTTTGGTCGGATCCCAGGGAGAGGACTGGGGTTGGCGGCATGAACACAGCCTGAAGGGGTTAGTGCACCACAGCTAGCCGGTAGGAAGTCCGGGGAAAAAGTCGGCAGCTGCCCAAGAGGCAAGAGACTTTTTCTTCCCTCTTTGTTTCCTGGTGCGCGAGGAGAGGGGATTCAGAGCGCCGCCTAAACGAACTACAGAGACGGGCGCGAGCCGCGGCTATCAGCGCGGATCCCACAGCAACAGGGGCGCAGAGGGAAAAACGGAGAGACTCCCGCACAGAGGCTCGGCGCCGAGCAGCGCTCACCAGCCCGAGAGGCTTGTCTGCTCAGCCGCCGGGGCGGGCGGGGCTGGGAGCTGAGGCTCAGCTTCGGTCGGATGATCGCAGGGAGAGGACTGGGGCTGGCGGCGTGAACACAGCCTGAAGGGGTTAGCGCACCACAGCTGGCTGGGAGGGAGACCAGGAAAAGGTCTGCAGCTGCCGAAGAGGCAAGAGACTTTTTCTTGCCTCTTTGTTTCGCTGCGCGCAAGGAGAGGGGATTCAGAGCGTCGCCTAAACGAACTCCAGAGAAGGGCGCGAGCCGCGGCGATCAGCGCGGACCCCAGAGACGGGCGTGAGACGCTGGGGCTGCTGCTGCCGCCTCCAAAAAGCCTGTGTGTGAGCCCAGGTCACTCTCCACACCGCCCCTCCCGGGAGCCTGTGCAGCCCGCCACTGCCAGGGTCCCGTAATCCGGGGACAACTTCCCCGGGAGAACGCACGGCGCGCCTCAGGCTGGTGCAACGTCACGCCGGCCTCGGCCGCCGCAGGCTCACCCCGCCTCCTCTGTACCGCTCCCTCCCCCCGGCCTGAGTGAGCCAGAGCCCCCGAAGCAGCTGCTCCTTTAACCCCGTCCTGTCTGGGCGGGGAATAGACGCCCTCAGGCGACCTACACGCAGAGGCAGGTCCAAATCCAAAGCTGAAACCCCGGGAGCTGTGCGAACAGGGAAGAGAAGGGGAAATCTCTCCCAGCAGCCTCAGAAGCAGCGGATTAAAACTCCACAAACAACTTGATGTGCCTGCATCTGTTGAATACCTGAATAGACAACGAATCATCCCAAATTCAGGAGGTGGACTTTGGGAGCAGGATATATTAATTTTTCCCCTTTTCCTTTTTTTTGTGAGTGTGTATGTATATGCTTCTGGGTGAGATTTTGTCTGTATAGCTTTGCTTTACAATAGCTTTATTTTACTTCACCATATTATAGCCTCTTTCTTTCTTTCTTTCTATTTTTTCTCCCTTTTACTCTGAGCCGTGTGGACGAAAGTCTCTTGGTGCTCCAGCCAGGCATCAGGGTTGTGCCTCTGAGGTGGGAGAGCCAACTTCAGGACACTGGTCCACAAGAGACCTCCCAGCTCCACGTAATACCAAACGGCAAAAATCTCTCAGAGATCTCCATCTCAACATCAAGACCCAGCATCACTCAATGACCAGCAAGCTACAGTGCTGAACACCCTATGCCAAACAACTAGCAAGACAGGAACACAGCCCCATCCATTAGCAGAGAGGCTGCCTAAAATCATAATAAGGCCACAGACACCCCAAAATACACCACAAGACGTGGACGTGCCCACCAGAAAGACAAGATCCAGCCTCATCCACCAGAACTCAGGCACTAGTTCCCTCCACCAGGAAGCCTTCACAACCCACTGAACCAACCTTAGCCACTGGGGACAGATACCAAAAACAACGGGAACTACGAGCCTGCAGCCTGTGAAAAGGAGACCCCAAACACAGTAAGATAAGCAAAATGAGACGACAGAAAAACACACAGCAGATGAAGGAACAGGGTCAAAACACACCAGACTTAACAAGTGAAGAGGAAATAGGTAGTCTACCTGAAAAAGAATTCAGAATAATGATAGTAAGGATGATCCAAAATCTGGGAAATAGAACAGACAAAATGCAAGAAACATTTAACAAGGACGTAGAAGAACTAAAGAGGAACCAAGCAACGATGAAAAACACAATTAATGAAATTAAAAATACTCTAGATGGGATCAATAGCAGAATAACTGAGGCAGAAGAAAGGATAAGTGACCTGGAAGATAAAATGGTGGAAGTAACTACTGCAGAGCAGGATAAAGAAAAAAGAATGAAAAGAACTGAGGACAGTCTCAGAGACCTCTGGGACAACATTAAACGCACCAACATTCGAATTATAGGGGTCCCAGAAGAAGAAGAGAAAAAGAAAGGGACTGAGAAAATATTTGAAGAGATTATAGTTGAAAACTTCCCTAATATGGGAAAGGAAATAGTTAACCAAGTCCTGGAAGCACAGAGAGTCCCATACAGGATAAACCCAAGGAGAAACACGCCAAGACACATATTAATCAAACTGTCAAAAATTAAATATAAGGAAAATATATTAAAGGCAGCAAGGGAAAAAAAACAAATAACACACAAGGGAATCCCCATAAGGTTAACATCTGATCTTTCAGCAGAAACTCTGCAAGCCAGAAGGGAGTGGCAGGATATACTTAAAGTGATGAAGGAGAAAAACCTACAACCAAGATTACTCTACCCAGCAAGGATCTCATTCAGATTTGATGGAGAAATTAAAACCTTTACAGACAAGCAAAAGCTGAGAGAGTTCAGCACCACCAAACCAGCTTTACAACAAATGCTAAAGGAACTTCTCTAGGCAAGAAACACAAGAGAAGGAAAACACCTACAATAACAAACCCAAAACATTTAAGAAAATGGGAATAGGAACATACATATCGATAATTACCTTGAATGTAAATGGATTAAATGCTCCCACCAAAAGACACAGGCTGGCTGAATGGATACAAAAACAAGACCCATATATATGCTGTCTACAAGAGACCCACTTCAGACCTAGAGACACATACAGACTGAAAGTGAGGGGATGGAAAAAGATATTCCATGCAAATGGAAATCAAAAGAAAGCTGGAGTAGCAATTCTCATATCAGACAAAATAGACTTTAAAATAAAGACTATTACAAGAGACAAAGAAGGACACTATATAATGATCAAGGGATCGATCCAAGAGGAAGGTATTACAATTGTAAATATTTATGCACCCAACATAGGATCACCTCAATACATAAGGCAAATACTAACAGCCATAAAAGGGGAAATCGACAGCAACACAATCATAGTAGGGGACTTTAACACCCCACTTTCACCAATGGACAGATCATCCAAAATGAAAATAAATAAGGAAACACAAGCTTTAAATGATACATTAAACAAGATGGACTTAATTGATATTTATAGGACATTCCACCCAAAAACAACAGAATACACATTTTTCTCAAGTGCTCATGGAACATTCTCCAGGATAGATCATATCTTGGGTCACAAATCAAGCCTTGGTAAATTTAAGAAAATTGAAATCGTATCAAGTATCTTTTCCGACCACAACGCTATGAGGCTAGATATCAATTACAGGAAAAGATCTGTAAAAAATACAAACACATGGAGGCTACACAATACACTACTTAATAACGAAGTGATCACTGAAGAAATCAAAGGGGAAATCAAAAAATACCTAGAAACAAATGACAATGGAGACACGACGACCCAAAACCTATGGGACGCAGCAAAAGCAGTGCTAAGAGGGAAGTTTATAGCAATACAAGCCTACCTCAAGAAACAGGAAACATCTCGAATAAACAACCTAACCTTGCACCTAAAGCAATTAGAGAAAGAAGAACAAAAAACCCCCAAAGCCAGCAGAAGGAAAGAAATCATAAAGATTAGGTCAGAAATAAATGAAAAAGAAATGAAGGAAACAATAGCAAAAATCAATGAAACTAAAAGCTGGTTCTTTGAGAAGATAAACAAAATTGATAAACCATTAGCCAGACTCATCAAGAGAAAAAGGGAGAAGACTCAAATCAATAGAATTAGAAATGAAAAAGGAGAAGTAACGACTGACACTGCAGAAATACAAACGATCATGAGAGATTACTACAAGCAACTCTATGCCAATAAAATGGACAACCTGGGAGAAATGGACAGATTCTTAGAAATGCACAAACTGCCGAGACTGAACCAGGAAGAAATAGAAAATATGAACAGACCAATCACAAGCACTGAAATTGAAACTGTGATTAAAAACCTTCCAACAAACAAAAGCCCAGGACCAGATGGCTTCACAGGCGAATTCTATCAAACATTTAGAGAAGAGCTAACACCTATCCTTCTCAAACTCTTCCAAAATATTGCAGAGGGAGGAACACTCCCAAACTCATTCTGCGAGGCCACCATCACCCTGATACCAAAACCAGACAAAGATGTCACAAAGAAAGAAAACTACAGGCCAATATCACTGATGGACATAGATGCAAAAATCCTCAACAAAATACTAGCAAACAGAATCCAACAGCACATTAAAAGGATCATACACCATGATCAAGTGGGGTTTATCCCAGGAATGCAAGGATTCTTCAACATACGCAAATCAATCAATGTGATACACCATATTAACAAATTGAAGGAGAAAAACCATATGATCATCTCAATAGATGCAGAGAAAGCTTTCGACAAAATTCAACACCCATTTATGATAAAAGCCCTGCAGAAAGTAGGCATAGAGGGAACTTTCCTCAACATAATAAAGGCCATATATGACAAACCCACAGCCAACATTGTCCTCAATGGTGAAAAACTGAAACCATTTCCACTAAGATCAGGAACAAGACAAGGTTGCCCACTCTCACCACTATTATTCAACATAGTTTTGGAAGTGTTAGCCACAGCAATCAGAGAAGACAAAGAAATAAAAGGAATCCAAATCGGAAAAGAAGAAGTAAAGCTGTCACTATTTGCAGATGACATGATACTATACATAGAGAATCCTAAAGATGCTACCAGAAAACTCCTAGAGCTAATCAATGAATCTGGTAAATTAGCAGGATACGAAATTAATGCACAGAAATCTCTTGCATTTCTATACACTAATGACGAAAAATCTGAAAGTGAAATTAAGAAAACACTCCCGTTTACCATTGCAACAAAAAGAATAAAATACCTAGGAATAAACCTACCTAAGGAGACAAAAGACCTGTATGCAGAAAATTATAAGACACTAATGAAAGAAATTAAAGATGATACAAATAGATGGAGAGATATACCATGTTCCTGGATTGGAAGAATCAACATTGTGAAAATGACTCTACTACCCAAAGCAATCTACAGATTCAATGCAATCCCTATCAAACTACCACTGGCATTTTTCACAGAACTAGAACAAAAAATTTCACAATTTGTATGGAAACACAAAAGACCCCGAATAGCCAAAGCAATCTTGAGAACGAAAAATGGAGCTGGGGGAATCAGGCTCCCTGACTTCAGACTATATTACAAAGCTACAGTAATCAAGACAGTTTGGTACTGGCACAAAAACAGAAATATAGATCAATGGAACAGGATAGAAAGCCCAGAGATAAACCCACACACATATGGTCACCTTATCTTTGATAAAGGAGGCAAGCATATACAGTGGAGAAAAGACAGCCTCTTCAATAAGTGGTGCTGGGAAAATTGGACAGCTACATGTAAAAGTATGAAATTAGAACACTCCCTGACACCATGCACAAAAATAAACTCAAAATGGATTAAAGACCTAAGTGTAAGGGCAGACACTATCAAACTCTTAGAGGAAAACATAGGCAGAACACTCTATGACATACATCACAGCAAGATTCTTTCTGACCCAGCTCCCAGAGAAATGGAAATAAGAACACAAATAAACAAATGGGACCTAATGAAACTTAAAAGCTTTTGCACAGCAAAGGAAACCATAAACAAGACCAAAAGACAACCATCAGAATGGGAGAAAATATTTGCAAATGAAGCAACTGACAAAGGATTAATCTCCAAGATTTACAAGCAGCTCATGCAGCTCAATAACAAAAAAACGAACAACCCAATCCAAAAATGGGCAGAAGACCTAAATAGACATTTCTCCAAAGAAGATATACAGATGGCCTACAGACACATGAAAGAATGCTCAACATCATTAATCATTAGAGAAATGCAAATCAAAACTACAATGAGATATCATCTCACACCGGTCAGAATGGCCATCATCAAAAAATCTAGAAACAATAAATGCTGGAGAGGGTGTGGAGGAAAGGGAACACTCTTGCACTGTTGGTGGGAATGTAAATTGATACAGCCACTATGGAGAACAGTATGGAGGTTCCTGAAAAAACTACAAATAGAACTACCATACGACCCAGCAATCCCACTACTGGGCATATACCCTGAGAAGACCATAGGTCAAAAAGAGTCATGTACCAAAATGTTCATTGCAGCTCTATTTACAATAGCCAGGACATGGAAGCAACCTAAATGTCCATCGACAGATGAATGGATAAAGAAGATGTGGCACATATATACAATGGAATATTACTCAGCCATAAAAAGAAATGAAATGGAGGTATTTGTAATGAGGTGGATGGAGTTAGAGTCTGTCATACAGAGTGAAGTAAGTCAGAAAGAGAAAAACAAATACAGTATGCTAACACATATATACGGAATCTAAGGGAAAAAAAAGGCCATGAAGAACCTAGTGGCAAGACGGGAATAAAGACACAGACCTACTAGAGAATAGACTTGAGGATATGGGGAGGGGGTGGGGTGAGATGTGACAGGGTAAGAGAGTGTCATGGACATATATACACTACCAAATGTAAAATAGATAACTAGTGGGAAGCAGCCGCATAGCACAGGGAGATCAGCTCGGTGCTTTGTGACCACCTAGAGGGGTGGGATGGGGAGGGTGGGAGGGAGGGAGATGCAAGAGGGAAGAGAAATGGGAACATATTGTATATGTATAACTGGTTCACTTTGTTATAAAGCAGAAGCTAACACACCATTGTAAGGCAATTATACTTCAATAAAGATGTTTAAAAAAAAAAAAAAAAAAAAAGAAGCTTACATTTTCGTGCTGGCAAATATGTTTCAGTGACCACCTGGCAATATTATGTAATACAGCAGCCTCATTCCCAAATGAGACTGGTAAAAATGATTTGATTATTGAATTGCGTGCAGAGTGAACGACAACTACTAATTTGTAACTAGGGCACTCAACTCTGAGTAAATCAGATGTGAACAGATGTAGAAAACCGACACAAAGGACAGAAGAAGAGACAGAAAGAGCGAGGGATTTGGTTTTAGAAACGGAAACAAACCTGGTAAAAATACAGAGAAAAATTACAGGAATCAATGAGTAGTTTACAGATTTGAAAAACCAACGTATCAGTTCTTGCCATTTTCTGTAGGGTAGTTTGTGAACCTCGGTGTTTGGACTGTGGGCTCCAATCTCAGCTTCAAACTTCTGGTCAAGTGCTCATCTCTAAAACCTCAGTTTCTCTAATCTGCAAAACGGGATTAACAATAGATAGCTCTGTGTGAAATTTGCACTGATCGTGTGTATTAAACACACAGTGATGTAATTGGCACAGTTCAGGCACTCAATACACATTATTCTTCCTCTCTGCCAGAGACTATGAGACAATGATAGCATGACCTTTTGCACTGATGGCCCTGAAACCCCTCACATCACTCAGTAACAAGAAGTAGAGGCAAAAGAGCATCCAATAAATTTAATGGAAACTGAGTTTTCTTAGAGGGAGAAATCAAGAATGGATTAACTGATACTTCTTGAAGGGATGTTTTGGACGGCTGGAGAAATCTAACAGAGAGGGAAAAGAAGAGAACATGCTATATGGAGAATTATTATTATAATGAAAAACTAATTATAGCTACCAGTTATTTCCTACATGCAACCCACTATGCTAAGCAATCTATACATCACATTATTTAATGCTCACAAAGTCTCTATGAATAAGGTAACAGATTCCCATTTTACAAATGAAGGAACTGAGGCGAGGGAGATTAGGTAATTTTCCTAAAGTGATGAATGCTAAGTAAGTAGCAGAACCAGACCACTGTTAAAAGCAGCATGCCCAGGGACCATTCACACCACTCAGGAGAAGCCATTTATAATCAGGACTCTCACAAGTCTCTGGGAATTCTTGGCCAGCAGAAGTGACGATTTCAAGAACTGACAAAAGGGGCTACCTCCACTGATATAATGGCAAACTTTTTAAAGCCACATGATATAATATACTCCAGGGCTATTCATTATGAATGGTAATAATCAATAATCAATAAAAGCAATCATGCTCAGGCTCTAGTTTTCCTAAGACCACTCCTTCCGAGGAGTTATTAAAATCATTTCAATTCTTCAATATTAAATGTCACACAGAAAATAACCTCTTGCAAAATGTTGGGTTCATCACATTTTAAGAATTAATACTTTAGGTCATTTTAATCAGTTTCTGATATATGCAGTTTTCAGAAAGCACTTCAGGGAAGAACACTGGGGCCATGACTAATAATGACAAGAATATGAACTATATTCTTCATATACATACTGGAACCAGAACATTACTGAAGTACTTTACCATCTTAAGTATTTAGGAAGCTTTAAATAAAAAATAAATTTGCCTTTTTCACTGAAATTGAGCATC
Organism: Eschrichtius robustus; assembly: GCF_028021215.1. Lineage (NCBI taxonomy): Eukaryota > Metazoa > Chordata > Mammalia > Artiodactyla > Eschrichtiidae > Eschrichtius > Eschrichtius robustus. The sequence goes on along the minus strand of NC_090835.1, from coordinate 101,445,568 downwards.
CTTTTTTTCAGGCATAAAACTTCAAACTTATTAATTTCATGGCTATATTTTAAAATGGGTGCCAGTACCAGCTAGATGACTGCATGATAAGTGTCTTAAAAGTTCAAGAAAAGGCACTAAATTTTTCACAGTATTTGTGTTTCATTCTCAGTGTAATAAAAATATGCCACCCCCTTAATAATGAATAATAGATTCTCAGTTTGATTTACCTGCATGGATTAAATGTCATGTTTGAAAAGTTGCTATTTTATTCATATTGGATTTCCCTCCAGTAAAACAAAAATGGTGCCCATCTACTACTATAATAATGATACCTTGCCACACTCATGTATAAATATTAACTGGTTGATATACTTCTGAAAATTCTATAGAACCGTGAAAGAGTCCGATAACACAGTGAGTTTAAGTCAGGTTTTCTCTGGAGCTTCTGAGGTGCCTATATGTGCCATACAATTAGCCAAAACCCACTACAATAGGGGAGCCTTATTTCTTTTTTTCTTTTTTTTCTTTTTGGCTGTGTTGTGCAGCATGTGGGATCTTGGTTCCCCGACCAGGGATCGAACCCACGTCCCCTGCGTTGGAAGCACGGAGTCTTAACCACTGGATTGCCAGGGAAATCCCTAGACCTTATTTCAATGATGCCAAATTTACGTATTGAACTCTAAAAGGTTGAAGCAAATTGTTGCTTCTTCTTTCCCACTGAATAAAAGGACAATTCATTGTCACCAGTTCTTCATGAACCCCTCTATTACTTTTTCAGGACCACCATAGCAAAGGACCACTGACTGGATGGCTTTAACAACAAGAATTTATTTTCTCACAGTTCTGGAACTGGACATCCAAGATCAAGGTGTCGGCAGGACTGGTTTCTTCTGAGGCCTCTCTCCTTGTTTTGTCTCCCTGTGTCCCCACATGGTCTTTCCTCTTTGTGTGTCTGTGTCAATCTCCTCCTCTTTAAGGACACCAGTCATATTAGATTAGGGCCCACCCCAATGTCCTCGTCTTAACTTACCCACCTCTTTAAAGACCCTGTCTCCAAACTTAGTCACATTCTGAGGTACTGGGATTTAGGGCCTCAGCCTATGAATTTGGGGGAAACATGATTCAGTCCATAACAGCCCCCCTATTTATCCACTTCCATCTCCCACATCTTCTTTTTCACATACACGCAGCATAACTAAAGGACAAGACATTGCACACAGGACTCAAATGCCTTTTGGGTGAACCACCTCTGAATTTAGACACATAATGATTCTTTTTCCTTAAGCACACAAGGTTAAATTTGCAGAAGCTACCCAAGCAATTTAAGAAGAGAGCCCTGACTTTATTTCTCCAACTCTCGATGTAGTTCTTGGTCACAGAAGGGGCTAAATAAGTTCTTCAGTTATCTATTGCTGCATAACAAACTACTCCAAAATTCAGTGACTTGAAACAACCTTTGTCTACATCTCCCCATCATGTAGATCAGAAAATTACAGATGACTCAGCAAAGTAGCTCATCTACTCCACAAGGCATTGGCTGGGGCCACTTGGCGCCACTCTTCTATTACCTGTACTTTTTTCCTAAGTTTGAAGTGATTATATATTTATTTATCAACTCCACTTCTCCTTTGCATAGTTAGACAGCTATGACTAATAAAATGAAGGTAAGTGTGAGCTCAGTTAATGTGGTTCCAGAACAGGAGCACATGCTTGTTGAGAACTAGACTTTTACATGTAGTTTTTTTAATTCTCTGATTTTCTTAACAAAGAGCTTAAGTTGTCTCCTGTAATCAGAAAGGCCAATACAGCTATCTGTCACTTGAAAATGTCAAAAATCATCTGGAGAAATTTCTTCTTGATCTTTAAAATAATCAAGTTGGCAGTTAACATAACATCAACCGATGCATTTGGGGAGGTCCCCATGCATGCCTAAGTACTCTGGAAATTTCTAGAAGGCACACCAGAGGGCTGTCATCTACCTGTTCACTAGAGAATGAGCTTAGTCGAGTTTGCTCATGCCTCATGGAAGTGAGTTTATGGGCTCACTTCTCTCTTTTGAATATTTTACCTAAAATATTATTTTTACAGGTTAAAGAGGGGAGATGAGACTAAATAAACATGAGTTGTAAAACAATAAAATAATGATATTTATTTCCGTATTCATTACCAGTGACAGGCTCCCCATATATAATTAATGTTAAAATAATATCATTTTATCTGAATTCATGTGTTTCTTCTCAATCAGATTTATTTCTATTTTAGAAACTACTGGTACACGATTTGGCTCTTAAGATTATCTTAACATTTCCTCGTAGTACTTATTGTTGGTAAATTGAACTTACATTAAACCTGTTGCACCTCTATAACTAGAGTTTCACATTTCATTTTCTTTTCTCTTTTAGAAGTAGTTATTGAATACCTACTATGTACAAGTACTGTATGCTCCAGAAGACACACCAATAAATACAGTATGGCCTCTGCTCTCAAACACCTGAACTCTTGTTGGAGTTAATTAATGTGCATAGACAATAGCAAAAATGACTGAGTTTGGAAGCCAAAGGATAAGTAGGAGTTAACATTGGGGACAAATGTCCAATGGCACACCAGAACTTGGAGGATATTTGGAGCTTGGGTACAGCTCAAGATAAAAGGGTGGTTGGGAGACTTCCCTGGTGGCGCAGTGGTTAGGAGTCCGCCTGCCAATGCAGGGTCCACAGGTCCAAGCCCTGGTCCGGAAAGATCCCACATGCCGCGGAGCAACTAAGCCCGTGCACCACAACTACTGAGCCTGGGCTCTAGAGCCCACGAGCCACAACTACTGAAGCCCACGTGTCACAACTACTGAAGCCCATGGGCCTAGAGCCCGTGCTCCTCAACAAGAGGAGCCCCCGTTCGCCGCAACTAGAGAAAGCCCACGCGCAACGAAGACCCAACACAGCCAAAAATTAATTAATTAATTAATTATTTAAAAATGTGGTTGGGTGGCTGGGTCCATGGAGGGAGGCTGGCTCTGTTAGATGAGCATGAAGCTGTGGAAGGAGGCTGAGGCCACATTACCAGCATCTTTGCATCCACGGAAAAAAGCTTAATTTATCCTAAGAGCAATGGGGAGTCAACAAATGGGGTTTTTTTAAAGATTTTTTTTTTTTTTGACGTGGACCAATTTTAAAGTCTTTATTGAATGTTATAATATTGCTTCTGTTTTATGTTTTGGTTTTTTGGCTGCCAGGCATGTGGGATCTTAGCTCCCCGACCAGAGATTGAACCCACATCCCGTGCACTGGAAGGAGAAGTCAATTACTGGACCACCAGGGAAGTCCTGTCAACAAATGGTTTTAAAAAGGAAGTGATGAAGTGATGTGATGGAAAGACTGTTTTAGTTAATGATGATCACGGGGACATTGGTGATCCACTGGGGTTAGTGGAAAACCCTTTATGGAGTTAGGAAGCAAGAGTTGAGTATCCAGAGTTACGAGGCAAGGGTTTCATTCCCAACATTGTCCTAATAAGTTATATGGTTTGGGGTAACTTGCATTATTTCTCCAAAATTAGGTTTCTCATCCGTGAAATAGAAATAATGTCTATGTCATTTATTTATTTTGAGGTTAAATGTCATAATGTCAATGAAGGCAGTAAACTCTACTTTGTTCTAAAAATACTGGTTTTAGAAAGAACTTAGGATACAAAGGTATAAGTATTGTTCATAATTGCTCATTTGTCCTTTCAAACAATATAATCGTGGACATGCTAGAAAGAGAAATAATAATGGCGTACTTTAGTTAACCGAAACTTTATTTTAGGAATATATTTGGGTTTTGTTCATTGCTTGTTTTTAGAGCTGGCTTGTTCTTAATTTTAAAATATTTTGTCCTCACCCTATTAGTGGTAACATTAAAAGATCAATGAGGTAAGGCTTCTTGTGATGACCATTTTATGGTTGAGATAGAGTGAAAGCTCTAAGTCATTTTGCTAAGTAGGTTTTGGAACCAGAATTCAAATCAAGGTGAAGAGCACACACTTAACCATTATCCCACCAAGTCTTGGCCTCCTGTATTTATTCTTCATATTTCAATATATAAGAAAACTTTCTATGACAGCATTTTCAAAACATTTTATTTGTAATTAAAATGTATTTTATTTCCATTATCCAGAGAAAAAGCCTCAGCACAAATAAGAAAAAGCAGATCCCCTTGAACGTAAGAGACAGATAAATGCCTGCTCACTGTGATTCCGTCATCTGGAAGTCTGTGTCATCACGTTCTGTTTTTCGACATCCCTTTTGCTGTAGATTCTTTGCTATAGAGTGTGCTTTTAAATATTGTCCAAGGAAATTATGTCACGTGTTTGACTTCTTCCTTAAGGAATCCTCGAGATTGCCACACTTTAAGACAAATCACTTTTGACTTTAAATTAGTATTCATGAAATTTTATTATTCACACTGACAGGTGATCCCCAAAACACCAAACCAAACAAAACAGATGTACTTATCGAATAAAATGGGGTTAAGTACCATCAAAATCAAGTGATTTTTTTTTCCCCTTGGTGACACAAACCCTCAGTCCAAGACACGGTTTTATTTTCTGTGTGGTGCAGGGTAATGTGAAAAGAGAAATATGCAGGCCTAAATTGAAGGAAACCATGGTCTTAATGGAATCATGATAGAAATCGTTCCAGAATGCTACATCCTTCCAGAAAAAATAACCCTGTAATATCAGCAAATTCAGAGTCAGCATGGGTTACCTGCTCCACACAGAGGGCCTGGTCATGTTTATTACAGATCTGCCAGAGGCTTAGCCCAACATGAGCACATGACCTTTCAAAACATTTTTTAAATTCATTAATCAATGTTCTTTGCCTGAATTTTGCTGGTTTTTCTTCTTTAACCTACTAGTTATATCCTTTTTTAAGTTGGCCGATCCCTGTGCCAGTGAAAATGAGAATTGCAAGCATAACAGTTCTATCTAATAATTAACAAAATGGTCTTTTGGCCCAGATACCATTACCAAAGTTCAAGAATGATATTTTAAAACGTCACCCTTTTGGGCGACAAGACAATTATAACAATCATTGCAATTCTTAATGTGTGACTTCACATTTTTAAAAAGTACTGTAATACGTCTTCTCTTTCAATCATCTATGCAGCTCTAAAAATTCCATATTTATTTATTCACATGAATGTATTTGAAACCAAGTATAACTAAAGAAAGAGCAAAATCTTTCACCAAATTTCCAAAGTATCTATCCAGTGTTCTTATAATAATATTTTCCTAATTTAATGTTTTCCTACAGTAATGTTTTCTATAACTTTTAATATTTCTAATTGTAAACAAGGTGGATTCCCACACATATATGAATCAGTGGTTTCCAAACTGGAGTGGACCTGTCCTGTGAAAGTAGAAATGCCCTAGCCCCAACCTTTGATTTAACTTTGAGTTTTTATTGAGTTAATGAGTTGGAGAAATAATCATTTCATTATACAAATTATCTGATCTTTTATTCTTTCTTTTTCTATTCAAGTGCTCTTAATTGCCTGATATTTTATTAAAATGGAACAGAAAGGGAATATTTTTATTTGTTTAATATTTATTTTATATCTCATACTTATTTAATATTCTTTTGTAAAGTTATAAAACCTTTCAAATATAGAAGTTTCGAAAGAATAACACAAAATGGCTTTGGTTCTTGCACTCTTCCTTATTCTTGAAAGATATCCTTTGTTAATTCTTTGAGCAAGGTCCTGTGACGGGTATATTTGTTATGGGTTGAATGGTGTACCCCAGAAGAAGAACCCTAACCCCCAATACCTCAGAAAGTGACCTGATTTGGAAATAGGATCTTTGCAGATGTAACCCAGTTAAGATGAGGTCATCACTGTGGACCCTAATCACATATGACTGGTGTCCTTATAAAAAGGGGAAATTTGGACACAGGCAGACACATACAGAGGAAAGCTGATGTGAAGATAGCACACAGGGAGAATGCCATGGGAAGCCAGAGGATTGGAGTGATGCACCTACAAGCCAGGGAACACCCGGGGCTACCGGAAGCTGGGAAAGAGGCACAGAACTGTTTTTCCCAAGCATCTTCAGAGAGAGAGTATGACACTGCTGACACCGTGAGTCCAGACTTCTGGCCTCTGGAACTGTAAGACAATAAAACTCTTCGTTTTAAGCCAGTAGGTTTGTGGTACTTGGTTTTGGCAGCTTTAAGAAACTAACACAATATTCTTAGTCAAAAACATTTCTACTCATTTGGAACATCTCTGCCCCAACTCTTGAATGATAGGTTAGGTAAATATCTTTTTAAATTAATTTTCTTCCAGAATTTTGCATATATTATTCAATTGTCTTTAGTCCTCTACTGTTGGTCTCTGCAGTGTCACTACAATGTGTCCACATGTGGACTGTTTTACTTTGTCCTGCCCAGAATTTCTGCTCCCTTAATCTGAGAGTTTGTGTCTTCCAGCAAGTCTGGGAAATTAGTGGCTGTTGTCTCTTTAGGTAATGTTTATTCTCCCTTCCTCTCTACCTCTACTTCTGAAAATTTTATAAGATATATGTTAGACCTTCTCTTCCATGTCTTTTCAAATCACTTTTTCCATTTCTTTTTTCTCTGTGTTATAGTTTAGGAAATTTCCTCAGATCTGTCTTCCAACTCATTGGTTCTCCACTGAGAGGGTCTCGTCTGTATAACACATCTTTGGAATTTTTAATTTCAACTAGTATATTTTTTTCCATCAAGAGAAATAAAATTTAAATCAGAGGCTAGATAGAGAAAGAGAAGTTTCTTGTTATTTCCCCTCTATTGGTGGGAAGATTTTTTTGGTCTAGTCTATCTCTTTTAGACTAGTCTTGAATATCCTAGATTTATGCAAGAGACTTTCTTTCAACATTCCATACTTAATGGGCCCAAGGCCTCATCTCCTGACTGGTCACTGAAATTCAAAATTTTAGATTAATAAGATTGATCATTTCTTCTCCCCTCTCCCAGGCAGCCAGAGCCTCGGTTTACCCACTCCCCGTATGGTTTACAGTTCCCTCTTCATTTCTGATTCCCAGGGAGATCCCTTTCTTTCTTGAATGTTTGTCTAATGCATCTAAAAGGCTTAACTAACATCTCATTTAAAATATCCAGATATTTATAGAACATAATCTGAAAACGATATATGCCTTTGACTTCTGATTCTGGCAGGATGGTAGAGTAAGATAATCTAAACATTCAATTTAGTTTATCATCCTGCCAGAACCAAAAGTCGAGAGGCATATTTTTTGGAATGTTTCTTCCCAAAGATCCTAGCCTCATTTCTGTTAATGAATACAATCTACAAAGAAGGCAGTGTTTCTATTTGAGAGAATTCCAAGATTAATGTCAAGAGATACATAGGTTCCAAATGTCTCTACCAAGGAATTATTCAATATCTTCAAGCAAGATGAGACTAAGTTTAGACTCCATAACAATTTAATTTAATACGATTCTTACAGTAACTCAAATAAAGGAGTTGTTATTACCTCATTTTACATGAGGGGACTGAAGCTAAAATTAGTCAGTTCATCGTATTTGAACATCTCCATCTTACAATACAGGAAAATGGACGTTAAAGTGTGGAAATACTGGGGACAAAATCCAAATGATAGTATCAGAAGTAAGACCGTGGATGTTTGGAGGGCTATTACCTTGGGCTTACCAATATATCTGCTGCCTGACTTAGAGGCTTATCAAACCCTATAAGCAAACTTTTCACCTTAACCTTCGATTGTTTGCCTACTGGTCCAGCTTGATACCAAAGAGAAGCCACCTTTGATGCTATAACATTGTACCCTCATTCCAAGCTCCATTAACAATGTAACCTTACAGACGTATAATGCAGACATTTCCTCAGCAGACTCAGTGCTTCTCCTGTAATGAAGACTTGCCCTTTCATTTGGGCCATACCTTCTCTGTCCCTCCTGTCTGTGTAGGAATAGATGACCATCTCTCCTCGATTAACATTGGTAAGATGTCCTGCACTCTCAAACAACCATATGAAGCCAACTTCTCCTGTTCATGGAGAAATGACCCTGTCTTAGGCTTGTATGTGAAAAGAAATGATGTAAATATCTTAGATGCCCCTATATCAGTTACATACACAAGCACATTTGTGTGTTTTTGCACGTGTATTCCTACTATTGAAAAATGACATTTCTTTAAACCTTGCTGTTATAACTGTCAGTCTCCCACAGACTGCTAGCAGAGTGACCTGGCAGGCAGAATTGTGTGGTTAGTGGAAAAGTTTGCTAGAACCCAGTGGAATGAACAGAACTTTGAGCCACAGCCTTTTTATTCTGAAATCAAACAGCCTCAGATGACTTCTCTTTCCTGTCAAGTTCTAGAGCGCTTTTCTTGTTTTTGTCTTTGTCCTGAATTTTTGTACTTTTCTTACACACACTGAATGTGAAACACCCTAGTAGATTTCTCTGGGGATCCAGGATTTTGCTAGGTGATACCAAGGGATGGATATAATTCAGTGACATTTTGTCAGGCTGTTAAACAATACATTTTCCTTGGCTGTGGCAGGAAGTAATTATTTTGGTTTGTTTGCTTCTGACACAGGGAAAGAAAATTTGGGGTTGTTATTTCAGCTCTTCCAAGATACTTTTTGTTCTGTTTGGCAGGAAGGGGAAAATGCATTTCAGTGTTGGAGGAACGACCGGCCTCTGCTTTGCCCTACGGACTTGATGCGCTTTTCAACACTGTGAACATTTTTTGGCAACATCCGTCTCTTAGGGGTTTTGCTCCCTGTCCCTGAAGACATTCTTGATGCACCTCTTTGTCCTCTAATCCCTCTTGACATTTAACCTGTAGCACTCTCTGTTAGGATTATTCATCAGCATGCATGGAATATGCTCAAAGCAAACAAAGCAATACATGTGGCTTCTGCACTCAGAGTTCACACCTCTACTGGGGGAGCTGGGGATGGCCATCTAAACCAATAATAACAATAAAAAGAACATTTTAGGGCTTCCCTGGTGGCGCAGTGGTTGAGAATCTGCCTGCCAATGCAGGGGACACGGGTTCGAGCCCTGGTCTGGGAGGTTCCAACATGCTGCGGAGCAACTGGGCCCGTGAGCCACAACTACTGAGCCTGCGCGTCTGGAGCCTGTGCTCCGCAACAAGAGAGGCCGCGATAGTGAGAGGCCCGCGCACGGCGATGAAGAGTGGCCCCCGCTCGCCGCAACTGGAGAAAGCCCTAGCACAGAAACGAAGACCCAACATAGCAATCAATCAATCAATCAATAAAAATAAATAAATTAAAAAAAAGAACATTTTAGAGTGCTTTTCAATGTAAAACAGCTATTTATGCAGATGGCTCTAGATAGCAAGCTCTTCGAATGGTATATTTGGTAACCTAGCTCCAAGATTTAAAATGGTAGCTACTTAATTAAACTGTACCAAAAGAATGTAGTTGCCCATTAAGTACAGATTAGACCTTTTTTAAAATTATTAACTAAAATCTTAGCTAGCACCACATTCCTGAAATTGCTCTGATATAAGTAGTGAAAACCAAGATCTTATGTCAGGGGCTGAATTACATCTGCTGTCTTCGTGTCACTTGTCCTCAAAGTCTGGTTCTATGGGGACAGCGTGCTCCCCCAGGGGGTAAATCCTCTCCATACCCACCCCTGACTAACGCCTCTCACATGTGTCTCACACATGTTAACAGGGCTTTTGGGATCATTTGTTAGAGAAGAAATTGTTAACCACCATTGTTCTCAAGCAAAGGTTAATTCAAAAGTTGTTCAAGATATAAGCATTCATCATATATATTAAAATGAAAGTCCCCTGGTAAGCATTTATGGGCTTCCCCATCAAAGAGACAGAATAATTATAACAATAATAATCACAGAAGCTTCTGAATTCTTACTATGTATTGACAGTGTGTATTTCCACGATCATCTCAGTCATTTTTTGTAATGCTTCTGATAGGCAGATATTTTTATTCCCATTTCACAGATGAGCCAACTGAGGCTTGGTTCCTCAGTGAGTCTTGTCAGCCCGGGAGCCTTGTGTTACCTACACTGATTCTTACAATGTTTGTCTTATTCCTTCAAATTAATAGTGTAGAAAGCAATTCTATATTTTCAAACAGTCCATTCTCATGCCTGGCATCTAACGCACCAGCACACAGTAAAGGTTCTGGGACTAACCCAGCCCCTTCCTTTCTTCTCCTTGGGCTGGAGTTCCCTGTCTTCGTCAGTCCGGTGCTGATGCCCCAGAGAAAGCTACGCTTATCCTCTCTCCTTCCAAAGGTGACTTGAAGATCTTGGACCCCCGCTTCTCATCCCTGCATCCAGGAACACTCTCTAATCTTACCTTCCCCTTTCTCTCTCGCCCAGCACTGTCCCATCCAGATTCCCTTTGCGTGGTAAACACATTCCCCTATATCCATAATCTATTTTCTGAACAACCTCCAACATTTCTTCTTACCTAAATCTGGGTTCTCACCTAAAATCAGTGTCCCTGGCTGCCTACAAATGTATACAGATACCGCACATAAAATACACACGTTAGTGACCTCTTGTCATGTAAATCCTGAAAAGGTGAAGAACTATACCAAGGATCCACAGTAATGATCTTGATAAAGAAGGATGGCATTCCATTTTACACAGGACTAAGGGTGTCCATGTACCGGCCACAACACAGTGCTTGGCCCATACTGAGTGTTTATTGGGTATTTGCTGAATGAATGAATGAAATCCTTTCTGTTTACTACACAAAGCTGAGTACCTAAAACCATCTCTAGAGGTGAAAAGCTGGACAGATAGGAGCAGATAGTGGTACGTGTGCAAAAAGACCAGCTTACCACATAAAGGCTTTCGTGGAAATACAGCCCCACATCATAAAAATTTCCATCATGCCTCAGTGGGTGTGTTCTGGTCTTCAGCTGCTCCGTCGGGCACCACGGCAAGACACGGCCACCTGGTCGACCAAGCAGGGACGCTTTGAGGAAGTAGGAGCCTTGGGGAGCCTTGTTCTTGAGACCCCTCATGCATTTCATCTGTATTTGAAGAGGCTGAGGTGACCGACTCTGCTCAACCCAAAGAAAAGACAGGTTTCTTGAATTTCTTGAATGATGCAGGAACTGGGGGAAACCATACAATTAGCCACAGCGCGCTTCTCAGGGAGGGAAAAATAGACAATTATTTTTACTCAACCTGTAATTGTCAGGTATTAGCCGTGATAACAGAGGAGGACACACGACATGTAATTAGGGGGTCAAAAGACAAGCCTACCGATTATGCGAGGGAAAGTTGAGCCAGGTTTTAAGTGTGGTATGTTAATGATCTGTGACATCAGAAACCATTCATCTATTGTAATAAGATAGAATGAACAGGAAACCAACACTTCTAAAAACCACACAGTGGGCCTTTTAAGATACCTGGGCTGGGTGAACATGGGCAGTAAGCTTGAAAGGTGACAGCCCTTACCTCTCATACTAATCACAGACCATGGGCCCCACTGATTAGTGATGTGCAAAACAGGTCAGACGAACACCTCACCTGATCAAATACTTGTATTTAATTTGAACATGAGGTCACCTTGCCCCACAGGCTTCAAGTGAGATTCAAAAAATAAAGAAAGAAGAGCAGTTCTATGTGCTTTAACCTAAAACTTGGCATAAATTGCATGTAACTGAAGTATATGACTGAAGATTATTTTACAGGACATTTGAATTTCTTTGCTTACCTTTGGCTGGGACAAATAGGCCATTCATTTTTGGTAAATGCTGAAAAGTTGGTACAAATTGATAAGGTTTTTAGTGGACCATTGTTTCAGAATACACAAAAATTAAACTGGGATTATTAATAACTAAAATGTCAGAAAGTCATGTTTTCCACCCTAATAGTCTTCAGAATAATTTGACCTTGAAAAATTCTCTATTACATCATGCTTTAAGCAAAATTAATGTCATTTTTGGAATCAGGTTACTCTCCTAACTACCTGTGTTGGTAGCACCACCCGTTAATCTGCAGTTAACAGTAAGCCCTTTTTAATCCTGCCTAGACTTTATTTTGTGAGAGATAATATATATTTCCATATAGACAGTATGCTTCTGGAATCAAATCACAGTTAAACCAACAGTGAAAGTTGCTAAACTTCTTTTGTTTTTTCATACAACTCAGACTTAAACACTAATCAGAATAACAACCACTTTTTGGTTTAATTAGAAAATCTTAGTTAACAATAGAGACTTAACCTTAGTATTTTGATTTCCAAAAATATTTTAAAAACTAACACCATGTGAATAAACAAGACAATCTCTTTAAACCTCAAGGCAGGATTACTGATGCAGGCAGACTGAGTTATTAAACACATTCTAAATTAAGTGCCTCTATGAATTTTATACTGAGATATATTGTGATAGTTTTGCATGCCAAATGTGACATTTTGTATTTTAGATTCATCTTCTGCAGTAATTCTGGAAATGTCATACAAACAAAGGTTTTTGTCATTTACCAATGGAATTACTATGCATGGCCCCTCAGCCATCTCTTTGCTGGCTCTTGTCGTTGTTTCCAGTCAGCAAGCCATAAAAAATCTTTATCTCTCTGAAACACAGCAATTTGGAAGATAATCGAATGGTGACTAGGGGGCAGAAAGGCCAGTCTGAGGAATTATACCACAATCTCTCCTGCATTTACAACCTTCCTCAGAGCAAGTGTCAGCCAAGTAGGGAGAGGAGATAGAAGATTCATCAAATCTCAAGCCTTGTCTCATTTGCATGGTGTCAAGTCTGCCTCATTGTATAGTGAGAACCCAGCCTGGTACCATGGACACCGTTTCGAAGAATTCCAGTGGCTTCGCGATGGAGCGTTTTAGCTGTTCTATTTTAACCTAGAATTCTCAAAATTAGTTACTAAGACCTGCTAGATCTCTGTTTCTCTAAAGGGTCCTATGGGAAGAAAAGCACAACAGGAAAGTGAGTCGATGAAATTGATCTTAGATTTAACTTATTACATCAGAGGAAAAAAGTCTCAAGAGCCTCACCTTCCAGCACGGCCAAGGCCATGCTGCTCCCTTTGATTGGTGGGTTACTTCTGTGAGGATACCAAGCTTGGCTCCGCTGCCTTCTTTACAAACATTTAGGTCTGCAATTACTGGTTGACTTGGAGCTCTGCAGCAGGTATAGGAAGAGGGGAGATATTAGGAAGAGAAATTGACAATGCAGGATAATAAAAAGGTTTGCCTTTGGTACCACTGCACAATCTGATGTTTCCCTTAAACCTTTTCTCAGAATAACTGGGAGTTAGAGAAACACATCACAGATGCTGCAGTGGATTCAAGTTGGGAGGTGAGTAGTTTTTGAAATGAGACCCTATTAGGTATGACTCACTATATGAGCTACTGACCTCCCAACAATTAAAATATGGCTTGTTTCAGAAATCACCAGAAGATCAAATATTTGATAAAATATGTTACCACTTCATTTTCTACCACCACCCTTTCAATCTTATAAATTGTTGGAGGAACTATGGGGAAAATTATTTAAATAGATGAATAGCTGATATGACATAACCATTTTCTTTTTTTTTAAATGCAATGTCCAGAGATCAAGATCTATTTCTACCCTCAGAAAGTTCCCCAGGCTTTTTCCTCCTATTAACATTTACTAACTTGATCTGAGGTTCTTCTTTATCGACTCTTTTTTCTTTCTTTTTTTTTCTTTTTTTTTAGGTTTACAAGTCTTAACAGCCAGCATTCCCCTGCTTTCCAAAGAAGGATCTTGTATTTCACTTCTCCTGACTTAAGCTTAGTTCCAGCAGCAGGGCCATCTGTGACAACGACAGTCCCCCCACCAGAGGACTGGCCTTTCTGGATCTCACAGCTGATTTAGTTTCCCGGGATAGAAATGATTCTCCTTAATTTAGGTAGAGCTACATTGACACAGGAGTTCATTAGGACACATATTTGCTGGCAATTCAATCTCAAATTAAATACACTTTGTTGTAAATTTCATTACTTTTAAACTACTGTATCTATTGTCTGTAATGGCCCTATTATACTGTTATGAAGGTAAAACGATTTCATTAGTAAACCTCAAACATGTTATGTAAACCACAGTGCGATGTTTTCCTCAGTTTCTTTCTTTGTTCCCTTGGCAAGAAATGTAAGGCACTCATGAAATATCCTAAAAACTTAGTCTAAATAATTAGATGCTGAATTCATGATAATCATCCTAAGAGGAAAAAAAAAATAGCCTTCTCATTTGTAATTCCATTTCTTTGTAATTAGAGGTTTTCTAAAAATACCTTCCCTAGTTAAAAAGGAATGCAATGCACATCAAAATGTTAATACACAGCTTCAACATGACACCAGGTACCTAGAGATAAGTCTAGTGATTTGCGTCCCCTTGGAGCCATCATAGTCTAGACCAGGAGCCAAACTAGACATCAGCTCACTTTTGAATTAGGACTTGTGGCATAGTATTCTTTTCTCTCCTTGTATACAGCACTTATTAATTTTGTAATTATATTAATATATATGTATGTTTGTGCACTATATAAAATCTAATTTTATAAAAATCCCCCCACCAAAGTCATCCATTAGTCCACATCCCAGAGATAAACGGTGGTAAAATACTGAGGTCTATTCTTCACAGCTGGGTAGCTAGACACATTTTTTTTCCCTTACAAAATGAGGCTGATGCTGTAAATATTTTGTAACCTGTATTTTCCACTTTGCGTATTATACATATTTTCCATGAGATCAGTCTTTTTCTAAGTACAAATTTTTAGCAATGTCTTAGTATTTAATTTTAAGTGTCTACCATAATTTATTGAAATAATCCCTTGTTGTTGGATATTTAGGTTAGTTCCAATTTTCACGACTGTAAGTTAGCCTATAATTAGCTCTCTCTCACGTATAATGTGGCATCAACCTCCCTGGCCATTATGGGATAAAGTCCTATCACTAGAAATGTTGGACAATAGCCAGGACATGGAAGCAACCTAAGTGTCCATCGACAGATGAATGGATAAAGAAGATGTGGCACATATATACAATGGAATATTACTCAGCCATAAAAAGAAATGAAATGGAGGTATTTGTAATGAGGTGGATGGAGTTAGAGTCTGTCATACAGAGTGAAGTAAGTCAGAAAGAGAAAAACAAATACCGTATGCTAACACATATATATGGAATCTAAAAAAAAAAAAAATGGTTCTGAAGAACCTAGGGGCAAGACAGGAATAAAGACACAGACCTACTAGAGAACGGACTTGAGGATACGGCGAGGGGGAAGGGTAAGCTGTGACAAAGTGAGAGAGTGGCACGGACATACATACACTACCAAACGTAAAATAGATAGCTAGTGGGAAGCAGCCGCATAGCACAGGGAGATCAGCTTGGTGCTTTGTGACCACCTAGAGGGGTGGGATAGGGAGGGTGGGAGGGAGACACAAGAGAGAGGGGATATGGGGATATATGTATGCATATAGCTGATTCACTTTGTTATAAAGCAGAAACTAACACACCATTGTAAAGCAATTATGCTCCCACAAAGATGTAAAAAAAGAAAAAAGAAAAAAAAGAAATGTTGGGTTTGGGAGACATGTTAGTCTATACCTTATGGAGCACTGAAAGGACACCTCAGCAACATATAATCCTGCCCACACAGCGTATTTTCTCAGGTACTGAATAGTATTCACAGACAGGTCTCACTCCAGATGATACTGTATTTTCACTGCTAGTAGGATTAGCAGTTAAGTAGAATGGCGATGAATAAGCAGCACTGATGTATAACGAGGTTTCTCAACCTCTGCACCGTTGACATTTTGCACCATGTAATTCTTTGTTCCGGGGGCTGCCCGGTGCAGAATAGAATGTTTCGCAAGATCCCCGGCCTCTGCCCACTAGATGCCATTAACAGCTTCCTCCCTAGGTCCGGTCACGACAATCAGAACTGTCTCCAGTCACTGCTAAATGTCCCCTGGGGGCAAAATTGATCCCTGCTGTGAACCACTGATGTACGGTATTAACTCATATTTATTTAGTGCTTAGCATGCTCAAAGCACTCTTTGAAATACATTATATTTATCATCTCATTTAACCCTTAAAATAATCCACCAAGGTATTATTATTCTTGCTTAATTGATGAAAAGCCGATGCTGAGTGAAGTTGAACACCTTGTTCGAGGTCACATAGTCAAAAAGGGCGAAGCCTAAGATTCAAAGTGAGACCATCGGCTTGAGAAACTCCTCTGAACCTACACCCTCCACTCCTGCATCTCCTGTACTGCGATGGAGGGGCAGAAACTGCCACATCCCAGTCGTAGAAGTTCCTACACTGGATCAAGGATTTGGATATTCTCTGAGAGATATAAAGCCCCATACCCAAGCTATCCTATATAAATGAAAAGGCACAGATAAATCCCAGGAGGAAATGGGGTCATGGGTATCACAAACCTGAACCTTCGGGGTGAATCAAACTAAGGGGTGCCTGTCACCTATAATTAACCCATATTTAATCCATCACAAAACAAACAAACAAACAAATAAAATGCGTTAAATGTACCATGAAGGGAACGTACTTCTCAAATGTTTTGTCAGTCTTTAAACATGACATAGGAAGGTATTCACTGAGTCCTTCCCCTTCAAATTTCGAATCCTGCATAAAAGAAAACAGAGATGAAAAAAAAATATTCAGAATACACTTGAAACATCTATGTAAAAGTTGGCTTTTCTAAGACTAGGGTATGCTGACTCTTAAAAGGTTAAGGTTCTAAAAAAAAAAAAAGGTTAAGGTTCCAAATAAGAACATGGGGATTATACCATTAGTAGCCACCTTATCATGGAATCTGAATTTTCTCACTCCACTTAGTTACTTTTTTGGCCAAGAAGGTAGAGAGAATAGTAAACGATATGAAAAAAAGGAGAAATGCCTTGTGGATACCAACACAGCTTTCTTCGTCTTAGCAAGAATATTTCTTGCAAAGAATATTCTTGCTCTCTCTCTCTCTCTCTCTCTCTCTCTCTCTCTCTCTCACACACACACACACACCCTATAATAGTACAGTTTAACCAAATGGAAATGGATATATGGCTGGATGTGTAGGATGATAGCGATGTTAATAATAATTGTGATCATATAATTTATCATCCAATCTGGGACATTTGGGGAGTTAAGGGGAAATTTTAATTATTCTAGGACAACAGGCATAATCCAGCACTAGCCCTTGCAAACTATAATATATAGTAATCCTATTAAAACATTCCTCCAGATGTTCTGAAAGGGTATCATACAGGCAAATATCAACATATTTAGTGAAAGTGAATGATAAGAGAATGAGAGAGAGAGAGAGAGGAGAACTGATAATGGAAGCTGCAGCCCTTTATAACCTAATCTTGGAAATGACATACCATCACTTCTACTGTATGCTATTGGTCATACAGATCAATTCTGGTACAATTGTGGGAGGGAATTACGAAAAGATATGAGTAAGAGGGGGCTGGAATCATGAGTCCATAGTAATTATGAAATCCAGACAAATGTTGGAAGTTCCTTGATTAAGTCTCAAGATCTGGGAGTAATTCTCTGTGGCTCTCAGCTGTGTCCTCTGGATTCTTGGTTCCATCTTCTGGATCTTCCTTCCTTTTTTCATGAAAGGTAGCACAAGTTTGCAGCTAAGTGGTTTTCCCACCCTGCTTCCTGTCAGTAGAATTTTAGGGTCCAGAGGCCTCTTTTTATTTTGTCCTCTCTCTGTTCTTTTCAATCAAAGCAGGTGATTTCTCTGCTTATGCAATTCCATTTAAGACTTTGTAAGTCTTTCGTGACTCTTAGTGGATTCTACTGCATTAGACAAAAGCCAAACACACAGATCTCTTCAGGAGAAGACCTTCTCTACCACAGGCTTCCACTGACAGGATGAGGGGCCATAATCTTAAGTCCCCCAGAAATCCTGTTGCTTCATTCAGAGGAACCATAAGGCACACCCTTGATCCTTTTAGAATGCCTTTTGTCCGAGTGAATACTATTCTGAGGCATCACCTCTGACATTTCTGAAGTCTTAACAAAAGTTTTGACTGTCACATTCTTAGTTTCATCCTTGAGCCATATTTTCCTGGCATTTGATCTTTGCATGGAAGACATTTCTTCATTTTATCACCGCCTACCATCTTGCAAGGCTGAGAATTTCTTAAAAAAAATCACGTCCTGACTCATTTGGTTTAACAATCCTTCCTTTAGTTGATCTCTCTCCCCTCACATTTTAAAATAAGCAGCAAGGACAAACCAGGTGGCACTGACAATCCTCTGGTTGGAAATCTCCTGAGCTGGACCACCCGTTTCATTAGGTACTTTTTCTACTTTCCACACAACTACAGGCAACAGTGTTGCTAAAGTCTCTGACACTCTGTAATAAAAATTTCCCTTCCTCCAGTTTCCAATAAGCCTTCACCTCGCATCCTTCTCAAAGGTCATGAGGTTTGTAGTAGCATCTTATTCAAGGTCCTTTAGCCTCTCTACACTCCAAAGTCCATCCACTGGACTCTGTTTGTTTCAGTGCACTCTCACGCTTTAAGTTTTGTTACAGCAACACTCCACTTCCAGGTGCCAAAGTATGTATTAGTTACTTATTGCTCCATAACAAAATATCTAAAGCTTAGCAGCTAAAAACAACAAACATTTACTATTTCACACAACTTCTGAGGCTCAGAAGCCCAGAAGCCATTTAGTAGGGTTTTCCTGGTGCAGGGTCTCTCATGATACTGCAATCAAGCTTTCAGCTGGGTCTGCCATTGTCTCAGGGGTCAGCTGAGGCTGGAGAATCTGTCCCTAAGCTCAGTCACATGTGTGTTGGGAGGTCTCGGTTTCTTGCTAACTGTTGGTCAGAGGCTTCACACGTATCCATGAAAAGGTACAGGAAGTTCTAAAGATTGCAACATGTTGGTATAGGGGAGAAAAATTTGCCAGGGTCATATGCCAGCGATAGATGTCGTGTTGTATATTGTGTTTGGCTTGGATAAAAAAATT
Organism: Eschrichtius robustus; assembly: GCF_028021215.1. Classification (NCBI taxonomy): domain Eukaryota; kingdom Metazoa; phylum Chordata; class Mammalia; order Artiodactyla; family Eschrichtiidae; genus Eschrichtius; species Eschrichtius robustus. The sequence continues at coordinate 101,426,577 of NC_090835.1, read as the reverse complement.
TCTTAATGCAACTCTGCCAAGAGGGCTTCTAAAACAGGTATATGAGATCCAATAAAATAATAGATATTTTCAAGTTTATTACATACTAATTCAAGTGAGAGTTCATAAAAGCAATGCTAATCTACACTTATTGAGCACTTATACCATTCTAAGCAATGTACTTTATTCAGTCTCTCATTCTACAAGTATTTGTTGTGGATTTGCTTTATGCCAGACACTGTGCTAGAAGCCAGGAATACAGTGGTAAACACACACACACACACACACACTCGAATACTATATCTGACATTATAAAACCTTGTATCTGATAGATATAATAAATAGAAAACAAACGAGAAATGAATAAAACAATGGCAAGTATGGTAAGCACAATGGAGGAAACAATCCAAGGGATAACATAAAGAATAGTTTTAGGGGACAGAGTCATAGGAAGGTGGTCATGGAGACAGTGATTTTTAAAATGAGATCTGAGAGGGAGGGAAATAATTTAGTCATGCAGAGATTAGGAGAAATTGATCATTGCAGGCCAAGAGAGCAGCATGTGCAAAGGTCCTGAGGTAGGACATGGTTTTGGTATTTTAAAAGTACTGAAAGCAAACCCCAAGTCTACAGTTGCTCCTAGGAATGAACTTACCTAAGGAGACAAAAGACCTGTATGCAGAAAACTATAAGACACTGATGAAAGAAATTAAAGATGATACAAACAGATGGAGAGATATACCATGTTCTTGGATTGGAAGAATCAACATTGTGAAAATGACTCTATTACCCAAAGCAATCTACAGATTCAATGCAATCCCTATCAAACTACCAATGGCATTTTTCACAGAACTAGAACAAAAAACTTCACAATTTGTATGGAAACACAAAAGATCCCGAATAGCCAAAGCAATCTTGAGAAACAAAAACAGAGCTGGAGGAATCAGGCTCCTGGACTTCAGACTATACTACAAAGCTACAGTTATCAAGACAGTATGATACTGGCACAAAAACAGAAATATAGATCAATGGAACCAGATAGAAAGCTCAGAGATAAACCCACGCACATATGGTTACCTTATTTTTGATAAAGGAAGCAAGAATATACAATGGAGAACAGACAGCCTCTTCAATAAGTGCTTCTGGGAAAACTGGACAGCTACATGTAAAAGAATGAAATTAGAACACTCCTAACACCATACACAAAAATAAACTCAAAATGGATTAAAGACCTAAATGTAAGGCCAGACATTATCAAACTCTTAGAGGAAAACATAGGCAGAACACTCTATAACATAAATCACAGCAAGATTCTTTTTGACCCACCTCCTAGAGAAATGGAAATAAAAACAAAAATAAACAAATGGGACCTAATGAAACTTAAAAGCTTTTGCACAGCAAAGGAAAGCATAAACAAGATGAAAAGACAACCCTCAGAATGGGAGAAAATATTTGCAAATGTAGCAACTGACAAAGGATTAATCTCCAAAACTTACAAGCAGCTCATGCAACTCAACATCAAAAAAACAAACAACCCAATCCAAAAATGAGCAGGAGACCTAAACAGACGTTTCTCCGCAGAAGACATACAGATTGCCAACAGACACATGAAAGAATGCTCAACATTACTAATCATTAGAGAAATGCAAATCAAAACTACAATGAGGTTTCACCTCACACCAGTCAGAATGGCCATCATCAAAAAATCTACAAACAATAAATGCTGGAGAGGGTGTGGAGAAAAGGGAACCCTCTTGCACTGTTGGTGGGAATGTAAATTGATACAGTCATTATGGAGAACAGTATGGAGGTTCCTTAAAAAACTAAAAATAGAACTACCATACAACCCAACAATCCCACCACTGGGCATATACCCAGAGGAAACCATAATTCAGAAGGAGTCATGTACCACAATGTTCATTGCAGCACTATTTACAATAGGCAGGACGTGGAAGCAACCTAAGTGTCCATTGACAGATGAATGGATAAAGAAGATGTGGCACATAGATACAATGGAATATTACTCAACCATAAAAAGAAATGAAATTGAGTTATTTGTAGGGAGGTGGATGGACCTAGAGTCTGTCATACAGAGTGAAGTAAGTAAGAAAGAGAAAAACAAATACCGTATCCTAACACATATATATGGAAACTAAAAAAGTAAAAAATGATGGTTCTGAAGAACCTAAGGGCAGGACAGGAATAAAGATGCAGATGTAGAGAATGGACTTGAGGACACGGGGAGGGGAAAGGGTAAGCTGAGACGAAGTGAGAGAGTGGCATTGACATATATACCCTACCAAATGTAAAATAAGTAGCTAGTGGGAAGCAGCCGCATAGCACAGGGAGACCAGCTCGGTGCTTTGTGACCACCTAGAGGGATGGGATAGGGAGGGTGGGAGGGAGACGTAAGAGGGAGGGGATAGGGTTATATATGTATATGTATAGCTGATTCACTTTGTTATAAAGCAGAAACTAACACAACATTGTAAAGCAATTACACTCCAGTAAAGATGTTAAAAAAAAATAAGTGAATGGACAAAATACTGTGATACAGCCATACAATGGAATATTTTTCTGCAATAAAAAGGAATAAACTATCAAAAACAAATACTGAAAGAAGACCCCCGTGGCTTAAGTACAACTACCAGAAGAGGATATTGGGAAACTGGACTAGAAACATAGGCAGGAACAAAACCCTGCTAAACCTAGAGGTAATGCTAACAAATCTACATGTTATATGCAATTGGGAAGCCAGTAAAGGGTTTAAGCAAGTGAACGATATTGTCTGATTTACATATAACGTGATGAAAATTTGAAAATATTAAATGCATGTTTATGTATTCCTCTCTCCTATAACTCATGTTTCTCAGCAAAATTCAGCTGTTGTAGCTCCGATAATTGGGGAGGGAAAATGCCTCCTCAGCGTGGAAGGCATTAGAAAGAAGTCATAATTTAAAAGCAAGAGGAAGAGGGGAACCTCCTCCCCTTTTCCTCCTAGTGAACTGTGAACTGGAAAGGAGGTAAAAGTGAGAGAAACAGGCAGTCGAGTGTACGTGTGTCATGGCTTTCTCTCTCCTCAACACTTCCTCTCCAAGGCAGAAATTCTGCAGGAGATGAAAGAGTGCGAGATAGTTTGAGGAGAATTTCAGGAACAGATAGGTTATGCCGGGTTTCCAATTAAAACTGAGAAGAGACCACGTTCCATAATGTCCCACGTGCCAACATGGCGGGTGTGATGTTACTGCGTCAGCGTAAAAGAGGTGCTTTGTTGTCTTTAAGCACAGAGAAAGCCCAAGTTTAGGGTCTGTGTCAGTGAGGCTCCTGGTAGAAACAAATATACTCTCAAAATGAGATGATTTGAAGGGGAAAGATTTATTTACAAGGGCATTATTACAATGCTGTGGATTCAGAGACAGGCTGTTACCACCACCACTAGGCTTGAAGGGATGAGAAGACAGGGAAGTCATCAGACCCTGCAAAGAGGGAGTCATGTAGAGTCACCTATTTTGTGTATAACAGTGACCCTGGGTGGAGGGAGAGATGGAGCCAGCTCAATGCAGCCTTAACTTCACAGGGAGAGAGGAACTAGTCACGGGACTTCTATCTTCCCTTCCTCCTATCCCTTAGCAAGACTTCCCATTGACGGAAAGCAACCGGAAGCCAGAGGGCACAGGAGCCCTCACACTTCAGCCTCGTGTGGCAGAGAACACCACGGATTTAGGCTAGTAAGCTTACCAAGGAGCAAAGGGTACATGGAGAACAAGCAATAGGGTGAACCACTCAACGAAGCTATAAAGTTTCACTGATGAATTGGATGAGGAAGACATCAGAGCCTCTGGCCGCCACCAGCAAGAGGATGGAACTTAGGTGATGAGAATTAACGAAGCCACTGAAAGACACTTTTAAGCCCTTTTGTATGCATCATGTCATTTAATCCTTACAATAGTTTTATGATGCATACACTAACAGTGTCATACTTATTTTACAGATGGGCAAATTGAGGCTTAGAGACCTCAATGCACTTGCCCAAGCTTACAGTATGTGGTGGAGACTGGAGCAGCTCTCTGTGGTTCCAAAGCTCAATTCTTAACCTGTGTAACTGGTCCTTCGTACCGTCAGATTGCCTTCCTGGAGAGTACATGCACAGAATGCCATTTTTTTCAATCACTTGACCCCATATATTTTATTTTCTGTTACTAGCTCATGAAAACAATTAAGGTTTAGATCAATGGATCTATATGGTCCTTTGGAAACGAATAGAAAGGGCTAAACAGCAAAACTTTATTAAATCTTACAAAATTTCCCTCTGCACCAACCATTTTTCAAAAAAGATCAAACAGAGCGAATGTGGTTTGCAAAGAGAATGTACTCCCTCATAAAGCCAGCTATTTTCAAATCTTCTCAGGTACTTGAGAAGCATCAGTTATTTATTAACAGTGAACTAATTAAATTTTCTCTCTTCATTAAAGGAGATTTTATCACAAATTTTATTATGTAACAATTATTTCATGCAGCTTTAGTCATATTTCATCATTTATATAAAACTAATACTTCTTTTGTATAAAATTTACTTTGGAATATTTCACAACGCAGACTTTCCACCATATCCTATTAGTCTGAATAAGTGATGGTTTGCTATAACTGGGGATTACACGGGGAACAATTTGACAAAAATTATCAGTTTGATAAATGAAAAATTGAGATAGCAATGTTTTACTTATTTGCATAACAATCCAAACAAAATTCAAAAAATCTCTAACTAGCTATCACTAAATAATTTAAGTATTGATTTTCCAGAATTATCTCTTTAGATATCCCTACCCCAGACAACCTTTTCTAACAGAAGTATGAAAAAAAGAAAATGATTCAAGAAGGGCAAGATTTTTCTAGATCTTTGTTTCTTCAAAAAAACAAAACAGGATAGTCACTCCATATGCTGCTGGATTTTCCATAAATATGTAGACATCCTTGAAAACTATTTCTGGTTCCTTAATTCTTTTTTTTGATGAGTAATAAAAGTCACCAAAGAACCAGTTTGATTCTGCAAACTGGGTAGATGCCTATTTTTCATTTTATCTACTACTGAATTCTGTACTTGGATGTTAATATTCAAACACATGGTCTTGCCTGTGATAGTGGCTAGTGTAAGGAAGAGGGGAGAAATGAAAGACATAATTAAATTTTAGCCAATATTTATTGAGTGTGTATAACATGCTTGACACTAATCTAAGACTTTATAAGTAAGAATCCACTGAATCCTCCCATTAACTATTTCAAGTAGATACTACTATTATGCCCACTTTACAAGTGAGAAAATTCAGTAACAGCAAGGTTAGATCAAGCCTAGAGAATTGGCCTCTAGAACATATGCTCCCAATCCCTACACTAATGAATTCTGAGATTTATAGTGTGTGATTATATTTTAGATGATTTGAATTAACTCTATTTATTCAAAAAAGTGGTTAGTAGGCAAACATACCATATGGGAAATCATTGCCACACTGCAATTACATATTTAGAAATAACAACAATCTAAGTCTATATGGAAAATCATCTCTACACTGGAACTCTATATATCAAATTTAGAAAACCTCAGTCAATATCAAACAATAATATTAAAATTGCCTTTAAATTCAATGTCAAGTCTTCAAATTTCTTCTAAAAACTAAAAATTTTCCTGAGCCATACCAACAAGCAATATAAGCAAATATATTTAAGTAAAATCTTGCATGAAAATGTATGACATTCTACATTTCTACGTAGAAATGCTTTATCTAGTGATTTGACTATTTTAATTTTCAGTTTAAGTACACAGGTACCAGCAACTTTGACACTTGTCAATCTTAAACATATACAACAAGAATATGCATCCATGATATAACTAATAATTCTACTAGGATGATTGAAAATGTAAATATGTCACTGAAAAAAAAACCCAAGGTTTAAAATTATTGGTAAAACTAGAATTATTCTTAGAAGGGCAAAACCTTATTAAAACAATTCACTTTAAATATATCATCTATATTACATGATTAACAGCATTCATAAAGTGACTTAGATTGAAGAATTACCCTGATAAGCATCAAGGTGAATAATACGCAATAATGTCTTGAAAACACTTAAATAGTTTTATCTCACCACATGAAATCCATAAGAATGTTCAGGTACTTTAAACTCTATATTATTTTTCTCAAATACCAGAGTGAGAAGTGAAGACACACTATGGCCAATGAAGAATCCCCCCAAATTCCTTCTCCATATATAGATCATCCCTGAGGGGCTTAACACACTGTGATGTCAAATCCCTTCAACATATTAGCAACACAGTTATTTTGGGTTTTTTTTACTTTCTCTGCGATTTTAAAAGACAGAAAACATCAGAAACTCTAAGATGAAATAAAATGTAAAAAATCTGTAGTCCCCAATGCTAGAAATGAAGATCATGTTCAAGTTTTCATCAAGAACAATGAAAGTTATCTTTAATTTGCTGTTTCATTCTCCACTCCCTTTTACTCAGAGTGCTTGGGAATCACATTAGGACCTTATAAGAATGGGTTTTCTATTAATATGTAGCGGAAGGTAGAAAAAAAGACACGGGTTGAGGAAGTATGCAGTATGATTCTAAGAAACATAATATGAATATAAAACAAGTATTTGGGATGAGCCGGAGTAGAGAAGGTATAAGACCTAAGGAATCATGAGTACACCACTTTATAAATTCGTGAAAGATTCCATAAGTGACAAATTCCTTGAATTCATTTAATTTTAAACAATCTTTAATGACTGCTTTATTGAGATACACCTAAGAGCTGAGAGGAAAAAATATGTTTCTGATGTTAAATACAAAATCGTGCTTTGTGCCTCTCAACTAGAGGAAAGTAGCTACCATTGACCTAATACCATTAAAATTGTTTCTACAGGTTTCTTGCCGTTTTTTTGTAGACACTGTATTTTAGAGTAACAAAACACCACAGCTGGTCAAGGGAAGCTGTATCTTATGGAAGAATGACACCTAATAGATTTAGATTAAATGGTATAATAAAGCCATAATTTTGCAATCCTTAATAAAATTATTGCTACAGGCAAGGATTACCAATTGACATAATAACCTTAAAAAGTGAATGGTTGGGAGTTCCCTGGTGGCCTAGTAGTTAGGATTCTGGGCTTTCATTACCATGGCCTGGGTTCAGTCCCTGGTCGGGGAACTGAGATCCCGCAAGCTGCACGGCATGGCAAACAAATAAATAAATAAATAGTGAATGGTTGATGAGGAAGTGGATATTGTTTGATACCAAAAGTAATATGACACAGATTAATTTTTTTTGTCTCAAGGGGGAAGCAATAGATGAATCAAGCTACCATCACCCTAATCTAATGATCAATTTTAGCATCGTAAATGGCAACAGATATTGTTCATATCTTGATGTAACAAAGTATGGAACACACAGTACTGTCTCTGATGTATTCCAACCAAAGATATTTATCTTGAATCTAATCATCCTTTTTAGGTCAATTTTCATATTATTGGAGGTACAGGGAATAAGAGAACAGGTTAACGTCACCAGGAGGAGACAATGGGACAAATTTGTCTACAGAATGTCTATGGTGCACCTGACCCGGTCAATGTCAGGTTTTGACTTACAGAAAACCAGACGCAATGTACGGTCCTGATTGGGTCCTGGTTTAGACAAACACGTAGTAAAGGACATTTGGGAACAGCAGGTGAAATTTAAGTATAGACTGAATATTAGATAAAATTAAGGAACTTCTATAAACTTTATTAGCTATGTTGTTGATTTTGGCTATGTTCTTATTTTTTAATGGCATAATGAAGGTTAAATTTTTCTAACCAACACTGCATGCCTCTTACAAAACTAACACAGTCATTCATGAACTCCCCCTCTTCTGAGGTGTGTCCACTGAGATGTCCAGTCATTTCTTATAATGAAGCTGCCAACAGAAAATGGCCTTTGGTAAGGGACTGGTACCCACAGTGCCCTGCTTCACTGGGTACTGGTAGAACTAGTCAGGGGAATTAGAACCATGAGAAGAAGTTTACATATTTTACTTCTGACTTAATCTTTTAAAATATTAAAAAATGAGTTTGAGGTTGTCAGAGTGGAATGTTGGGTCAAGGAGTCCCAAACAACATAACTTCATGACTATTACCCTAAATTCAGCATCTTTAAGCATAATTCCTTAAAGGCATAATTCCTGTTTTTTCTATTTCTCTAAAATAGTCCTGCTTCATTAGTTCTCTTTATTGAGCTGATCCAAGAGAGGACAAATATAGCTGGAAAACCTGTTAGCCCAGTTAAGAACATGTTTTTAAAATACAAATTTCAAGAGGGAAGGATTAGACACCAGAGTCTCCTATGCACGCTCTCTGTTTGAACCTTCTTCATAGATATTCTCTACCTATGAAAGAAAAAGTTAAACAGAAGTAAAATAATTATCATAGTGGTCAGTGTAATTCTTTAAAAGCTGTTCATCATCTTAGCAAATTTGTTATACCGGTGAAGCCGTACTGAACAGTAAAATAGGATGGAGTCATAGCTAATAATTTTTTTTATCCTAAACTAAAAAATATATATATATATCAGATTCAGTGCCTCAGGTTCTTTTCAGAAAACCTGAAAGCTTGTAATACATCTTTTACATTATATATATACATATATATTAAAGTTGGAAAGGATTTTAAATATGAATTATTCACTTCATTGTGTAAATTTTCTTCTTTCATAGTCACAAAATCTCAAAGTTGATGATGTGAATTTTAGCCCACACAAATTACCTTAGGGATATTGGAGCTAAGAAGATGTAGCAGCAAGAGGAAACAAAATACATTTTAGATATCAAAAAGCCATTTACTAGGTGGTTTTTTCACTACCAAAAAATATATTTTCTGAAATGAAGCTACTCAATAAAAAGGAGAAACGAGTGTTTTGGGAAGCTTGTTTTAATATTTATAAATTTATAATTTTCTCTGCTAGAATTATATTTGTGGGGATTTTCAAGCATATGGGTTCTTTTTTAAAAATTTTATTAATTTAATTTAATTTATTTTATTTTTGGCTGCGTTGGGTCTTCGTTGCTGCACGCGGGCTTTCTCTAGTTGTGGCGAGCGGGGGTTACTCTTTGTTGCGGTTAGTGGGCTTCTCCTTGCGGTGGCTTCTCTTGTTGCGGAGCACGGGCTCTAGGCGCATGGGCTTCAGTAGCTATGGCATGTGGGCTCAGTAGTTGTGGCTCGCAGGCTCTAGAGCATAGGCTCAGTAGTTGTGGCTCACGGGCGCAGTTGCTCCGCGGCATGTGGGATCTTCCCGGACCAGGGCTCGAACCCGTGTCCCCTGCGTTGGCAGGCAGATTCCCAACCACCGAGCCACCAGGGAAGCCCCAAACATATGGGTTCTTTTTTTGACACTATATCTGTCTCTCCCTTTGCGTTGAGGTCATTCATCTTAAGGCTTCCTTAATATTGTATACTACTTTCATTAACAATTCTTTCAGGAAGGAGCTTGATATTCACTGAGGATGAGCGGGCTGGTAGTTCAACTTGGATGGCATGCTTACTGAGGGTTTTATCATAGAAAAGGAGAATCATTGGGAAGCTTCAAGTATGGAGAGATTTTAAGTGAAATAATAGAACTAAAACATGTAGCAAGATGAACAGAGGAGTGAAAACAGATGATTTGAAATCATAGATGGAGATGATTTCTAAATTATATTACAGAACCAGGTAAAATCTTAAAAGGACCCTCTGGCATCTACACCAAATAAATGAGAATCACTTTTAACAATGGTGACATATTTTATACATACGTACACACAAGCACCCATGTATGTTCTGGTCTTTCAGTGTCTTCATTTCACACAAAATGACTTTTACATTTTAGGTGCTTGGTAAATGTTTCTTCTGTAATGTTAGCATATATTTCTGAGTCCCTATTACATAGACAATACAAGAAAGAACCCTTGTCCGTAAGAAAATTGTGACTAAGTGTGCAACAAAATACATTTAATCTGCAGCATAGGATTAAGTGATGAATGAGTAAAAAGAAGTCAACAGATAAAATGGGGAATTCCTGACTGGAATTGTTATTATATGGATAATGAGTACTGGATTGTTATTATATGATTTAATAGCTAATATTTTTATTATTTTAATGCCATTTATTGGATCGGGCTCTTTAATTACACACAATGGTTGTGGCAACATTATTTGATAAGAATTATTATCCCCATTTTACTGAAAATTGGTAACCTGAGAGCTTAATTGAGTTGTCTGAGACCACATGTCATAAGATTTAGAGTCTATTTGAATCCATTATTCTCTGACTGTGAAACACAAGTTCATCACTACGCCATGATATTTCTCTCAAAAAATAATTACCTGAGCAGGAAACACCTACAAAAAGCTATTTAAGGTTTTTGACTGAGGAAATGAAATGCTCATCGTTACACCTTAAACACTAATTCTGGAATGGATTGGCGCAAAGACAGAACAGAGGCAGGGAGAGCTGCTAAGATTTTGTTAAAGTAGTTCATGCTTGATACCTGTTACCTGGTAGGCATTCAACTCCCTTAGAAAGAGACATTTTGTTAACATTTGCACTGTTAATATTTACACTGTTCAGCAATAAAACATTTTTACATTTAAAAGCACTGTAGTTATGCTGCAATTTACTTTCCTTTAATCACCTTGCGGGGGGGGGGGGGGGGGGGACTGAAAAGATCAGATATTTACATATCTCTCTTTTGGTTAAGATTTTTAGAAAAACAGTATCTTCTGAGGTTATTTCAGGGGGATTCCAAACTGCCTATGCATGTGCTTCAGATCGCAATCCACACCCTTCCTCCGCCACCCGCCCCACCCTTTCTCATTCTTAAAATTCTTGCTTCTGCATTTCTAATTCCCATCAGCCATCACCCAGTCCTTCAACAATTATATATTAATGACAAAAATGACAATAATCCAAATCACTCAAAATGTTTATAGGTAGCGATGATCATTACACATGCTAAAAGAAGTAAAATGGCATTTTCAGGGAGAAAGAAGAAAGTGAAGGCCGGGAATAGGAACGTGGCCCACAGGAAAGCTGGAAAGCTACTTTAATGACAAAGTGGAAATACATATCTTCAGTCCTTAGAGAAAATTGGAAGATGAGTATTATCGTTCCTGGACGGTGAGTGTACGGAGCCCTTGTGCCAGGGAAACTGAAGCCATCCCCACCGCCAGGCTGGACACGTGATCCAGGATGCAGCCCATTAGCATGATCTCAGGTTGTAGCCCAGTGAGGAGCTCACGGATTGAACACGTGACCTATGAAATCCAATCAGATTGGAGTACAGGACATTTGAAACTTAAGAAAAAGCATCACATATGGATTTTAGCAACCTAAAATCATTCATTTATGTAACCATTCGTTTACAATTTCAGTGCCTGTCCACTGTTTGACAATGTACTAAGTGCTAAATAACACTGGAATATGACCTGGAAGAGAACAGATTAAAACGGACGCTGGGGAGACTTACCAAAGGTCCCAGATGGCTCTAATATCGTGATTTCTCTTGACTTAACTGCAGTGGGGCAATTATTAGAGGATGCATTCTTCTACAAGAAAATAAATCCATGCTCTACGCAGTCATATGCCTCAGTTCTGCAGCTCTGGCCTTATTTTATTTCTCCTTTTTTTTTTTTTACCTTCACAGCAGAGTCCATATGCCTAATTTTAAGTTTCCACCATTTATTTCATTTTTTAAAAATCTTCCAAAATTTGCTACATATTTTGGAAACCAAAGAATATTTGACAAACTACCTTTAGTTTATCTTTAATTAATATAAAGTATATAGATACATATTAATTGATTAATAATTAATTAGTAATGTATATTAGTATATAAATAATACAAACTCCTTAATATATCTCTCCAGACCACTAGATGAAGTTTTCTCCCAATGGGTGTACTTGTGAATGACTACTCATTAACTTTCAGCATGATGTTCTGTTTTCCCGTAAAGCTGCACATTTCCTTAAACTTTGCATACCTGGTTGTGTGTATTTGAATAATTTAAACCAAAGGCATTAAAACAAAATTAACATGCAAAATGCACTGCAATGCATTCCTTTGGTTCCAATCCATTACGTAATCATCTCGGATCTAGGACCATAGAATCACAGAAAAGGGAATGTCCACATTTGTATTTTTCCAAAACTAATTAATTCAACTTCACTGATCATCCTCTTGGGACACTGGGTGCATTAACATTTTAAACAATAATTCAAATCTCCCACCTCATTCATCTTTGTCTGTTGAACTGTCAGAAGTTTCACTTGGTAGAAACTGGAGTTTGTCAGATGTTCTACTATTCTGCTTTATCTCAATATGACTTTGTCTCTTCTCTTAAATTTCTCTAGCAACTAGCTGAGATTAGTTCTATTGCTTCATAGTATGGGCATGGCTAGGTCAATTAGGTTCAAATTCCAGTCTGCTCTTATTAGTTGTGTGACCTTAGGCAACTACTTAAGATCTCTGAGTCTTAGTTTCCTCATCTGTAAAGTGCAAGTGATAATATTTATCTATTTTATAATGTGAGCAATAAATCAGTTAAGATATATAAAGTACTTGGAATACATCATGACAGTTAGTAAATAGTAAAATATCCATGTCTAATTTAATTATTCATCATTACAATTATTATGTTACACCATGGTGATATTGGACTCTGTAAATATATATTTGCATATAAATATATATACATATATAAATATATATATATGTATCAGCCTTTTTTGTTACTCTATCATTTGTTTTCCTTGTTTTCATCTGGTAAGATGAGTCCAGGGATATGAATGAATGAATGAATGAATGAAGCCTTTCCCACCCACCACAATGCTGGCTGAACATCTTTCATGCTTGTCCATTTGTCCCTTCTGGGCTACTCCTGGCTAAGGAAGTAGTCAGGAGCTGTTCAGCATTTGGCAGGGTCGTCTACGTGAAAAATGACAAACTGCTGAGGAAACAGATCTAAATGGGGACATCCTAGGAATCTAGCAGCCTTAGATAAAGAAAAAGGAGAAATTGTCTGGTTCTACAAAATTCATATTCACCAAAGTACCAGCTCTTTTCAGAAATCTTTGTCAAGGTCACAACCATTCATCCAGAATCCTTGGGGTATTTTACTTCCCAGAACTAACTTCCCAGAACTAATCATATGCTTATGATGACCAGGGCACTCTATGAAGGGTTTACCTGAATTATCCCTCTTATTTTCTGTTTTCATATAAACCTCACATCAATCTTTGATATGGGGACTATTATTATTCCCATTTCACAGACTGAAATGGAAAACTGAGTCATAGAGACGTCAACTTGCTCAAGGTCACACAGTAGGAAATGGTATCACTGAGATTCAAGCTCCAGTCTCTCTGTCCTCAGAGCCTGTGCTCTCACCTACATGTCACACCCCTGACTTACTGTTCTATGTCATACAACCAAACGTCATTTATAAGAACTCCACCTAACGTACAATTAGGTGAATCCAGAAGTTAAACTTTAAAAATGAAACTAACACAATGATAATAACTGACTTTTATGTAGCACTTTATATTATTCAAAAAACACTTTTCAGATACTTTTTCACGTTTCTCTTTCTCAACATTATGAAGTAAGAAGGCGAGGGTCATTCCCACTGTTTTACAGATAACACTGAGCTACAGCGCATCGTCAAACAATGGGCTGTGCTTCAGACCACACAAGTGGAACATGGCATAGCAGGATTCCCAGTCAAGTACGTTCTTTTGTAACTTGGTAAATTTTTTTTCTTATGCTTTTATCACATGGCACAGAGCCCATTTGTCTGGCTTACAGTTTTGAAAACAATAGGTTAAACGTCTTCGCCTGTTTTACCTAAAGATATTATGACTGATTCCCACAGGCTTTCCTATTGTTCTGGTTAATTCACATCTTTTTTCAATCTAGAAACACTAGGACAGCCTCACAGAGACCAGCCACTCCCTCCCAGGAACCAAGCCTGGGATGCCTCAGTTATCGCTGCCTCAGGTGGTACACTAAGGATGGATAAAGACAGGACAACAGCATTATCCAAGGAAACAGACCACGCAAGAACTAACGTTCACAATTCATCTGTATAGGTGTGTTGTAAAAAAATTAACTCATTACTAAAGTCACAAGGCTCATAATTCACGTGCCTGATTACTCTATTGGTTTCATAAATGCACCAAGACATAAAGTAAAGCAACATTTAAAGAGTAAGAAAAGTGCCCGTCCCATCGAGTCAGCGGCTACTGTGTTACTGCTGACACGTCCTTGACTTTTCTCTCTGCTCTGTAATTCCCTGCACTTTCCTTTACCTACACTGCCTCTAGGTGTTGATCTGACCTCGACTGTCCAAAGCCTTCTGGCAAGCTTTAAAATCAGCTAAACTTCCCCCTGTTGTCTGAACTATGAGATTTCCTCATAGTTGTTTACATTCAACCCTTAGTGTATAGCTAGTCGACCTCAACAACAACGTCTCCAGCTATTTTTCTCCAATACTTTCTTTATTCATTACCTCTTTGACAATGGAAGTGGAAAATAAAAATAGAAAAATTATGTTCCAAACATCATCTGCCCCCCCATCCCTGCCTTCCTAAATGTGCTTCCAATCTTAAATGATTTCCTCCCAGTCAAGGAAAAGTAACTGTGATAAATAATAAGTAATCCAACCCCACAGGCTTTCCTACGTCACTACCAGTTCGTAGTTTACTATGTTATAACCTGGTTTGAACTCACGCTCTTTTCTTTGTACTTTTTTGAGCTTTTATTGTATACCAGACAATTTCCTAGATGTTGAGGTACTCAGTAGAAAAAGGTAAAGTTCCCCATTTAGGATCATATCATTTATGAAATTCTTATCTGGAAGCCAACAGATAATTAAGTGCTTGAGTGGAGATTTCTCCAAACTCGGTTAGAACTAAAGGACCACCTGGCTTTCTCTGGGAGACGTCAATAGGTAAATATTTCAGAAAAAGGGGACAACATGTCAAGGGCAAGGAGGCTT
The DNA here is from genome assembly GCF_028021215.1 of Eschrichtius robustus. Taxonomy (NCBI): domain Eukaryota; kingdom Metazoa; phylum Chordata; class Mammalia; order Artiodactyla; family Eschrichtiidae; genus Eschrichtius; species Eschrichtius robustus. The sequence goes on along the minus strand of NC_090835.1, from coordinate 101,411,534 downwards.
ATTTCTGCAACCATGAAAGATTTGATCATTGCTAGGGTATGAAAGGTGAAGGGCAGAAAAGTATGAGGTCAAGTTGGAAAAATTGACAAGGGTGAGAGAACAGAAGGTCAATATATAGTTCATTGAATATATTTCAATGTAATTTTGTTTGACCTTTCTTTCACGCTTTCAAAACTATTCAGTGTCTCTTCTGTGCTAGGCATTATAGATAATGGGGAAGCAGTTACAGATTTCAAACAGGAAGCAATCAGATCAGATTGTCATGGCAGCAGGACTGATGACACCACAGAGAGACGGGTGAAGCAGGTATAGTGCAGTGCAAGGTGGCAGGGCTGTCACCTTAGGGATGTGGCCATGGGGCTGGAGAGGAGGAGCGAGATTACAGAAATGCATGGGAGGTGAATGAATAGGACTGGATGGCTGATGTGACTAAGGACAAGCCAGGAATTGAGAGTGACTTCCAGGTTTCTAGTTTGGATAACCACATAGAAAATGGAGTGATTTTCAATGAGATAAAGAATTCAAGAAGAGGAGGTTGGTGGTGGGAGCGGGGCGGTGGGGGGAAAGCAGGGGAAACCAGTGATGGTGCCGTGAAGGCAGTTTCGTACACAGCTCTGGAGAGCAGGACAGCGACCTGGGTTGGAGATAAAAACTTGAGTCTTCAGATGAAAGTTGAAGCTGTTGTACTGGGTGAGATGCCCTGCGGTAAATGCATGGAGCAAAAAAAGAATCTGGGTTAGAAAGAGTTTGAGGAAAAACAGCATTTTAAACATAGACGGTTTGCTGTACAGCAGAAACTAACACAGTACTGTAAAGCAACTGTACTCCAATAAAAAACAGTTTAAAAAAATAAAGATAGACTGAATAAGAGGGCCTAGAGATGTAAGAGAGGCCGTAAGAGCAAGTAATCAGGGAGTTTCAGTAAAGTAAAATGTTTCTGATGTTTTGAATGCAATAGCTCAAATAAAATATGAATTTAAAAGTGATTGACTTGGTAACTGTAGGTCATAGAAAGAGAAACTATCCCAGTAGCCATACTGGAAACTAAACATTAGAGGACTGAGAAAAGACTAATAGGAGAAAGAAATGGAGAAAGCAAGGGGATATTATTCTTTCTAGTTTAGGGGATGAGGAGGGTAAATATTTACGGCCATCAGAAAAAAAAAAAGGATAAATGGTCAAGGAAGAGTGTTTGTTTGTCCGTTTTTAAACTGAGGGTGATTTGAAATAATAGTTTGGTAAAGAGGAAAAAAATTTAAATGAGAATTTGAAGATTCAGGCAAGAGAGACTTTTGCTTCTACTTAAGTCAAAAAAGTCTCAAGAGAACGTCCCTCCCAAATAAAACAAAGTTGGATAATCTGCACAATCACAGTTTTTTTATAGCCTATTTCAGAGCTAAAGTCAAAAGAAAGCATAATCCAATAAAATCCAGAAAATTATTATTCACTCCTGGGAGAGACCTTTATAATGTTTTACCATTTATATTTTTAAAGATATATGTCTTTCAGTTTCTTTAAATGTCTATTGACTAGTTGAAGTAAAATGATAATAATAACAATGTATTGGAGGTCATAGTATATTTATAGAAGTAAAATATACAACACCAAGTGCACAAAGCATGGGATTTCACAGTTAGAAATATACTATTGTAAAATTCTTAAATTTTTTTGTGAAGTAGCAAAATATTTTTGAAGGCAGACTATGATAAGTAAGACTAAGATACCTATTGTAATCTCTAGAACACGATTAAAGAAAAAAATCTCCAGGAGGCATGATAAAAACATCAATAGAATAGATAAAATGGATACAAAAAAAGAAAAATCCGCCTACTTGATTCAGCACAAAACAAACCCCTCAAAAAAGCAAGAGAAATAGAGCAACAAAGAGCAAACAAGACAAATCAAATAACAAGATAATATATTTAAACCCATGCATATTAGTGATTTTAACAGATGTAAATGGTCTAAATATCCTTATACAAAGGAAGAGATTGTCAGACTAAATAAAAAAACTAAGAGCAAACTATTCAGCCTGGCCAAAAGGTTCGTTCGGGTTTTTCCATAAGACGTTAAGGGAAAAACCTGAACGAACCTTTTGGCCAACCCAATATATGTCATTAACAAGAAACATACCTTTCACATAAAATTTTGAAAGTAAAGGAATGAAAAAATAAAAACCATGCAACACTAAGCATGGGTAGTCAGATGTGACTATATTAACATCAGACAAACTAGACCTCAAGATACAGAGTATGGCCAAAGATAAAGAGGGGCATTTCATAACGATTAAAGGGAAAAACAACGATCTTAAAGGTGTATGTGTGTAATAATAAAGCTTCTAGACACATGAAAGAACAATTGGCAGAACTAAAAGGAAAAAGAGACAAATTCACAGTCATACTTGGGGAGTTTGATAATTCATAGAAAAAGACCAAAAAAAATCAGTAAAAATGTAAAAAATGTTAACAGTACTATCGAATGATTTGACCTATTTGACATTTATAGAACACTACACCCAACAAGAGCATAATGTACAGTCTTCTCAAGGGTACATGGAACATTCAGTAAGATAGACCATATTCTGAGCCTTAAAACAAGTTGCAATCAATGTCAAAGGATTAACATAACGCAGAGTATTTTCTCTGATCACAACTGCATTAAATTAGAAATCGACAACAGTAAGATATCTAGAACTCCCCAAATATTTGGAAATTAAACAACATGCTTCCAGAGAACCCACAGGTCAAAGACAAATTGAAAAACATGTTGAACTAAATGATAAAGCATAACATGCCAAATTAGTGGAATACAGCAAAAAAGTACAGAGAAGAAAATTTAGAGCACTTAAAGTCTACATTGTAGGGAAGACATAAAAATCAATATATGCTTTCACCTTAAAACTGAAAAAAATAAAAAAGCAAATTAACCCCAAAGTAAGCAAATTCAGGTGTACTCAAGAGTCTGACTCCTTTTATGACGTTTGACGGCTGACAGCTTTCGAGCCCCACCTCCCTGTGCTCCCCTTCTACTCTACAGCACAATTTGCAGGAGCATAATCTAGGGAACTTACTCAAAATATAGGTTCCTAGTCACCCTCTAAACCCAACAAATCAGAGCGCCCACCTTATCATGCACCCCAGTTGGTTTTAATGCCCACAAAATTTAGAAATACTGATGTAAAATATAATTAACCCACAAAAAAGAGAATCTTCACCATATCATGAATTGGGGATTATCTGCTATCTCTTTAATAACTATTATATTTAAATATAAGGTAGCATCATTAACGTTTTTGGAACTAAGAGAACCTTAAAATGATGAAATCTAGCCCTCTAATTATGCAACTATGAAAACCAAGATCCAGACTGCTTGAGTGTTTTTCCCAAGTAATAGGGAGCTAGTCTGAACTTTGGGGCCCAGAACTCAGACCTCCTACCTCCTAAGGATGGATCTTCATAGATCATTTCTCCTTTTCAAAATATAAAAGGTTGATTCTCACCTAGTACAATTAGAACATTTTATTTGTGATTTTATTCTGCCACAAATAATGGAATTGAAACCAAATAAAAACTGAATAAACTAAAGAACTGAAAAATAAAAGTCTCTCCGTGCAATTACAGGCAGTCAAGCACTGTTGAAATCAACAGTCCATCAGAAGAGAGCTGTTGGCAGCCTAACGCGAAGACATCAATTCTTTTCTCTTTTTGAACTTCTAAAAAGGTAACTCTTTGTATTGCTATTCCAAACTGTTACTTAATAGGGTACATGCAGGGCTTTAACCCATGGGCTGCCACATTTTTATTTTCATTTTTGGTCTTTCCACCAAAGAAATGTGTGGGAGATGTCTATTAGAGTCATTTGCTCTGCCTGGGGGCTAATTACTCTATTCGGTTCGTTTTTGAAAATATTATGTTACATCCAAAGGCAAAAAATTGATGGAGTCTTGTTTCAGGTTTGCTTATGTAATTTCGCACAGATTAAATTAGTTAATCAGAAATTATGCTGGCTAAAATAGATCTGTTGGCTTCTAAATCTACAGTGGAAAATTGCTTTTTTAAAAATAATTTAAATGGTCTGCTATTTAAATATATTTTAGTCAGTTCTCTCAAATGTGAGACTTGAGTTGTAATGAGCCGAAAGGAAAGCCATGAGGAATGAAAGAAGCCACAGATACAAGAATTGAAAAGAGTACGCCCATGTGACCTCCTACAGCAAAATGCTACGGCATCTGCCTCAAAGAATGGAATAAAAGAAACTCTGAGGAGTCAAGGAAAGGGTACAGGGGCATCTGAGAATTCTGGGTGAAACATGAGAAAAGAAAAACAAGCTTTCAGCTTCGATTTCCTCACCTAAAGCATGGGGATCATCACACCTATCTCCCACGGTTATGTGCAAAAAGAAAAAGAGGTAACAAAAATTCCTGTCCCAATGCCTGGTACTCAATAAATTTAAGTTCAATATATTAAAATTCTATCTACTGTCTATTTATCATCTATCTATCTATCTATCCATCCATCTATGTATCAGTCATATATGACCACATTGGTGGGAAATTATTATGGTCACTAGAGTTTGGGAAGCTGAGATTACCACGCTACTGTTGACTTATGGCTAGAAATAGCTGAGAGTTACATAACTGAGCGTGTGGGTACCATGAAAAAGTTGTTCACTACATCATTTTCTTTATTTTCAGAAACCGGGAATAGAGCAGTTAGACCACTGGTTCTCAATTCTTGATGCATATTTGAGCTTCTTAAAATACCCACTCCCCTACCACTATCCAGAAATTCTAACTTAATTAATCCCCGTGTGATTCTAATGTTCTGCCAGAGTCGAGGACTGGTGACTTAAATTGTCTCAACAGAATTCAAAACTAAATTAATGTGTGGTAATTGCATAAAAGTATTTATTTTTGCTTTTAATTTTGAATAATGTCAAAATATATAAAAGAGTAGAGAGAATTATATAACGAAACCACTACATACCCATTATCTAGATTTAATAATGATTAAATTTTGCCATATTTGCTCCATTATATATATATATATATATATATATATATATATATATATATATATATATACAAAGTCTGAAATTTTTAAAGCAAATTAAAGACATTTGACATTTCACCATTAAATATTGCAGTATCCATCTCTTAAAAGAGAGCATTTTTTTCATAACCATAATGTCATTATGACACATTACAAAATTAGCACTTTTTTAAAAAAATAGACTTTATTTTTCAGAGCAGTTTTATTTTCTCAGCAAAATTGAGTAGAAAATACAGAGAGTTCTCATATACCTTTGGCCTCACACACTCACAGCCTCCCCACTATCAACATCCCCCAGCAGAGTGGCATATTTGTCAAAATCGATGAACCTACACTGACACATCATTATCACCCAAAGTACAGAGATTTCCCATATCCCAAAAGTGCAAATGTTCCCCCTCCCCTGCCACACACACTTCCCTTACCATCAGTATTTGAACCTACACTGACACAATAATTTTCCAAAGTCCATAGTTCACATTACAGTTCACTCCTGGTGTTGTACATTTTATGGGTTTAGACAAATGTATAATGACATATATCTACATTATAGTATTAAACAGATCTGTTTAACTGCTCTAAAAATTCTCTGTACTCTGCCTATTCATCCCTCCCTCCCACCTAACCATGGATCTTTTTACTGTCTCCCTATTTTGCCTTGTCCAGAATGTCATATAGTTGGAATTACTATGAAGGCTTTACAGTTGGCTTCTTTCACTTAGTAATATTCATTTAAGGTTCCTCCATGTCTTTTCAAGACTTAGCAGCTCATTTTTTAGTGCTAAATAATATTCCATCGTTTGGATGAACCACAAGTTATTTATCCATTCACCAACTGAATGACATCTTGATTGCTTCCAAGTTTTGGCAATTATAAATAAAGTTGCTATAAACATCCCATGTGTAGATTTTTGTGTAAACCTAAGTTTTTAACTCATTTGGGTAAATATTGAGGACAGTGATTGCAGGATCATATGGTAAGAGTATTTGAGTTTTGTAAGAAACTGCCAAACTGTTTTCCAAAATGGCTGTACAATTTTGCACTCCCCACAGCAAAGAATGGCATTTGATGTCATCAGTGCTTTTTGATTTTGGCCAATCTAATAGGTATGTAGTGATATCTCATTGTTGTTTTAATTTGTATTTCCCTAGTGACATATAACGTAGAGCTTCTTTCAAAATGCCTATCATGTTGTTTATTTTCTTATTATTGAGTTTTAAGAGCTCTTTATATATTATGGACAACAGTTCTTTATCAGATATGTCTTTTACAAATATTTTCTCCTGGTGTGTTGTTTGTCTCTTCACTCTCTTGACACTGTCTTTTACAGAACAGAAGGCTTTAGTTTTATTGAAGTCTAGTTTATCAGTTATTTCTTTCCTGGGTTGTCTTTGGTGTTGTATCTAAATAGTTATTGCCATAGCTAGATTTCCTCCTGTGTTATCTTCTAGGAGTTTTATAGTTTTACATTTTACATTTAGGCTATAATCCATTTTGAGTTAATTTTTGTGATAGATGTAAGGTTTGTGTCTAGGTTTTATGTTTTTGGTGTTTTTTTTTTTTGGCATGTGGAGGTCCAGTTGTTCCAGCACCATTTGTTGAAAAGACTATTTTTTCTCCATTGAATTTCCTTTGCTCTTTTGTCAAAACTCAGTTGACTATATTTATGTCAGTCTATTTCTGGTCTCTCTATTATGTTCCATTCATCTAGTTGTCTATTTTTTCACCAATATCACACTGCCTTGATTACTGTAGCAACACTAATTTTTTAGTATCATCTAATACTGTGTCCATATTCACATTTCCTTGTTTATCCCCAAAACATCCTTGAGAACAAATTTGTCTAGCCTGTGCTCTAGAGCCCGCAAGCCACAACTACTGAGCCCACGTGCCACAACTGCTGAAGCCTGTGCGCCTAGAGCCCGTGCTCCGCAACAAGAGAAGCCACCGCAATGAGAAGCCCATGCACCACAATGAAGAGTAGCCCCCACTCGCCGCAACTACAGAAAGCCTGCGTGCAGCAACGAAGACCCAACACAGCCAAAAATAAATAAAATTATTTTTTAAAAAAAGAGCTACCTCTTTGCTAAAAAAAAAAAAAAAATCTCAATTAAATAATTTTACCACTCCTGTGGTAATTTTTAAAAAGCAATTCAATCTGAGTGAAGGGTAATCAGGAACTCTTATACTACTTTTATAACCTCCTATCAATTAAATCTGAAATGCTGCCTCATATTTTATAGATGTTGTCTTATCTCATTTACAATTAGTATATTACAAATGTATATGGAGAATAGGAATTCATGGTCTTAGCAAGATACTTCTTTTTTTAAGTCATAACATCTCAAAAATTTCTATGAGAATTAAATGTTATTATATATGAAGTACTTAGAACAATGCCTAGCACATGGTAAGTGCTGTAGAAGTATTATCTATAATTGTAAGATAGGAAAAGATCTTAAGTTTAATGTGAATAAAAACCTCCTAGAGGGTTTGTGTTTATAGATTCTAGGACTCCTTTCCCAAAGATTATGAGACAGTAAGTCTGTGTTGGTACCCAGGAATGTGCATTCTAATAAGCATCTCAGTATCCTGAGAGAGGTTGACGGACCACATTTAAACAACCAGTGACATTGGATTTTATCTGAAAAACACCAGAGAGCCTTGGTATGTCATAAAAACAAAACAGATAGTATGAGAAAAGTAAATGTCCAGCCAAATAACAAGGAAATCAACTGACAATCTTGAAGGTCTACTATGTATACAGTGACCCTTGAACAACATGGGTTTGAACTGCTCAGGTTCACTTATACGAGGACTTTTTTTCAGTAAATACAGTACTACACCATCAGAGGTGGGTTGAATCCTAGGATGTGGAACTGGGGATTCAGAGGGCTGACTCCTGATTCCATGGATTTTCCACTCTTCAGGGGACCCATAACCCCCGTGCGATTCAAGGGTCAACTGTACTAGGAAACAGGGAATAGGAACAAAGACATAAAATACAAAATTCTCTGTGTGTGTGCAAACAAGGTAATCCCTTCCCTTCCAGACTCTGCACTCCACAGGGGTCCCACGGCACAACCCTTTGAAAATTTAAGTAGTCATAACAGAGTAAAGGGGTAATGAGAAAATAATCATGTAAAAAAATAAATATTTTTTCTTCCGAGAAACCACACAATGAGTTGTTTTTATGAGACAAGTTTTGAGGAAAATGTGATTTGCCATCTTCTGAGTGTCGTTTCTAATTGGAACTGAGCAGTTGGCTTTGGAAAAAAAAAATAATATTGCAGGGTTTATGCCTTTAACCTTCATTCACATGGAAATTGCAATGAAGTAGAGTACAATATATTTCTGTAGAATAGTTTTTCCAAATCAATTGATGATAGACAGATGGATATTTAATTGACTAAATATTTATAGGTGTTGACATACATAGATATATATAAAGTTATTTTCATTTTTTTTCTATTAGTAATTAAACTGTTTTGTAAGAAACATATACTGTTTCTTCATATAGAAGAAATGCAAGCCAGAGAGGTCTCAAGGAAATGGCCCAATATTAAGTGATCTAAATAGGAAGCTGTGGCGAGGTCTCCATTACTAAATGGAAGAAATCACTCAAAACGAAAACTAAATAAAAAGGGTGTCTTTTAAAGCAATGTTGTTTCCAAGCATTGCATAAAAATTTTCAGCGATTTCACGGAAGCTATTGGTTTTTGTTGAGCACTGTTTGTCTTTGCTCTAATTAGATCCGGTTTATAGATCTTATCCCTGACTCTGTCATCAAATCACTGAATGACCTTGGGATAGTTTCTTGCAAATGCCTCAGTTTCTCTGTTTACAAAAAGAGGGTAATAATCCTTGACGCCTTTATACTTCACTGATGTATTTCACAGATTAATGAGTCATGAAAGCTTTGAGGTGCTCTGATCAAAGGCACCGTATAAATACAAAGAATTGTTATTATTTACCAGTAGCTCCTTTTTATTGTACCACTAATGAGCATTGTGGTCAGCAAACTTATTACAGAAAAAAGATATAGGAGGTGAACGTTAAGAAGGCTATTTCTCTCCATATCCAGATATAATTTTTGTTACTATTTATTGGTGTTATGCAGACATATTGAAAATGAGGTTTCCTGCAGTCTAACAGTTCCTGTTGGGGAGGTCTTTGTAAATATAAACAACATCCTGGATTTAGAAGCTTGAGCATCCTAGCATTTTCCTTGGATTTGTGCAAATTCTACATAGAACTCACATTTCAACGAACTTGATAGATAAGGCACAGCATCAAAACGTTTTCACTAAGATATTTTTTCATATACCTCCTTTTTTTCATTTTAATGATTCTCTAGCAATTTCACTAAGTCAATCTCTCTCTCTCTCTCTCCAGCTCTCTCTCGCTCTCTCTCACACACACACACACACATACACACACACAAATTTCACCTCACTTTTCTTTGGAAATGAGGTAGTCTAAATTTTCACTTAGAGAAACCTAGAGTCATATCACTTCTTTTGCTAGAAAATTTCAATGACATGAATATAAATTTATTTTCTGTTCCTTTTCAAACTATCTTCCCTTGTACCATTCTATATTCTAACAGATTAAACACTACAAATGAGCCATCTAAATAGCAAAAATGGTACCTATTCAGTACATGTTTTGAAAGACTTTATCCTTTCCAAATTGATAGATGGCACAGAATTATTATGGTACAAATCAAATTTCAAATGATTGAAGAAAAGTCTCTAAATATTAGCAATAAGATAAGCAATTTTATCTTACTTTGTTCTCGCTAAAAGTGCATGTCAAAATCTTCTTCCAGGAATATATTTAGACCACTTTGGGTCTCTGATAGGCAAGAAGGACTACAGTTTCTCAAAGCCCTGGCAGTCCACCCATCTCTGAGCAGCGCTCGTTCTCAGCCCTGGGCTTCTTTCCCATCCAAAGCTCTATCCTAAAATAAACGAAGCACTCAGCCACTAGAAGCACTTCAGCTAAAACATTTGTGAAACGAGCCCATCCTTCAGTACCCAGGGTAAACGAATTTTTCATGAGCTAGGATCTATGTAGAAAAGTTTTCATGAAAATCTAGTATTTTTTAAAGGAGAGTTCTATGCACTGAATTGTGTTCCCTCAAAATTCATATGTTTAAGCCTTATTTCCCAGTGTGATTGTAATCGGACAAAGGGGCCTTTGAGAGATCATTATATTTAGATGAGGTCGTGAGGGTAGGGACACCATGATGGGATTAGTGCCCTCTTAAGGAAAGACACTGGAGAGATTACTTCCTTTCTCTCTTTCCCTACCATGTGAGGATACAGGGAGAAAGCAGGCATCAATAAGCCAGGAAGAGGGCTCGCCCCAGAAACCAACCATGCTGGCACACTGATCTCAAACTTCCAGCCTCCAGAACTGTGAAAAACCAAACATCTGTTGTTTAAGTCCCTCAGTGTATGGTATTTTGTTATGGCAGCTGGAGGTGAAGAATACAAAGAAGAGTGGCAACATGCAGTCATGACTATACTGTGATTCACTTTGTTTAGTCTTAGATGACAAGTCTAAATGGACTCTTGACTTCATAAAACTATAATTTAGGAAGTGAAAGGTTCAGATCTTTTTGCAATTATTCATTTCTCCAATATGTTATGTATCAAATGTCCGTTCAATAAATATCTAGTTAGCAAATATTGAACTCCAGGCTGGGTGTTGAGTAGAACGACACACAAACAAACAGAATGAAATTCCTAACTTCCAGAAAGGAAGAGCATGATAAAGAGATACGCCATTTACTCAGAAAATACAAGTAAAGTTGTGAGAAGAGACACATGTACGATTGGGCTTCCCCAAGGAAATGACAGTAAGATGTGACCAACTAGGGACTGTGGACAAGAATTTTTTTTAAATGTGGCATATATTGGGGGAATGACAGTCCTTTTTTTAAAGTGGGAGAAGGTATGTAAGGTATGAATTCACTGGTAGGTAGGGTGAAGATATTAGTCAAATTTTTTAAATGTTCTGTATTTTCAAAAATAAATGAATGATTATTTTGTAATTCATTCTTTCTTGGATGTTGTTTTGCCAGCACAACTACAAGGAATGTCATTGAGTCTTTAAGCTGTTGTAAATATGCCTCAACTTTGTTTTTCTTGGTTTAACCAAATACAATATGCAATAATGTTATAAAATATGTTGGTCTACGTTCTCTACAGAATAATTTAAAGAATGTCAAAAGCATTTAATTGGCCTGGAATTTCACTCCCTCCGAAATGTAATGTGCCAGGTGAATGATATAAAATTTGAACACTGTGAACTGCCACTAACAGTATAGTGTGATGGTTAAGATTGTTAAGTTTGAATCCTGGCTCAGCAACTTATTAGTTGTAGAACGTTTCCCAAGTTACTCAGCCTCTCTGTGCCTCAGGTTGCTCTTCTATAAAATGGGGACAATAACACTACCTTCTTGGGGCAGTTGTGAGGTTAAATTATGCAAAGTTCTTAGAATAGTATCAGTAGATATGCAGTGAATGTTAGCTACTATATTATTAAAGAGCCTTTTTTTCTGATTTGGATGTCTTTTATTTTTCTTATGTAATTGCTCTAGCTAGAACTTCCAGTACCATGTTGAATAGAAGTGGTTAGAGTGGGCATCTTTGTCTCATTCTTGATCTTAGAGGGAAAGCTTTCAGCTTTTTACCATTGAGTATGATGTTCACTGTGGGCTTGTCACAGATGGCTTTATTATATTGAGGTGCATTCTTTCTATAACTAATTTGTTGGGAATTTTACGGTAAGTGAAATAAAACAGATAGAAAAAGACAAATACTGTATTGTATCACTTATGTGTGGAATCTTTAAAAAAAAAAAAGTAGAATAGAAACTCATAGAAACAAAGTAGAATGATGGTTGCCAGGAGTAGAAGGTAAGAGAAATTGGGAGATTCTAATCAAAGTTACAAACTTTCAGTTATAAGTTGAATAAGTTCTGAAGATCTAATGTACAGCATGGTGACTACAATTATTAATACTGTGTTTTACAAATATTTATATATTTGCTAAGAGAGTACATCTTAAGGATTCTTACAAAAACAAAAACACAAATGTTTACCAAATCATGTTGTACACTCTAAAAATATTACAGTTTTATTTGTCAATTATACCTCAATAAATCTGGAAAAAATAAAAAGCCTTTTTCTCTACTCTACAACACAAATATCTTAAAAGTAATTTAGATGATATGCATGGAAAACCAAATCATAACACTCCACGTAATGACATTAGAACTGTATTAGAGAAAATTCATATCAAGGAGTATTTATATGTCAGTAGTATCCATGATAATTTTGCCCGGCCAGTTATCTGTAGCATTTATTCATTCATTCATTCATCAAAAAGCATTTAATGGGGGTAAAATTTGTTTCCTGCCAGGTCCTGTGTTTGGTGATGAAAATAAAAAAGATATGGCCCTTCTGTAAGTGAGCTCATGGAATAAAGCATAAGTATCTTATTTATTTAAGTACTAATATAAGTGTTTAATATTAAATATGGGAGTTCCTTTCTCTTGAAAACCATGTAGTATTCTCACTTCTTATTCAGCACAGATTTTCATTTGCTGGTGTAAAATTGATGGCTGAGTTTCTGAAGGAAGTTTGGTTATACAAGGAACCCATCTATAAGGGAATGGGACTAATTGGTCAAAGAAGAGGGTGGAATTATTAAATCACTTGTCAATCTGATGTGGTTGTTTTGTTTCAAAACTATACACAATAAAATCATGTTCAGTGTGGCATTCTCAATATGGTAAAATTTTAAAAAGTTACTATATAAAAAGTAACATGCTTTGCTTTAAAACAAACAAACAAGAAATGCTTTCATCAATATCTTTGTTTCAGAAATGTTCATTTGTTTTACTATAGGTAAGAAGATCTCTGGCCAAAATGAACAATAAACGATTGTGATTGGATTAGGTTTACAGAGCAAAGATAACATTACTAAAATGTGTTTATTCATTCTAGATGGTAACCTGTCTCTCCTGAAATGCCCGTCAGCCTTGGCAAGAACGCCTCCATCTGCACCATTTCGTTTCCTGAACATTCTGGGATGTTCAGAATGTATGTCAAGCAACCAAGGAGGACTTAAAAGGTAAATAAATAAAATGGAGGCAAAATAATGAGAAATTTGAGTGCCGCAAATTACATAGTATAATTTTCTTGTATAGGCTTAACCAAATGTTAAAACTGAAAAGGATTCCATGAGCCTTTTAGTTTGTAAAATTATATTTCTACTCTTTAGAACCACTTTTCACATTTATAATAATATGGTATTTTTCCTGCTTACGTTAGAAAAGGCATTGAATGTTACAGACACTTATAAACTATAAAAATGACAATGTCATTGTCATTTCCTTTGAAGTAACATGCGGAAAATCACTATTGCTTTTTTTTCCACTATGAAGTAGTTTGTTCTCTTCTCTTCCACCTTATAATATTCGTTATATATTAACTTATATTTAATGTAGTATTTAAGCAATGATAGATGAGCTACTATGTTGGTTAAGTAAAAAAGTAGAAGTTTAGCTTGTGTAAATGTCTTCAGTGATTTTTAAAAATCCATTTTCCCTCCAAAAAGTTTCCTATACTAACCACAGAGCAGAATATATGTTTCTGGCTTACAGAAAAATGTACACTGGCTAATGTGTTAAAGTATCTTATGAAATGCATCTTTTATGTATAGAGATTTTATTATAGATTTTACATTTTTACATTGTCTCTCATATTCAAGAGTCAGACTTCAGACTTCAGTGTCACTCACACATACAGTCATATTTGATTCATGCCCATTGCCAAATGCCAGGCAGTTTTAAAAAATTTAGAAAAGTAGCGTTAGCTGCCAATACACACTGGCAAGTTTTTCAGAATGTTTCCCTGGAAGACGCTTAATTCAGGCTAACATGCCTAATCCACCACTACTCTAAATGCTTTATTTTATTGTTACAATCAAGATGAAAACGTAAAATAATTTTCCCTGACTGCCATCGGATACTACACGTGAGCCATTTTAAAAAGTCCTTAAAGCATGGTTTCTTAACTGAATATGCTAAATGTATGGAATGTTTATATTTAAAATTCAAAGGAAAACCTAGTTACCTGTAACTGATTAGGGACAGGTACATCACATACAATACATATTAAGAAATGTCCAGGAAAACACTGCCTCCTGATGCTAAAAAGGAAAATTAAATTATGTTATTTCTAATTCAATGTTTACTTGAAAGACAATGTATTACTGTTTCCTTGGATTTCCTCTGTGATTAAATCTCTTATAACTATGTACTTAATTAATTAGTTTTATTCCTGACTGGATAATTTCTTGTAGCTGAGTCATTTCATAATGCCTTTTCCACAGCTTTCCAGTATCAATGGGATATAAAAAGTCAGCCCAAATATTTCTAAAGTAGCTTTATATACTTAAGCCACTAAATTGCCCTATGGTAACAATAAAAATAATATTTTATCATTTGCACGACCCTGGAAATGTGATCTTCCAATTGACCCCAAGAGTGTGTGTCCCCTGCAGCCCACCACTGCTCTTTGGTGCTACCCCTCATAATCTCATCATGCCCTGAGGTGCCCTGCTGTCTCAGTTGCCTTGTACTAGAAACATCAGCTGTAGCATCCTTCTGACACGGTTGCAGGACCAGCCTACCTCATGTGGACCGATTAGCGAGCAATAATAAGCGGTCCCATTAATCACCAGATTTCACAGGCTCCTACCTTCATCATGAGACCTCAGCCAAATGCAAAGTTCTCCTCCAAGTACTTCTGGAAGTCCTCAGTGAGTAACTTACCTAAGCTCACCTAAGAGAGCTTAACCAGGGCGACTTACCTAGGATGACACTCCCTATTGTTGCAGGTGTGATGGTGGCATTACTGACATCAGTGTCACATCCTGCTAACTAAAGGTAGACTCCGTGAGTGATTTTCTCATCACTTTCACATCAGAATCATGGCAGGAAAGTGGTGCTGGTCCAGCTGGGCTCTGTGACACACCCGCCAACACGTACACACACACACACACAAGCACACACAATGCTTTTGCAAAGTGAGAAGGCAAATTCTTCATCGCTCTGTGTCTTGTTCTGTTTGGAGAGGAAAAAAGTGGTCCTACAGTAGGTGTGCTTGGGGCCCCAAGGTGTCACAGAGTTTACTAAGAGCATTCTCTCACTCTGCACAATTTTTTTCTTGTTTCTTTTTTTTTTGTCCCCTCCAAGATGCACATGGGCTGTCAGGATCTCTGTGTCTGATGGGATTTCAGGTAGTAATCCCTTTAACAGACCCATCCACATGGTAACCTCTTAGTAAATTCCTTTAATATCTTTTTGTGATCTAGATTCTTTTGTATTCACCACCACAACAAGGCCCTATAATGTTGGGGCAAGAAGCAACCAACCCAGTCCTCATATAAGTTAATAGGTATAGATAAATAGTTTAAGAGAAGGGATTCAGCCAGCAACACTCACCACAGCTGGGATCAGCCCCCATCTCCATTTAAACGCTTTGACTTTTTCTAAGTGTCAGTTCACCATTACAATAGCAATAAAAAGTGAGAATAGGGGGACGTAGAGAAGATGGCGGAAGAGTAAGACGCGGAGATCACCTTCCTTCCCACAGATACATTAGAAATACATCTACACGTGGAACTGCTCCCACAGAACACCCACTGAACACTGGCAGAAAACGTCAGACCTCCCAAAAGGCAAGAAACTCCCCACGTACCTGGGTAGGGCAAAAGAAAAAAGAAATAACAGAGACAAAGCATAGGGACGGGCCCTGCGCCAGTGGGAGGGAGCCGTGAAGGAGGAACGGTTTCCACACACTAGGAAGCCCCTTCGCGGGCAGAGACTGCGGGTGGCAGAGGGGGGAAGCTTCGGGGCCGCGGAGGAGAGCGCAGCCACAGGGATGCGGAGGGCAAAGCCGAGAGATTCCCACACGGAGGCTCGGCGCCGAGCAGCACTCACCAGCCCCAGAGGCTTGTCTGCTCCCCCGCCGGGGCGGGCGGGGCTGGGAGCTGAGGCTCGGGCGTAGGTCAGATGCAGGGAGAGGACTGGGGCTGGCGGCGTGAACACAGCCTGAAGGGGTTAGCGCACCACAGCTAGCCGGGAGGGAGCCCGCGGAAAAAGTCTGCAGCTGCCGAAGAGGCAAGAGACTTTTTCTTACCTCTTTGTTTCCTGGTGCGCGAGGAGAGGAGATTCAAAGCGCCGCCTAAACGAACTCCAGAGACGGGCGCGAGCCGTGGCTAACAGCGCGGACCCAAGAGACGGGCAGGGGACGCTAAGGCTGCTGCTGCCGCCACCAAGGAGCCTGTGTGCCAGCCCAGGTCACTCTCCACACCGCCCCTCCCGGGAGCCTGTGCAGCCCGCCACTGCCAGGGTCCCGTGATCCGGGGACAACTTCCCCGGGAGAACGCACGGCGCGCCTCGGGCTGGTGCAACGTCACGCCGGCCTCTGACGCCGCAGGCTCGCCCCGCCTCCTCCGTACCCCTCCCTCCCCCCGCCTGAGTGAGCCAGAGCTCCCGAAGCAGCGGCTCCTTTAACCCCGTCCTGTCTGGGCGGGAACAGACGCTCTCAGGTGACCTACACGCAGAGGCGGGTCCAAATCCAAAGCTGAACCCCGGGAGCTGTGCAAACAAAGAAGAGAAAGGGAAATCTCTCCCAGCAGCCTCAGGAGCAGCGGATTAAAACTCCACAAACAACTTGATGTGCCTGCATCTGTTGAATACCTGAATAGAAAACGAATCATCCCAAATTCAGGAGGTGGACTTTTGGAGCAGGATATATTAATTTTTCCCCTTTTCCTTTTTTTGTGAGTGTATATGTATATGCTTCTGGGTGAGATTTTGTCTGTATAGCTTTGCTTTACAATAGCTTTATTTTACTTCACTATATTATAGCCTCTTTCTTTCTTTCTTTCTATTTTTTCTCCCTTTTACTCTGAGCCGTGTGGATGAAAGGCTCTTGGTGCTCCAGCCAGGCATCAGGGTTGTGCCTCTGAGGTGGGAGAGCCAACTTCAGGACACTGGTCCACAAGAGACCTCCCAGCTCCACGTAATACCAAATGGCAAAAATCTCTCAGAGATCTCCATCTCAACATCAAGACCCAGCTTCACTCAACGACCAGCAAGCTACAGTGCTGGACACCCTATGCCAAACAACTAGCAAGACAGGAACACAGCCCCATCCATTAGCAGAGAGGCTGCCTAAAATCATAATAAGGCCACAGACACCCCAAAATACACCACCAGATGTGGACGTGCCCACCAGAAAGACAAGATCCAGCCTCATCCGCCAGAACACGGGCACTAGTTCCCTCCACCAGGAAGCCTACACAACCCACTGAACCAACCTTAGCCACTGGGGACAGATACCAAAAACAACGGGAACTACGAGCCTGCAGACTGTGAAAACGAGACCCCAAACACAGTAAGATAAGCAAAATGAGACGACAGAAAAACACACAGCAGATGAAGGAGCAGGGTCAAAGCACACCAGACCTAACAAATGAAGAGGAAATAGGTAGTCTACCTGAAAAAGAATTCAGAATAATGATAGTAAGGATGATCCAAAATCTTGGAAATAGAATAGACAAAATGCAAGAAACATTTAACAAGTACGTAGAAGAACTAAAGAGGAACCAAGCAACGATGAGAAACACAATTAATGAAATTAAAAATACTCTAGATGGGATCAATAGCAGAATAACTGAGGCAGAAGAAAGGATAAGTGACCTGGAAGATAAAATGGTGGAAATAACTACTGCAGAGCAGGATAAAGAAAAAAGAATGAAAAGAACTGAGGACAGTCTCAGAGACCTCTGGGACAACATTAAACGCACCAACATTCGAATTATAGGGGTCCCAGAAGAAGAAGAGAAAAAGAAGGACTGAGAAAATATTTGAAGAGATTATAGTTGAAAACTTCCCTAATATGGGAAAGGAAATAGTTAACCAAGTCCTGGAAGCACAGAGAGTCCCATACAGGATAAATCCGAGGAGAAACACGCCAAGACACATATTAATCAAACTATCAAAAATTAAATGCAAAGAAAACATATTAAAAGCAGCAAGGGAAAAACAACAAATAACACATAAGGGAATCCCCATAAGGTTAACAGCTGATCTTTCAGCAGAAACTCTGCAAGCCAGAAGGGAGTGGCAGGATATACTTAAAGTGATGAAGGAGAAAAACCTACAACCAAGGTTACTCTACCCAGCAAGGATCTCATTCAGATTTGACGGAGAAATTAAAACCTTTACAGACAAGCAAAAGCTGAGAGAGTTCAGCACCACCAAACCAGCTTTACAACAAATGCTAAAGGAACTTCTCTAGGCAAGAAACACAAGAGAAGGAAAACACCTACAATAACAAACCCAAAACATTTAAGAAAATGGGAATAGGAACATACATTTCGATAATTACCTTAAATGTAAATGGATTAAATGCTCCCACCAAAAGAGACAGGCTGGCTGAATGGATACAAAAACAAGACCCATATATATGCTGTCTACAAGAGACCCACTTCAGACCTAGAGACACATACAGACTGAAAGTGAGGGGATGGAAAAAGATATTCCATGCAAATGGAAATCAAAAGAAAGCTGGAGTAGCAATTCTCATATCAGACAAAATAGACTTTAAAATAAAGACTATTACAAGAGACAAAGAAGGACACTATATAATGATCAGGGGATCGATCCAAGAGGAAGGTATAACAGTTGTAAATATTTATGCACCCAACATAGGATCACCTCAATACATAAGGCAAATGCTAACAGCCATAAAAGGGGAAATCGACAGCAACACAATCATAGTAGGGGACTTTAACACCCCACTTTCACCAATGGACAGATCATCCAAAATGAAAATAAATAAGGAAACACAAGCTTTAAATGATACATTAAACAAGATGGACTTAATTGATATTTATAGGACATTCCACCCAAAAACAACAGAATACACATTTTTCTCAAGTGCTCATGGAACATTCTCCAGGATAGATCATATCTTGGGTCACAAATCAAGCCTTGGTAAATTTAAGAAAATTGAAATCGTATCAAGTATCTTTTCCGACCACAACGCTATGAGGCTAGATATCAATTACAGGAAAAGATCTGTAAAAAATACAAACACATGGAGGCTACACAATACACTACTTAATAACGAAGTGATCACTGAAGAAATCAAAGGGGAAATCAAAAAATACCTAGAAACAAATGACAATGGAGACACGACGACCCAAAACCTATGGGACGCAGCAAAAGCAGTGCTAAGAGGGAAGTTTATAGCAATACAAGCCTACCTCAAGAAACAGGAAACATCTCGAATAAACAACCTAACCTTGCACCTAAAGCAATTAGAGAAAGAAGAACAAAAAAACCCCAAAGCTAGCAGAAGGAAAGAAATCTTAAAGATCAGGTCAGAAATAAATGAAAAAGAAATGAAGGAAACAATAGCAAAAATCAATGAAACTGAAAGCTGGTTCTTTGAGAAGATAAACAAAATTGATAAACCATTAGCCAGACTCATCAAGAGAAAAAGGGAGAAGACTCAAATCAATAGAATTAGAAATGAAAAAGGAGAAGTAACCACTGACACTGCAGAAATATAAAAGATCATGAGAGATTACTACAAGCAACTCTATGCCAATAAAATGGACAACCTGGAAGAAATGGACAGATTCTTAGAAATGCACAACCTGCCGAGACTGAACCAGGAAGAAATAGAAAATATGAACAGACCAATCACAAGCACTGAAATTGAAACTGTGATTAAAAACCTTCCAATAAACAAAAGCCCAGGACCAGATGGCTTCACAGGTGAATTCTATCAAACATTTAGAGAAGAGCTAACACCTATCCTTCTCAAACTCTTCCAAAATATTGCAGAGGGAGGAACACTCCCAAACTCATTCTACGAGGCCACCATCACCCTGATACCAAAACCAGACAAAGATGTCACAAAGAAAGAAAACTACAGGCCAATATCACTGATGGACATAGATGCAAAAATCCTCAACAAAATACTAGCAAACAGAATCCAACAGCACATTCAAAGGATCATACACCATGATCAAGTGGGGTTTATCCCAGGAATGCAAGGATTCTTCAACA
The DNA here is from genome assembly GCF_028021215.1 of Eschrichtius robustus. Taxonomy (NCBI): domain Eukaryota; kingdom Metazoa; phylum Chordata; class Mammalia; order Artiodactyla; family Eschrichtiidae; genus Eschrichtius; species Eschrichtius robustus. The sequence goes on along the minus strand of NC_090835.1, from coordinate 101,391,311 downwards.
TATGCAAATCAATCAATGTGATACACCATATTAACAAATTGAAGGAGAAAAACCATATGATCATCTCAATAGATGCAGAGAAAGCTTTTGACAAAATTCAACACCCATTTATGATAAAAGCCCTGCAGAAAGTAGGCATAGAGGGAACTTTCCTCAACATAATAAAGGCCATATATGACAAACCCACAGCCAACATTGTCCTCAATGGTGAAAAACTGAAACCATTTCCACTAAGATCAGGAACAAGACAAGGTTGCCCACTCTCACCACTATTATTCAACATAGTTTTGGAAGTGTTAGCCACAGCAATCAGAGAAGACAAAGAAATAAAAGGAATCCAAATCGCAAAAGAAGAAGTAAAGCTGTCACTGTTTGCAGATGACATGATACTATACATAGAGAATCCTAAAGATGCTACCAGAAAACTCCTAGAGCTAATCAATGAATTTGGTAAGGTAGCAGGATACAAAATTAATGCACAGAAATCTCTTGCATTTCTATACACTAATGACGAAAAATCTGAAAATGAATTTAAGAAAACACTCCCATTTACCATTGCAACAAAAAGAATAAAATATCTAGGAATAAACCTACCTAAGGAGACAAAAGACCTGTACGCAGAAAATTATAAGACACTGATGAAAGAAATTAAAGATGAGACAAATAGATGGAGAGATATACCATGTTCTTGGATTGGAAGAATCAACATTGTGAAAATGACTCTACTACCCAAAGCAATCTACAGATTCAATGCAATCCCTATCAGAGTACCACTGGCATTTTTCACAGAACTAGAACAAAAAATTTCACAATTTGTATGGAAACACAAAAGACCCCGAATAGCCAAAGCAATCTTGAGAACGAAAAATGGAGCTGGGGGAATCAGGCTCCCTGACTTCAGACTATATTACAAAGCTACAGTAATCAAGACAGTTTGGTACTGGCACAAAAACAGAAATATAGATCAATGGAACAGGATAGAAAGCCCAGAGATAAACCCACACACATATGGTCACCTTATCTTTGATAAAGGAGGCAAGCATATACAGTGGAGAAAAGACAGCCTCTTCAATAAGTGGTGCTGGGAAAATTGGACAGCTACATGTAAAAGTATGAAGTTAGAACACTCCCTGACACCATGCACAAAAATAAACTCAAAATGGATTAAAGACCTAAGTGTAAGGGCAGACACTATCAAACTCTTAGAGGAAAACATAGGCAGAACACTCTATGACATACATCACAGCAAGATTCTTTTTGACCCAGCTCCCAGAGAAATGGAAATAAGAACACAAATAAACAAATGGGACCTAATGAAACTTAAAAGCTTTTGCACAGCAAAGGAAACCATAAACAAGACCAAAAGACAACCATCAGAATGGGAGAAAATATTTGCAAATGAAGCAACTGACAAAGGATTAATCTCCAAGATTTACAAGCAGCTCATGCAGCTCAATAACAAGAAGACGAACAACCCAATCCAAAAATGGGCAGAAGACCTAAATAGACATTTCTCCAAAGAAGATACACAGATGGGCTACAGACACATGAAAGAATGCTCAACATCATTAATCATTAGAGAAATGCAAATCAAAACTACAATGAGATATCATCTCACACCGGTCAGAATGGCCATCATCAAAAAATCTAGAAACAATAAATGCTGGAGAGGGTGTGGAGGAAAGGGAACACTCTTGCACTGTTGGTGGGAATGTAAATTGATACAGCCACTATGGAGAACAGTATGGAGGTTCCTGAAAAAAGTACAAATAGAACTACCATACGACCCAACAATCCCACTACTGGGCATATACCCTGAGAAGACCATAGGTCAAAAAGAGTCATGTACCAAAATGTTCATTGCAGCTCTATTTACAATAGCCAGGACATGGAAGCAACCTAAATGTCCATCGACAGATGAATGGATAAAGAAGATGTGGCACATATATACAATGGAATATTACTCAGCCATAAAAAGAAATGAAATGGAGGTATTTGTAATGAGGTGGATGGAGTTAGAGTCTGTCATACAGAGTGAAGTAAGTCAGAAAGAGAAAAACAAATACAGTATGCTAACACATATATATGGAATCTAAGGGGAAAAAAAAAAAAAGGCCATGAAGAACCTAGTGGCAAGACGGGAATAAAGACACAGACCTACTAGAGAATGGACTTGAGGATATGGGGAGGGGGAGGGGTGAGATGTGACAGGGTGAGAGAGTGGCATGGACATATATACACTACCAAATGTAAAATAGATAGCTAGTGGGAAGCAGCCGCATAGCACAGGGAGATCAGCTCGGTGCTTTGTGACCACCTAGAGGGGTGGGATGGGGAGGGTGAGAGGGAGGGAGATGCAAGAGGGAAGAGATATGGGAACATATGTATATGTATAACTGATTCACTTTGTTATAAAGCAGAAACTGGCACACCATTGTAAGGCAATTATACTTCAATAAAGATGTTTAAAAAAAAAAAAAGTGAGAAAGTCTCAACAAGTATATAAAATGACTCATGAGAAAAGGAAAACATTTACTACCAAGCACTTGGACACATCTCATTAATCTCCACCACAACCAGAAAAGGTTCAAATTTTTCAGCCCTATTTTACATAAAGGTTCAAGTTCACATAACTATCCAAACCAAGGATAAGCCACGAGCTCTAATACCAGATCTGAAGCTTTTTCCCAGGTATAATGCTGACTTGGGTGTTCAGAGAACTTCCTGACACGGTGAGGTTGAGAACATGATGAGCATTGGCCTGAGAAGGGGCTATAGAATATTTTCTCTCTCTAGTGCCCCGCCGTTTAATGAGCACCTACTTTGTGCTGGATTCTTGACCGCCGGCTCATCTCATCCTGCTAACAATGCCCTGAAGCAGATCTCACTTCCACCCATTTACAGATGCGGAAACCGAGCTCAAGGAGCACAGCAGGTGAGCTTTCCGCTGCTCAGCTTACCTTTTACAGGATGAGGATATAAAATCCACCAGCTACATATCCTAAAGGAATCCATGTGCCTGTTCTTTAAAGCATGATGGTAAATTGAAATACGTACAATGGCACCACATGGTACCAAAAAAAAATTAAATAAATAAATAAATAAATAAATAAATGGAAATGTGGAACTGTTAATGGAGCAGAACATACATCTGAAAATAATGGTTTAAAAAGGGTTATATGCAAAGACAGAGCCACGCATTTGTTTTCACCTCAGTGTCTTTTGAGAGACCTGTCTTGATAAAGATACAAAACATTGTTAAAATAGCCATGAAGTGGTGTAATCTTGCTCATGGGATCCCCACCCTTGGAGCAGCATTTGTTGCCTACTTCTGCAGTAACAAATTATCACAAGCTCTGTGGCTTCAAACAACAGAAATTTTTGGTATCACAGTTCTCGTGTGAGAGGTCTGCTGTCCGGGTTTGTTGCTTTGTGAGGCTCTAGGGAACGATCCACTCTGTGCCTCTCTTCTATCTTCTGTGACTGTGGCAGTCCTCGGTGTTCCTTTTCCTACAGATGCATCACTCCATCTCTGCCTCTGTCTTCACATGGCTTCCACACTACGTGTGTCTGTGACTCAGATGCTCAAATCTCTCTCTCCTTTCTCTACTAAAGACACTGGTCATTGGATTTAGGGTCCAGTCATCTAAAGTCAGGATGATTTCATCTGGAGATCTTTAGTTAAATTACATCTGCAGAGATCCTACTTCCAAATCAGTTCATGGTCACAGCTACCAGGGATTAGGCAGTTTGGGAGGACACAATTCAACCCACTACAGGAGTAGTGCTATGTTAGGAAAGACTGTACTTGTTAATTAGGGTCATTTACTTAAGAAAGCTCAAAATAGATTTAACCTTAATGTGTCCAAGATATTCAGATATAAGAGGCACAAATGAAAAAAATAAACTCTGTTATGGAATTTTCACACTCCAAATTAGAGAATACCCCCCAAAACAAAAAAATTTCCCCACAATTCTGAAGTGGAAAATATTTCCACTTGTGACCTGATATTATAAAAGACATCACTGAGAACAGTCTTCTTCACTTGATAATATACTTTTTTCCTTTTTATCCTAAATCAGCTTACCTTTCACAAAAAACTACACACACACACAAACACATACACACACACAAACACACACAGACCTAGACTTGTGGGATTCTTGTATATTTATTTAAGATGGATAAGGTGACTACATAGAAAAAACATTTTTCCCCTCTTTGGTAAACCAGAGCATATATTACGTTGCACATAAATAGAAACTACAGGTGCAGGAAACAAAAAGGATATCTCTGAAGCCAACACAATCCACAGGCTAAAGATTCCCTTGTGTGGAACTAGTTACAACACTGCACAAACTAAGTCCCTTAATGGTGACTTCATAAATATGGGATTATTCACATATTTATATGGTGTTTATGCAAATGGGTCCAAGTTGTTTCTTAATTTTATCCAAGTAAGTTTATGCTGGTTTCAGGTTTTACTATAGATACTTCATCACATGCTAGAAATTATCACTCTAACATGAAATTTAAAAAGGTGAAGTGAAACTAAATTGTGCAAGGGCTAGGACTGATATTGATAAGACAGTGTAAGCTCTGCATGGTAAAATGTATATGAAAAACAAGGGGAAAGTCTCAGAAAGTGGATCAAGTCAGGAAGGGGTGTGTTGCTAAGTAAAATCAGGAGACGATGTGCAGGACCGACATTTCAACTTGTTATTTTAAAAAGTGAGATTATTTTACATTTCTTGATATAGATTTTAGTGCTGACCTGTTCCAGTGAAGAACTTCCAGGCAGAATTATGTCTCTGGGGGCGTATCTTTCAATCTCCTCACTGTAAGCAGAGGTGGCTTCACCGTCCTCTTTGTAGAGTCCAAGAATCTTACCAGAACTCGCCAGCTCTCCAGAACCGAAAGTCTGCTCCACGATGCTCTCATCTGTTTACCCCAAGAAGATCACATGAACTCCACTTGCTCTTTGTCTCTTTAACATAACGTGTGTCACTAAACACATGGTAATTTAACCACCTTTTTTCTTACATGGGATCAAGTTTCATCATCAACAATTTAGCAAACTATTTTATGTTTAATGTGCTGGGAAATCAGTAAAGCCCAGGTTTTAAGATTAAAAACTAACCACCTCGCCCACAAACTTTGTCCATCCTGCCATATTCCCAAAGTGAGCAATGTACAGCTGTGCTTTAATGCCTTTTTCCCCCTTACTAAATACACCTTGAAGTGTAGATACTGTGCTTTTCCGTGCATTGACATTACATGTTGTTTACTTCAACATCTTACCATGTACTTGCTGTTTTGCTGAAACCAGCTTGGGAGATGAATGGTTTTAGGAGAAGCCAGAGCTCCTGGGTTCATTTCCTGAGTTAGGATCCCCAAGAACAGTTCCTGAGCTCTGTACACACAGAGGGACTTTACTTGGCCTGCCTTGTTTATTTGCATAGAAATGCCAGCACTTATATAAACGGTAGTGTACTTCACTTCTCTCTCTATCAACTGAAATCAGTATCATCTACAAAATGTATCTACCCATCTAGCTAGATGCATGCTGTAAATATAAAATAATCCTCTCTCTTCCGGTCTCTAAAAAAAAAATACTGGCAGGTAAAATATGGAATTTTCCATGCCTTCAATGTTAGGATTTTAACAAGAACCTTGACACTTTTAACCAATGGAAGAGAACCTCTTTTTTGGAGGGAAATGCAGGGTGCAGTATACAGAGAACTGCTGGTCTTCCTTCTTTGCTCACTGTACACTGTATTGCCTTGTATACGTCTTTAAACTTTCTAAGTCTCAGTTATATCCTCCTGTATGAAATACATGGTGAAGTGCCTGACTATTCTATAAATGCCATAAAACTTTTGTGAGCTCATAAATGATACTGGAAGACCTATTAGATGCTACCTGTAAGTGCTACCTGTGCAAACTGGTGGTTTCAAGGGCTCCAAGCTGCAAAGAGTTGTCATATGGAAGGGACAGGTTAGGTATACAAGTGCCTTATTCAATGTCTAGCACACACAAAAAAGGTATTCAATGTATATTTGCTGACTCAGATATTATACTAAAAATATAGAGGCCTGACTGATTTAAAATGACCATTTGTGATGCTTAATTTTATATATCAGCTTGGCTGGCAATGGTGTCCAGTTATTTGGTTAAAAACTATCTAGATGTTGCCATGAAGGTCATATAGTGATTATCATTTAAATCAGCAGACTTTAAGAAAAGCAGATTACTCTTCATAATGTGGGTGGGCCTCATCCAATCAGTTGAAAGCCTTAAGAGCAAAGACTTTTTCCCCAAATAGAAGGAATTTGGTCTCAAGACTGCAACAGAGAAAATCCGGTCTGAGTTCTGGGCCTACTGGCCTGCCCTGTGGATTTCAGTCTCAAGAATGCAGCATTAACGCTTACCTGAGTTTCCATCCTGCTGCCCTGCAAAATTCAACTCCTTCCTGAACTTCATATTATTCTTCCCTGAATCAACCTGCCAGTCTGCCCTAAGGACTTCAGAGTTGCCAGCTCCCACAAAGATGAGAACCAAATTTTAAAATAAATCTCTCTCTCTTTCTATTGGTTTTATTGGATTCTGATTCTCTGGAGAATCCTGACTAATACATCATCTGAATTAGGATCCCTCAAAATGAGGGCTCAAGCTGGCTTGAAAAACAAATTTGCTTGGTTCATAAAGACAAAAAGAAATAAAAAGTTGGCTACACAAACTGATAGCAAAGAACTAAAGGGGTGGTGAATCTAGGTGGAAATAAAATTTTTAGGGGGTATTATTCTGTAAATGGGGATCAAAAATGAGACCTAACCTTTAGGGCTGTTATGATGTTTAAATAAGTTAATATTCACCTTATTTAGAACAGTGCTTAGGACTGTGCCAGGTACCCAGTAGGCACTCAAGAAATGCTTAATTAATATTTTTATCATCAGCATCAATCGTCAGTATCTTCGTCATTCTATGTATGTGCTTATCATCTCTGCTGATGTAATAATTAATAATTTAATCCCCATAACTACTCCATTGTGGCAGGTATTATATGTCCATTTGGCAGAAATAGCAAGGAAGGGTTAAGAAATTGGCCCAAGGTCACATAGCAAATGGTGACATCTAAGCATAAATTCAATAGAAATAATAACTGTAACGATTAGAAGACAAATATAGTCAGTGCCTTCTCCTCATAAGTACCATAAGGAGTTATTTTAATAAGTGAGAAAAAAGGATTGAGAAAAACTAAACACACACTGAGGAAAAAAACTTAATAGAATTATTCCTCGTGAATTTGAATTCACATATATACAGCAACTAGCACTTAATGTTTTGGTAAAAACTCCAGTGTGGTTCTGGCATGAATTTATATGTATTAAACTAAGAATTTGAAATTTAAGTTTTAAAGGATTACCTTTAAGTTCCTAGATTAATACACATAAGAATTTCTTACCTAAGGAGCCTAACATTCACAAGTATGAATTCCCATGCTAAGACTGAAAACACTATACTATTTGTCTTTTTTCACCTCAAAGAATTTGTTTACAACCTAAGAAACAGTCTTCAAAAAGAATGGCATATAGCCTCATAAACTAGTGAATCCAAATATACCAGATGACATGGTAGGATCCTGCAATAGTAAGTCTGTTAAATCATTTTTGCTGTTTAGGATTATAAATTCTATGTAATTATAGGAAATTGGGCCATAATTAATTCCTCCCCCCAACTTTAGCTGTATTAAATATTTGCAGCCATCAGAACTTTACATAGGTCATCAATTAATGGTTATAGTTAGAAAAACCAGGCTAGCATTTGCATGAAACCATCTCAATTAATTTATGACTAATGTTAATATAAAAGACTGGAAATAATTGGTCTCTTACCTTGGGGTCCTCCTTGCCCACTCTCATGAAACAGCGCCGTTAATCGATCACAGAGAATTCTATTATCAACTTGTAGGGGTGCTAAAAGAACATATTTATGATAACTTTCTCATCAGTTAATTTATAGATATGCAATGTAATTACAAAGAAATTATTAATCATCATGGTTATTTAGTTACTTTATAGGTCATAGACTCAAATTCTGTTCAACATGCTGTCTTGCTCTAAAAAAAACAAGCAAAAAATCCCTTTTGTAAATCAATGATAATTGGAACAATGATTTTAAAATGCATATTGCAGGGCACTTGCAATGTGATACTTCTCCAATAAAAAGGATCTCATATTCAATGGATTATGACATCTATTACACAAGAATCATTTCAGAATAAGCCATTATAGTTTCTCAAATAGAGTATATAAGCATCTGATCAAAATGAATGACTGTTTTGCACTAGCTACTCTCTCTATATCATATTTTTTACTACAGAAACAACAAATTTAATTGTTCTTAGATTCTTTTATATATGCCACTGCAGTATAATAACGCATGTAAGAACTACTGTACTCTTTTACAAGGATAAAGCAACAAGGTCATGTCACTACCAAAAAAAAATAATAATAATCATAAGAACATGGTTCTAGAAGAGGGTTTAAAGGGTCACTATGTGGATGTCCTACCATTGGATAGAGCCGAACATAAATTATGCCAAGTTGGATGACCACCCCAGTCATACAATTAGAACATAGATACATACACACATACATCAAACATGTTCTCATCCCATACATACATACATACATCAGACATGTTCCTCCCATGGGGAGGCCGATACAATGTCTGGAGCCCCATGGTGAAATATGATCTTCTGGGTTGCAAATGACCCTAAGTAATATTTGTCACTGTCACTATCTCAATAACCTCTGTAAACCGTAGAGTGCTTTGTAAACTACCAAATATGCATGGTGGTAGGCCCACAAGGAGCAATTTTAAATTGTTATTTTACAACCACACCTAGAATCGACATCAGAGAAGAGGAAATCATCCTATCACTGCACCTCTGTGGTTCAGAACTTAGATGGTGGTTCCATGTCTTCAATGAAAGAATTCAATAGTCTCTGGGTATGGAAATCTCACATGCTAGATGGATTTTATTGAAGGATGCTCATTTTAAACTTGAAGAGCTGAGATGGCATTTGTAAAGTAATAATGCTCCTCATATGCATAACACAGGCCTTAGAATGGCAGCAAACTGCTTAGAGCAGCATCAAATGAAAGCCAAGTCCTGCTTCTCTATCTGACCAGCTTGCTGTCCTTGATCAAAAATTACCTTCGCTGCCCGTCATGTTGTTAGCGGTTAAAACTTACCATTTAAATTGTAAGCTGCAAAATCTAAATGGAGCTGCATGTGTGATCTTTGTCACCTCATTTTCATGAATGGAAAAGAATATTCTGACACAAAAATTACGTACTTAATTCTAGTTCACCCTCTCCGCTGACCTCCATCCCATACTGCCTTGGGTTTATTTCCTCATCCGTCAGTGGGTCAAAGTAATTTCTGCTGTATTCATTTCCTGTGGAAAGTACATGAAGTAAGGGTCAGTGATTATTATAAGCACATGAACCAAAATGTTAATTCTGAAATCGACACCAGCACAGAAGGGCCATTTTAGCTACTTTATAAGCTTAATTTTTTTACAAGTCTTCCAGGCTTCCCTTTTTTGTAATTATCAACTTGCAAAAGGTCAGAAAAGGTAATTCAAGAAACAAGTTCATGCTATCTGTCTGTTGCTAAAAAAATTAATGGGAAAATTTTCAAATGTAGACTTTAGAAGAATAATTTGAAATTTTAATCAAATTGCTTCTAGGATATACTCAAGAAATGGACACCATTGGATTATAATGATGTTCAGAGTTCACTGATGACTCTATTTACCCACTTGTATATAATTCACAAAGTATATCATGTTGTTGTGTCCAGAATTCCAGTCAACTTAATAACATCTTAATCATGAGAAACTATAGCAAAATTTCCACATTGCTAGTTGAGTAAAAAGAAAGGAAAAAGAGAGAGGGAGGAGGGAGGGATGAAGGAAGAAAAGAAAGAAGAAAGGGAGGGAGGAAGGAAGGAAAGGAGGGAGGGAGGGAAGGAAGGAAGGGAGGAATGCAAGTGTAAGGGGCCTGTTCACAGGTCTCTTTTGTTATGTCAACTTAAGTAACACGAAGGAAAGGTACAAATGATTTAGCCAGAAATTTTATCCAAGACATCAACAATCTCAACAACACAAACCCAAAATTCTCACTTCACATTTCCCCCTTACTTTTGTCCTTATGTCGGTAACAAAACTGTAGCATCAAATATGACTTTGTAATAGAGAAAAAGATCTGTTATCAATTTTCCAAATCTAGTTTCATACTTCCTGCAGACTGAAATGTATAGCAGTCTGTTGCTAGTAATTTGCATTCAGTAAAATGTAATCTACTCTGACGATAACTCAAGTTGCCTCAAACACTACAAAAGAAATAAAGCTTCGTCAACTGAAAACAACAATAATTTTGAAAGTATTGCCCACAGGGAAGGGTTAATATTGTACATACCAAGTATACTGTGATATTCCATAATGTATTTGTTTTAGGATCAAAAATAATCCCAACAGCAGCTCCAAGACTAAATGGAATTTTGATACGAACCTAGGCTTAAAATTTATATTTCTGGACCGGCACATTTTTGCTGTCAGTCTCTGTTCTACCAATGTAGTAAGAACTGAAAATCTGCTTCACCTCTATTCTCAGTAAAGAAAAAATAAATGCGTTTCATTTTTGTTACTTTATCTGTCAACAGCTACTAGGCTGATATGAATCTTGGCAGTATGTAATCAAAGTCTTCTGTACTGCAATAACACAGTAATTCTACCCCATTCACAGTAATTGTTGTTTTTTTTCCCCTTTAACACAAAGCACTGTGATATTCTTAAGTATACCCTTTCATATGCTGGCAAAATAATTCACCTTTATTAAAGCAAAAATAGTGGTGTATTCCTTATTATAATGCCATGGCAGCACCAGTCAACTATTGGTACCCATATCCTGGAAACTACTCCAATCCAATACAAAACTCCAATTCTCTGTCTACTGAAATGACTTATTAATAAATAATGGCAAGTGAATCAAGTCCTTGGAGAATAAACAAATTTAAGTCATTTTTAACCACAGGTCTGGAGAAGCTGATCTGGCTTGTAGGTTCTCAGACCATTTCCATCCCTGTTGTCAGTTGAGAAATGAGGGTCTTGCCCAGCCGAGTGAGAAGGAGGCCTGCACACCGGGAGCCTTCCAGGCGCTACCTCCCCTAAGGGCTTGAGGCTTGCCCACTCAGCTGGAAGATGGGCCCCTTCAAGGTCTCCATACGGTTTCAAAATCTATGCAAAGTGTTCCTTCTACATTCAGTGTGGGTTGAGACACACATGTAAGTTATAAACGCCACTCCTGGAGTGATTTATTTTCTACTTTGCATTCTGGGATATGGCAAATAGCATTTTACGAGTAAAGGATTATAAGGGATCTTGAGCAACGAGGCAATCCACTGATTCTCTTTAAAAATCCTCAAATTCTATAACATTATGTATTTAGAGGATTCATATATTTTTACAATGTATTTGTATTTTATACTACATTTTACAGTTCCTTGTGTATCGTTTTACATATGTAATATTATACTTGCTGTCGTCTGTCTCTTACTCTAAAATACAAGCTCCATGAGGGTAAAAACATAATCTCTGTGCCTAGAATTGTGCCTGGCACACAGAGGTACTCATAATATTATCTGAAATCATTCGTTAGGTAAACCATTTTTGGAAACTTTTTGTAATACCCAAATCCTTCCATTGTCTAGATGTTGTTTCTTGATTAAAATCAGCCAAAATTTATCACCTTTTTATCGCACTTTATTCCTCTCGTCCTTTCTGTTCCCCATCCCCTCTCTGTTTTCCTTCAAGACCCCCTTGCCTTTGTTGTTTAATTGAGTCCTTCTAGGAACCAAACACTATGTCTGGATTTTAAGGACAAACAGAAAACAGTGGCTCTGCCTTCAGAGCTAACGTTCAATCCAGTGTGATTTAATATCATGTAAGGGGCAGAGTTCTGTTCGAGTGTGTGGTAGGAGCACCTAGCCTATACTGGGGACTTCAAAGACTTCCTGGAGAAATTATCACCTGAAGTAAGTTTAAAATGTGATTAGGAATTAGCCATATCAAAAATAAAGGGGAAAGGAATTTTTATTGGATGGAGAAGCATAGGCAAAGGAAAAAAGACACAAAAGCATAAAGACATGGGAAGCATGTTTTGTTAGTGGATACTCCCCAATTATTCCCTGCCTCCCAAAGTTACAATATAATAAAGTAAGTAATGGAATCCAAACTTCCTCAGTGGTCCCAGAGTTGAGTTTTTAACTGATGTTTTTGCTCGAATTATTATTAAGTCGTACAGGGTCACTTTATGCTGATAAGATGTTTCAGATCCATTCAATTATTTAAGGTGTATTTACTGAGTGCTTATTGTGTGAATATATCAGCAAAACAAACATTCAAAAATCCCTCCCCTCACAGAGCTTACATTCTGTGAGTGGAAGAATAAAAGCAAACAAATATGTATGTTTTACAGTTTATGAGATGGTACTACATGACGCGGGGGAAAAATAGAGCCAGATAAAGATGATTTGGCATCCCAGGGAGGGGTGGGGCTGCATCTCTTGCATATACCTTTGTTTCAAACTAGGAATGACATGCAGGATTAAATCACTATGTTCTCAGCACTACTGAGATAGTGAAGTGGTAATGTAATATTTATAATTTATTATTTATAGCATTACTATTTTGCCAATTTCTTGCTATAACATAAATCAGCTTATGAATTAGATAAGAACCTACTCTTATTAAATATTAAAATAACTCTTCCTTTCTATCGTTGTATCTTGCCTTGATAGGCCAATAACCTAAATATAGTAGGCAGAGTTTAAGATGGGAAAGCACGTGGAACCTATGAGCAGTTTGGAAACTACAGACTTCATCTTAACAATAGTTCCTTTGCTCGTGTTTCATTGGATAGGTCAAGATTTAATAAAGTGAGATGGTTTTAGGAGAGGATATATATTACCAGAAGGTAGGTTACTAATAGGATAAATTCCTAAAAGTGCCCTAATCATTCAGAATATGCTTTTGGATATATCTAAAATCATCTCACAGGAAAATTAACAGACCCACTGAGAAACTCAAGGTAGGGCATTTAGCAATATACATACAACAGGTTTTAATATGGCTGACATTTAACTGCTTGTTACATTCAGATGAATAATCTGACAATTGCCTATATACATATATCTATGGTTCTACATTGAAGCAATTGGGCATGATACATAAATTAATAAATCAGTAAATTGGTCTTTATACTCTCAATACTCTACTTTTGTTTCTAACTTCTGAGAATTGGCTGTTCAACGTTTAGAATCAGCCTCAGTTAGTGCATTTCTTGGGCTATTTTTACTGATTGGGGGAGGAAGGCGCATGTACTTGCCTCTGCCCTTCCACAGATATCAGGTTTTCCTACCCTTTAACTCAGAGCAGCATGGAATGTAATCAGGGCTTTTACTTAAATTACACCGTACGTGAACTTTGGTCAGGAAATCCTCCAGGGTGCACCCATGCAGTTCCTTGGGGGCTATAATAGTGAGAATGAAATTGCCCACCAGAGGAAGGTTAGTGTGAATCATGGGAAGCGTCTTGACTCAACGAGGCAACCACTTCCTTTCAAATCAGCCCCATTAGCTCCAGAGAGAGAAGCTCTGAATGTCTCTATCCATTTTTGGATTGGTTTATTGGTTCCATTCTCGTCCTCTTCCTGTGACTCCACCTGCTTCAACTCAGCTTTTTATCACCAATCATCAGGTTTTTTATAATATTCTGTAAGTTAAATAAACACAAGGCCTGCATGTAAACTAAATAACTAAACAAGTTACATTCTATGATTTACAGCCGTGCACCAAAATTTTACAAACTAGGATATTCTGAACATTATTCCTTTTAAAGGCATGAAGCCTAGAGATCTATAATTAAATTTGATTCCCATGAACTTTATAAATAAATTTGGGAAAACTTTCTACTTTCCCCACTTTGAAAATCTAATACCAAGGTCTCAGGTTTAAATGTTCAGGCAGTTTATATATGTGTATGAAACAGAAATGTGGAAATCAAGAGGTTGCAATAAACGGCAAGTTAGTGGGAACTATGTCAAACTCAAACATGCTCCATCTTACTAAATCCACTCAAATACTATTTTTATAAGATTGATTTACAAACATTTTTTAAATTAATGGCAACAAAAGATACAAGGCTACTTTTTAATATGACAATTACCTTAAACCAAAGAATGATTACCTTAAACCAAAATTTCATTATACTAAGTATCAAAACAAAACTATAACAGAACGCAAACAAACCAAAATAAACCTAAGGATAAAAACTCATACTATGACTTAGATGTCCACTATCAATATTATTATCCAATATTCTCTTAGAAATCTTAGTCAAAGTAATTAGAACAGAAATAAAGAGGAACATGAGCTAAAAAAGTATTGAAAATAATTATATTTTGTGTAAATATTATTTGAAGGAAATGTTTTCATACCATGAATGCATGAGAGATTTGATTGAAAAACCTTTAGAACAAAGACAATAATTTGCAAAGTATTTGAATAATACCCTGAAAACAACAAGATAATCTTTAAGAATCATTGATTTTTTAAAATACCAACAATAGCCACTTAGGAGATATAATGATTAAATAGAAAACCAACACCCATCATAAAGCTCCAGATAACTCTCAAAATTAATTTATTTCTATTAGATTTTCATAGGAATCCCTAGGTAGTCATCAAGAGTATTCATCTTACCCAGAAACTCAAACTGAAAGGCATGAGGTTTTAACCACAGAGTTAAAAACAGCAAATGAATACCATTTCTGTTTTCTTCTTTATAGAAAGGCTAACCTGTGAAAATGGCTCCACTGCTCACACTATATTCAAAAACTGGTGCTCTGTTGGACAAATTAGCTTTCTCCACTGCTTATTCTTACTTCTTTTCCAAATCTTGTGGGTATTCGAGATTATCAGTGATTTGAAAACCTAAATAGGGTAATAATAGTCAAAGTTTGCTAACAAGTACTAATTAATTGAGCCATATTCTTTCTTCCCCTAAGGTTCTCCCTCATGGTAAATTACCAGGCATTTTAACTTTCAAACCACTGGAGTGCTGTCGAGTGCATAATTGCTGCAGGGCTCATCTGACGTACCCCAAGGCATTAATGCATCATGTGTTCCTCCGGACCTCAAATCCTCAGAGTTAAAGCGGGTCCCTAAGCACCTAACTTCTAAACAGGAAGATCTTTCCATTACTTAAGTAATAATGATAATTCAAAGGTTAAGTATAAATATATTGTTTTTTATGCATATTTAAAAGTCCTACAAAAGCAATGTCAAAGTAGGTGTGTTTTTTTCTTTCTAGTTGAAGCCAGGCACCATTGTCCTACTTGCCCATAAATTTATGTATACAGTTTAGAATACTGCCTTTCAATTAGGAAGGACCTGATATTAGACATCAGTCACCCCCTAATATTTCTGATTGTGCCCTCATTCATTTAATAACTATGCCTTCCCCCCTGCATCTATTGTTACTTATATCCATGTATTGTACTTAAGGGTTCATTCAGGTAGCAATATTTTCATCACACTGTAGCACACTTCAGTATGAAAGCAATCAATATATTGGATTATTAGATTTAGTTTAAACAATATTGATTAATAATACTTTCTCTTTAAAAATCTGGTAACTTATAGACAGCTAAACTCTATCTCATAAAGCAAAGGGTTCAGGTCTTCCCATGGGTCTTTTTTTATAAGGCTTTTGGTCAATCAATCTGATGAAGGCTAAGGAAAATCTTATTTTCTATTAAATCTCTTTAATAGAAAACAAAAAATATCTGAAAGAAACTCTAAATGGAATTTTTCGGAGATTAAGGACTGACGTATGCTAAAAACATGTATAAGGTCATGAAATGTTTATGTAAGATCATAAGAAACTTTTCTAGTAAAATTGTTCTTAAAATGGAAATGCAACTATTGAACTCCAGTCAACATGGTGGCCTTGTAAACTTTGAAATTATGCAGAATTTCATTGATATAGTGCAACTTATTCTGGAAGCAAAAAAAAATCTTTTAGAAAATTTCACCCACCTAGAGGGGTGGGATAGGGAGGGTGGGAGGGAGACGCAAGAGGGAGGGGATATGCGGATATAAGTACATGTATAGCTGATTCACTTTGTTGTACAGCAGAGACTAACACAACAGTGTAAAGCAATTACACTCCAATAAAGATGTTAAAAAAAAATGAAAATTTCACCAAATATTTAGGAGGTATAGGTAAACAATTTAGTAACCTGTCCAACTGCTAAGAGACTGATTGCATCACTAATGTATCAGAAAACAAGTCTTTCTCTCAGTTCTTTTACTGTGCAGCTGTTTATATTAGGAGACTCATTGGACTTCTGTAATATCAGCTATATGATCTCTACTTCTAGCATTTCTATGATTCTAAGATTCTTAACAATACTTTTTACCACTATACAGATTCCTGTGCTCACATTTTTATTTTGAAGGTACATAAATTTCACTGGCACATAAACAAATCCAGTGGTTTAAATGTATGAATCTATCATCAATGAACTGGAATCATAAAGTAGTATCTCTGAATATTAAAATAATTCTTATAAAAATTCTTTCCCCAACCAATGACTTATGACAGATTTTATAAAGTATTATTTTACAAAGAGTCATACATTGGGGGTTTCACAAAAATTTGAAGAGAAGATAGAAAAGTGACTGTGCTCAACAGCTGGTAAACTGTTACCCATGGTTTCAATTTTAGCATTAACAGAAACAGGAAAAGACAACATCAGTAGACATTCTGCTGATTTCCTGGGCAAATCTGTGTGATTATCTGGAGGTGGGCAGTTCCTTCTGAGAAGAAAACTAATTAAACTTTTCTTACGCTGTTGAAATTCCCAAAACTCAAATATTTGATTAAAATGCTCCTTTCCCAATGGGACAAATATTATTCTAGAACTCTGGTACTCCATTTAGGAAAAAAAAAAAGGAGGGGGTGGGGTAGGATAGTAAACTTAAATTGATTTGTATAATCTGACCAAATATTTCACCCATCTTGTATCTACATAAAGTATTTCTTTATTTCTGTAGGAAGGATGCTTTCCTGAGTGTATATTTTTAGGCTTCCAAGTCAATGAAGGAGGTTCAGATCACTTAGGAGCCAAACGGTATCTAAAAACACAAATCCAGGTCAGTTCATAAACCTAAAGCAAATGATTTTCCTATATATTTCTTTTTCTTAATAATATTTGAAATGTCCCAAATCAAAAAGTATTTTTAAATGTACTATATATTTCATATAACATCTTTTTTCCATCTTAAGGGGCAAATGAGAACAATATAAACGGTTTTATACAATATCACTTCTGAAATAATCTAGGCTATGTGCACTAGGGGGAAAAACAATTCTCATCACATATTTGCTCTGACAATTTGAATTATGCCCTTAACATGTACCCTTACATGTCATTTTTATTATAAATTTTTGTGCATGTGTATTTCTAATGGCCACACCAATCTGAAGATAGATTTAGGGTCACGATTACAACCCTAATTTAGGATTTCTCTAGCTCAGGCACAGCTATTATGATCTCCTACCCTTAATTCAAACCACCCCTCATTTCTTTGGAGAGGATATAAGTCCTTTGATCACAGACGCTGAAACTCATTCCTCTCTGCTTCTTTTGGAACATCTGCCATTTTCTTTCTCTAAGCCTGAGGCTTCTGCTTTGCTGCCTGCTGTCAAGGTTTCTACACTGTGGTCTTCAGACCACATCCATCATGAAATCAGTGGTGGCACCTCCACCCCACACAGCAGCAGGGAAAGTACTTCCTGTCAATCCCACAGCTGCTGCTGGGGCCACCTCAAGTGACCACTGTCACTTCCAATACTGATTCCTGCTGGTACCCATTATAGGTTATCCCAAGTTCTATCCAACATCTTCTCAGGTTCTTATCAAACCTTGAACTCACGCCTCTGTCCATCTCACTTTCCATTGGCAATGCCAACTGGAGGGATACACGTCATCTCTACCCACGTGGCTTCCCTCCATGTCACACGGGTTAGCAGGTAGAGCTCCTAGGTCCCCAGCGACTGACAGAGATCCCAGTTTTTATTCCAAGCCCCTCTCCCCAAGACCCAGGAATAAATGCCTGAGGATTACACCATGGGACAATATGATTGGCAAACACTAGACTGTACTCAAAACTAGTTTTCTTCTCTGGCCCTGAGTCTTCGAATAAGATCAAGATCATGTGCCTGTCTCTTTCCTTAGAATTAGTCCTTTGCCAGGAACATTCTTAGTCTTTTTTCAAAATGGAAATGCAACAAATGAACCAGTCAAACTGCAGGTAAAGAGAGCTTAGCAAAGTTTAAATTGAATATGGAATTTCATTGCATCAGTGTAACTTCTTATTCTGATGGCCAGGGAGTATTTTTGTAAATGTCACCCAATATTTAAAGGGAACTAGGTTTAAAAAAAAAAAAAAATTTCTGTCCAGCTGCTAAAATACTGACCACATCACTGAAGCATCAGAAAACCTAAATTTTTATAGGTTTTTTACACTAAAAAGTTATGTTCATTTTAGGCCACTTTAAACCACAAATCCTCAGACGTGCTCAGTCCTAGGCTGAACACAGTTTAATCAACTAAACTGAGATCACAGTTATGTTCATATGGTACACACACACACACACACACACACACACTTATTTTTTCTTGATTTACCCATACTTCTAGAGTCATTCAATCTGAGAAATGTTATTTATGAAATTGATGTAAAAATCTTGTATGAGAAAACATTGCTTTTTTGAGAGTGCCTGTTTAATCTGGATTAATCAACTAAAATCTCAAGAGTTGCCCTCAGTGTGACTTTGCTGGTGTAACACGCTTCATGACACAGAGAACCACCATGTCTGTTGTGTTCACTTTTGCATCTCCTGTATCTAACATAGTGCTTGGGAAATAGATGTTTGATCCATATGTTTTCAGTAAATGAGGAAGAGGAAATGGAGAAATACATAAAGTATTTTGGGATTATATATATATATATATATAACTCCTAAGCAAAATATTGTATAAATTTTATATCCAACTAATCACACATATACCACTTCCATTTTTTAATTGTACTGATGTTATGAACAATAGGATATGATCAGGAAAGAATCCAAGACTGAGGAGCTGTACGGGACGTTTATCAGATGTGTGTCTGGTTGATTTGTTTTGCTGTCGTGCATCCATTTCCCCTCCCTAATAACATCACAATTTCCTAGTTCCCAGTGTGTATAGTCTTGATGGTTCAGTAACTCCAGATTCCTGTCTCCAATGACAGAAGCCAGGAAGGGCTGACAGAACCTACTTCCCCTACCTGTGACAAAGCCAAGGAGCTGGCAAGTGACCTAAGCGTGGTCAATCAAATGCTCTCCCCTACGATTTTGGGTGAGGGAAGCAAGGATGGAAAGAA
The DNA here is from genome assembly GCF_028021215.1 of Eschrichtius robustus. Classification (NCBI taxonomy): domain Eukaryota; kingdom Metazoa; phylum Chordata; class Mammalia; order Artiodactyla; family Eschrichtiidae; genus Eschrichtius; species Eschrichtius robustus. The sequence goes on along the minus strand of NC_090835.1, from coordinate 101,371,743 downwards.
CACTTGAAATAACCTCTGAAAATTAGAGATTAAAAGGAAAAAACTTCCCAAGTGCAATTAAATCGCTCACCATCATTTGAACTGTTTTACTATGCACTTCCATAATTATTTATTTCTTATCTAAAGCCTTTCCATGGCTCCTTCTCACATCTGTCCCATGTTTCATTTTACTGTCATTTAGAATTCAGTCATTCATGACTTTGAGTGCCACTATGTTATAGATTCAGATTATTAAATACGCCCTTTCGACCTACCCAGCCCTCAAGCCCTTGTTATGTTTAGAACCTAAGTCCATTCCTCTGTCTTTTGAAATTCTAATTAGTTGTGGGTTCTCTGTCGCTCTCCCTTTTCAAGTGCTGTAATTCTGAATTTCCCTTCCTCATCAGGTTAATCATCATCAGGCCAGGCCATGGCTGGCAGTGAGTGAAGTGGATGAGCTGGGGTCAGAGAAGCAGTCTGAGTTCCGGGCAAGATGGAGCAGAGGACATGTGGCCAAGAATGATCACATGTGAGTTATTCCTCCTGAAATTTACAAAACAGGGGATTGAATGCTTTTGCTAAGTGTCTACCTACAAATTAAAGGCAATGGGAATGGAAAGAAGGTCTTGAGCAGAGCCTAGGTGACTTTCTTTAGAAGTGAGGACCTGAGGCAGAGCGTGTGAAAGAGACCTGGCGGGAAGCAGGAAGAACTGAGGCTTTCGTTGTGTTTTTTCTCGTTCACACCTTGTAAAAATGACTGATAACAACGTACAGTGTCAGGTCTGTAGCACACTGCCATTTCTCTGGAGAACCTTTAGACAAATAAGCTTCTAAGAATGCTTTAACACTGGAGTGTTCAGGAGGGATTTGAGGGTACCCTCCAAGTGATCTTAAAATCAGACCACTCAGTAGTTCCTTATTTTGCTTGTTCCTAAAGATCAGTGTGTATTTATTTCAATCACATTTTTCCTCTACTAAAGGACTCAATCCATCACAAATTTGAAGTCTTTTTATTCCAAAGTTTGTTGTTAGAAAATCCCTCTCCTCGACATTTCCTTCATAATTTAAATCGCTATCTATCCAACAATTTTACATTTCTGTGAAATAATTTGGGTAAGTAAAGTAGCATTGGTATTCTGCCATTACTTACCATTCCTTTTTTTTTTTTTAAAGCATCTAAAAGGTAGAAGTGTATTGGATACTTACTTATAGGATGAAAAAGGTGGAAATGTGTTTGATATTTACTTATAGGATGAAAAAGGTGGAAATGTGTTTGATATTTACTTATAGGATGAGAATTTGTGCTCATTGTTATAATATTGTGGGGGGAAATGTAGTTACTCTATTTTACTTAAGTCATCACATTGGCAGATGATATAAATGTTCTTTTTTATTGTATTAGCAAGAAACATTGTGTTCTACAATACCTAACAGTTTCTAAATTCAGGTATTTCAAGTATTATTCCTTGTTCACAGACCATAAAATTGCACATCTCATTTGCAATTGAATTTTTTTTGGAGGCTCTCCCAAAGGCAGGTGAGCAGGGTGGGTTTAGGTAGAGAT